>NC_141698.1:1065011962-1065560233 GCF_964263255.1 Lissotriton vulgaris | reverse complement strand
TCCCCACCTCCCTTTAGTATGCGGAGACCCGAGAGAGACAAGCTAAGGTAAATGAGATTGTGGCCCATCTGTGGGAGGCAGGGGGTAAACATCTGGGGGCAGATTTATCATTCTTTAACGCAGCGCAGATAGCCACCTTGGTGCACTGCGTGAAAGGGCAGGAATGCGTTGTATTTAACATCATACAGCGCATTTCTGTCCTTTCCTTATGGTAGCGCTCGATGTGCGGCCTAGCTCCGACGCAGGCTCCCTTGCGCCATGGTACAAGGTTGCCTGCATTGCAGACAAGATTGTTTTTGTGTAGGAAGGGACACCTTCCTACATAAAAACAAACATCTGAGGCATTTTCCTCTTTTTTTCTGTGTGCTGCAGGAAAAAGAGGAAAAAACGTTGAGAAATAAAGATATATCTCCTTGTTACGCCTCTCCTGGGGCAGCATAGTATTTTGAGACATTCCCAGGTCTACCAGTAATGGTAAATCTAGGAATGGCCCAAAATCCATGGGTGAATGAGTGGGAACACCCACACCCACCCGTGGAACGCTTCCCTGGGGCAGAGAAATGCAACGCTCCGTTACATTACTCTAAATCTATCAAGCTACTCAGGGCCACGTAGGGTGGCCTTCCAAGGCTTGATAAATAGAACTTTAGTGCCACGTCGCCCTTATGGCTGTGGTGCAAGGGTGACGCAACACTATGGTGAATTTGGCCCTTGGTTTTTTACTACCGTGTCTTAAGAGCAGTGATACACAAAACTCTTCTTCTCTGCTCTGATGTCAGAGCAGTGAACACCAGTGTCTCCGAATACCAAACCTGTTACTGTGTATTGTGGCTTGCAGCGAAAGCCTTACACGGCAATAGAATTAGTTGACAAAGAACATAAGACTCATGTTCACTTCTCCTTTTATGCAAGACACCAAAGACACACTTGTTCAAGAAGCCACTGCTAATAGAAAATGCACACCTGAACTAGTGTACAGGATTTCATATCACAAAAAATCATGGAATACCACTTCTGAGAAGCCGTTGAATGAATGCGTTGACCACTGGGTAGAAACCTATTCATAGGGAGACTTTTTTCATAAAATGCCTTTCACCTGTTTTTGAAAGGATTCAATGCCATTCATCTGAAAAATGTGCCCATTATGCTGTTGCTTGTATAAAGTTTGTACAGTTCCTTATACACTTATCCTTGTTCACCAATCCTTTCTTCCCCCCTCTCCACACCCTGTCACTGGGTGACATGGCACTTTTTTTAAAATTAGTGTTGTTGGGAATTATCTGCTGAACCCATTGCATTCTTTCCACTGCTTTCTACCTTCACACATTTATTTTCTCTCCCCTCTACTCACCCTCCCTGTATTTTGGTGAACAGGACCCCTTCTCTGATCTGTAAAATAGGATTTGTTTGCCCCTCCCTCTTTATCCTCTTTCTCACATGCTGAATGTCGCCTCATTTCTCCTTCTCCACCACCCTCCCTCTGTCTTTATCTCCTACCTGGCCTCTTTTTACCACTTTATTAAAAATAAACTGGTTCATCACCGTTATTTGATTTTGTTAACATTTTTTTTGTAAATCATTATTATTTTTTAACTGTTCTTGTTTTATTCTGTTAGATTTGCAAACTGCTTTCCTACAATACGTTTTTCCACTAAAGGGGCTTTCAGTTCTTTGGGTTCGAAGCAACGGGTTTCTATTATTAGGTTTTTCTGTGAATTTACACACTAAAAACTACACAAACTATTTCAATGCCTGATTCTTCTCACTGCCTATTGTTCATTTGCTTTTAATGTGTGATTTTGGTTAAATGGGCAGTGCTCTGATATCCAATTGGCCAGGCTTTGCTGAAGAATATAGTAATGCATAAACATTTGACAAAGAGATCAAGAACCCTGGGCGGTACGTCACTAACAAGTGAACATTAACCACACAAACTAACAAAGATTGCAGGACATGCTTTTTCAGTATGAAAGTTTTGACAGGGCTTTTGCTTTTCTAACCACAGCTGCACGAACTCCCTGACGTCAGCTGACAAAACTGGTCTCTGGTTCACAGCACTGTCAACACTGTGATCTCTACAGAAGTACATCGATCTGGACTTGAGCCTGCTTGAGCTTTTTGGTCAACTTCATATAATCAAAACAAATCCTACACAAAAACACATACATACACACACTCACATACACACACACACACACATACATACATAGATACATACAGGTGCTTTGGGTCGCCCATCTTAAGTCACAGGTCTGCTCAGCTGTCATTCTTTGCCTCATCTGACCAAAGCATTGAGCTTGCGGCAGGGTAAGACGGGGACAAAAATAATCCCGGGCAGTAAAATAAAAGTGCCCCCCATTAGCGAACATGATAGCTGAAAAAGTAGCCCACATTTGCAAATCAAGTCAGTTTTGTTAGTGTAAAGGCACACTGTATGGGTATTTTGCAAGGTAAGAGATACTGCTTGGTTTTGAGTTTGCTGCAGGCAATGCTTGTGACAATATCAGGGAAATCAACAAGAAAAACATGCCCCACCTGGCTATAAAACTGGCCCACAAACTGCTAAAAAACGGATCCAGGGGGCGTGGCCAAGATGGCGACGGAGTAAGACGCCTTTCCAGTCCCTCCGGCGCCGAGCCCAGCTTAGCTTTGCCTAGCACGATTAGCGGCGTGCTCTGCGATTCCTCGTGGACTGCCTCGGCTCCCTGAAGAGGGGGGGTCAGCTCCGGTGCCAAGTGCAATTCATTAGAGGGGCTGGACGAGGCCCCGGGAGCGGCGACACCGTGAGGCCCTGTTATCCCCGGCCTTGCGTACTAGAGATGCCGGACTTCCGGTCCCGGACGCAGCCACATAGCGCGGACCCTGAAGCGGAGCGGGGGAGGTTCCGAGGTCCGAGGCCCCAGCTTTGCAGCTCTGCAGCCTGCCAGGATTGCCGGAGGGGAGCTGGAGTGGTGAGACTCTGCGGGATTCGGGGGCTGCGGCCGCCGCGTGTCCTTCAGCGGTGCGGGCTGGTGCGGACCGGTGGAGAGGCGGCGCCGCGCCCCCCCTCCCTCTTCCCGCTCTTCGCCGACTGCAGCGACGAGCCTGTGCCATCGGGAAGCTTTCCCCCCCATCAGCGGTGACCTCCGGGGGGTGCGGCGGAACCCAGCATCAGGTTTGGATCAGCGATGGCTGCGCCATGGCGCCCTGTGCCCAGTAGGCCTGTGATTTCCGGCCTGGTGTCTCGGACGGGCCCGACCTCCCTGTGCAGCTAAGGAGAGTGCGGGAGGCTGGTGGTGTGTTGTGCCCGGGAGAGCTTGCGAACTTTTGGACTGGGCTTGCCTGCTGCTGGGGGAGCGGCGCTGCATTGGATGGTGCGGGGTGTCTTTGCTGGAGAGGGGCATGTGTGAGTTGCAGAGCGGGCGCTCCTAGTCCACCCCTAAAGACGGAGCAGAGCTGCAAGGGTGCATGGCCCCTTCCCCGCCACCCTGCCTTGACCAGCTTTGTCGCCGGGGGCTGACTGGCATCCGGGGGCCTCGTAGGGGGTCCGCTGCGCTTCCCCACTGTGGTGGCCTCTGAAGGTTTGCGGCACAGTACTGCCACGCCGGGAGATCCAACTTGCGAGGACTGGCGCATAAGACTTATTGGCGTTGTACTGTGGGGTGCACTTGCAGGCTGCATTGACAAGAGGTGACGGAGCATCGGGGTGCTGCTCGCGCCTTCTGCAGTTGGGGGAACATCGCCTCCAGGGTGAGTGGTGCCACGATGTCCACCGTGTCTCGCAAAGGGAAGCCTGGGAAAGATGGAGCAGCAAAAGCTACGCAGCAACCGGCGTCCCCTGGACCCAGCGCGTCGCCAAAGAAATCGGACGATGAGGCCCCAGCGACCAAGGCCTTTATGACGGAGCTCTTTGCCTCCATTAAGGAAGATATATCGGAACTTCGCGCCCAGCTTGCGTCGGACCTCCGTGAAGTGCGGAGAGACGTGGACGGTATTGGAGAGAGGGTGGCTACCTTGGAGGATCACGACTTAAGTATGGCGAATGATGTCCACCAGTTGCAGCAAGATGTCATTCGCCTTACAGAGCAAAACTTGGACCTCCAGACTCATACGGAGGACCTGGAGAACCGTTCCCGCCGGAACAACATCCGCATTCGCGCTGTACCATGGGACGGAGAAGCGGGCGATCTGAGGGGATATGTCCAGGCCCTCTTCCTCCAAGTGCTGGGTGACGATGATATCCAGGAAATCAGAATGGACAGGGTGCATAGGGTTGGTCTTCCAAGGAGAGGGGGACCGCCCCGGACATTTCAGTCTGTATCCACGATTTCCAGCTTAAAGAACGCATCCTACGGAAGGCGCGGACCATCTCGTCTCTGCAATTTAGGGAGCACCGGCCACAGCTCTATCAAGATTTAGCAGCTTCGACCCTTCAGAAGAGGCGGGAGTTCCGCCCAGTGACCGCCTTCCTCCGGGAACGAGGCATTTCCTATTCATGGGGTCATCCATTCCGCATCATCTTCAGGTGGGAGAACAGGCTGGCGCAGATTCGCTCTCTACAGGTGGCGAAGGATCTTCTGGGTCTGGATGACGTGATCCCCTCACAGGGAGCTGGCGGCTCGCCGCCGCGGAGGCGTAGGCGTTCCTCCTCCTGGCAGAGAGTGGGCCCGGATGTGGACAGTAGGCGACCTGACCGTTCGACCAGCTTGTTGGAGAGGGGGGATGCTGTGGCCTCGGTGGCCTCGGCGACCTTGGCGTCTTCCCAGCAAAGCTCAGGAGCTGCATGATCTTTCAGCCGCCAGCTGGTAGGTGCCGGAGGGACACATGACTTCAGGTACCGTGGGTTTGATTGTACTTTTGGAGAAGACACCTAGGTCCGTGGTCTCTTGGGGTCCCTACAATGGTTCCCCGGCCCCAGCCCAGGAGGATTCCTACGAACTATCATCCACTGGGACTGCTAAGTACATTTGTTTGATTTTGGTTTTGCAAGGGGGGGGGCTTTTGCGGGAGGGGGTGGTTGGACTGGGTGGTGGTGGCGTTCGGAATGAATGTGCGGTGTGCCTCTTTCTCTCTACTTCTGAGTTCGTTGTGCTCTTGCTTGTCGAGCCTCAGGGAGGGACTGTCTGCTGGGTGGAGGCTGTTGCCGGGCTGGAGCCCCTGAGATCTAAGAGGAGTGCAGTGTTCAGCGGGGGCCCGGTGCTAGATGGGGCTTGGAGGCCAGCTTGGCTGCCGCTAGAGAGATGGGAGGGTGGGCAGGTTGTTGAGATGTATAGGCAAGGGTGGGTTCTGATTGTCTCCCATGCCGCTTAGTATTGGGACTTGGAATGTAAAGGGCCTCAACTCTCCTCAGAAGCGCCAAAAAATGTGGAAATATCTCACTGATCACCACTTGGACATTGTGGGGCTCCAAGAGACCCACTTGGCGCGTAAAGATGAGCTCCGGTTGAGGCATAGGCATTTTCCGCTCATCTATAGATCCTCGGCGTCTACTAAACATAGAGGGGTGGCACTCCTGTTTCGAGCGTCCCTACACTTCCAACCTATGGGGATCAACTGTGACAGGGAAGGGCGGTGGATAATGGTCAAGGGGGTACTTCATGGCAAGACCTGTACGTTTGTGGTGGTGTATGTTCCCAACTCGGGGCAGAATGCTTTTCTCCGGGATCTGTTGGACAGGGCGGGGGACTTTATTGAGGGGCTTGTGGTGCTTATGGGGGACTTCAACATGGTTTGGGACAAAGATCTGGACAGCTCACGAGCTCAGAGAGCGGGTGCAGGTGTTTTTTCTACTGAAAATCAGAGTGTGATTGGTGAGCTTGGATTGATTGACTCCTGGAGGTTCCCGTACCCACAAACACGAGATTACACATTCTTCTCCCATGTTCATCACTCCTACTCCCGGCTCGATCATATTTTTGTAAGCCAAGCCCTCAGGGGAGATATCCGAGATTCTAGTGTTTTCCCTCTATCTGTGTCTGACCACAGCTTGCTGGTGCTAGGGCTACACTGGCCGACCGGAGGGGACGGGGTGAGGAAATGGTATTTCCCTCCGGCGCTTGTCCGGGATGACATCTCCTGCAAGGAACTGCGTAAGGCGATCGGGGAATTTCTGACTCTCAACCTGGCGTCGGATACCTCCCTCTTTAATACCTGGGATGCGTGTACGGCCTCCTTGCGGGGCACCTGCCTCAGCCTCAACGCCAACCTCAATAGATTAAGGAGGAAGGAACGAGAAGACCTAGAGGCAGAACTGGCGGTCTTGGAGCAAGCCCACAAAACCAACCCGTCTAGATTGACTCTTAGACCGCTGACAGCGGTGCGGGGCAAATTGAAGGCCCACTATAACAACCGTGCAGAGTTTACCCACCTTCGGCTTAGGCGTGTCTCCTACTCACAGGGCAATAAAATAGGCAGGCACTTGGCTCGTCAGCTCCGGGACAAGAGGGAGAGGGATTATGTCGGTGGCATTTTGGACCCCTCGAGGTCGTTACACCATAGAGATATCGATAAGGCAAATATCTTCGGCCGTTTCTACGAGGCACTCTATAAGGGTGACTCCCTGGATCAACCGGCTCAGGATCGCTTCTTGGCTGACCTCCCCATCCCACGGGTGTCGCAGGAGTGGAATGAACTCCTCGCTGCCCCCATCACTAGACCAGAGGTGCTGGATGCTATTAGGGACCTGAGGCTCCACAAAGCGCCCGGTACAGATGGCTACACGGCGTTGTTCTACAAAACCTTTGCATCGGAGCTCTGTGATTTTTTGGTACCCCTCTTCAACGAAATGGCTACCACGGGGCGAACCACAGGCTCCATGGCTGAAGCTGTGATCACCGTGATTCCTAAGCCGGGGAAAGACCTGTCCCACTGCTCGTCCTACCGCCCGATAGCTCTGCTCAACGTGGATGCTAAACTATATTCCACTATCCTTGCGCGCAGGCTCCAGGAGCTGATGCCAGCCATCATTCACCCAGATCAATTGGGGTTTATTAAGCGACGTCAGATGCACGACAATCTGAGAAGGGTTATACACCTCATTGAGAAGGCCACTCGGTTCCGTCTTCCAGCGGTGCTGGTGGGGTTAGACGCGGAAAAGGCCTTTGACCGGGTGGACTGGGGGTTCATGTTCCGCACCCTGGAGGCCTTTGGCTTCTCGCACCATTTCATCACCATGCTCCGAGCGAACTATAGCACTCCTTGCTCCAGGGTAGTGGTTAATGGTCATCGCTCCGCCAGCTTCGCTCACTCCCGGGGCACTAGACAGGGCTGCCCTCTTTCGCCTCTTCTGTTTGCCTTAAGCATTGAACCCCTGGCCCTTGCGGTGCATGAGCGGGAGCAGATTAGGGGACTCCCCTTTTCGGGTGAACAGCATAAAATTTCCCTTTTCGCGGACGATGTGTTGCTCT
The DNA here is from genome assembly GCF_964263255.1 of Lissotriton vulgaris. NCBI lineage: Eukaryota > Metazoa > Chordata > Amphibia > Caudata > Salamandridae > Lissotriton > Lissotriton vulgaris. Next base: position 1,065,552,848 of record NC_141698.1, on the reverse strand, counting down.
CGGTGGGGGACCCGGCGCAATCTCTGCCACACATTCAAACTCTGCTGTCCGGCTTTGAGGAAGTGGCCAGGTTTAAAGTTAATTTTGACAAGTCATATATCTTAAACTTGACGCTCCCGCCGGCCGAGTTGGAGCGACTGCGCCCGCTTACGCCGTTGGTATGGGCTCCAGCCTCCCTGCTCTACCTGGGAGTCCGTTTGACACCATCTATTGGGTCCCTATTCTCGGCAAACTTTCCGCCTATGCTGTCCGCCGTGCGCAGGGAACTGGACCGCTGGAGGCCAAAATACAACTCTTGGTTGGGGAGGATCCATGCCATCAAGATGGTCCTCCTCCCTAGGTTCTTGTACCTCTTCCAGGCCCTCCCCATCCCCATATAGATGGACTTCTTCCGGCGCCTCAAGACTCTCTTGCTGAAATTCATCTGGCAGGGTGGAAGAGCGCACCTTTCCTTTGGGACTCTGCGGCGCCCACAGGAGGAGGGAGAAGTTGGTCTCCCAGATATGCACCTGTACTATAAAGCCGCACAGCTGCGGGTATTGGTGGAATGGTCGCAGCAAGAGTCTGAAAAACACTGGCTGCACATGGATAGAAGTGTGGCCGGGAGGTCAATCTGGGACTTGGCTTGGAAACCCAAAGTAGACAGGCCTAGAAATGCCTACCTCAGCACGCCCACTGGCACTGTCTTGACGGTTTGGGACACGGTATCGGGAGATGAGCGCTGGACTTCGTTCCCCTCCCCCTTCACTCCTTTGCACTTTAATCCGGCTTTTCCGCCGGCACAGCGGGAGGGACCATTTCGGCTTTGGAGGGAGGGAGGTTGTAGGGCCCTCACGCATTTGTTTCACGGCACGGAACCCCTCTCATTTTCTAACTGCATGCGTGATTATGACCTTCCACCCATGGAACACTTCCGATATGCCCAGCTGATCCACTGGGCAACCTCGTCCGGACTGAGAGAGGCGGCTACAAGACCGTTCTCCCCCTTCGAGGCCTTTCTTTTACGGACCGCCACGATGAAGGGGACGATTTCCTTTTTGTATAAACTCTTGCTAAGTACGGTAGTCTCTCCTCGTCCCCGCTACTTGGACCACTGGGAAGACATTCTGGGTAGGGACATAGAGGAAGGAGAATGAAAAGGCCTCTGGCGCGATATTAGGACTCTCAATCACTCAGTGGACCTACGGGATGCCAGTTTTTAAAATTATGTTTGATTGGTACCTTTACCCCTCGAAATTACATCGCATATTCCCGGCGTCCTCAGACCGCTGCTGGAGGGGCTGTGGTCTGCTGGGTGACTTCCGCCACATTTGGTGGGACTGTCCGGTCATACGGCCCTTCTGGACCGAATTTCTATCTCACATCAAAGACATGTTGGGATATCCGATCCCAGATTCCTTGTCCTTTGTCGTCTTGGGCCTACGGGATCCGTTATTGGAACATCAGACGAAGGCGGACAAACAAATCTTATGGCTTTGTCTGGGAGCGGCTAAGCTTACGCTGGCTGCGGCGTGGAAGAAGCCGACGGCCCCGGCTATGTCATTATGGCACGCGAAGCTGCGGAGGTTGATGAGCATGGAGAGAATGGCAGACATTTTCCTGGGCAACTTTAAGAATTTTATGTTTCGATGGGGACCATTGGTCCGATTCTTATCGCGAGGTTTGCCATCTGCGGTCTGCCCGTCAGCCCTGCGAGCCCTTCACCTTTTCCAGATTTAATTACTTTGGCTGGGTGCTTGTTTGAATGAGAGAGGGAGTGTGTGTTGGTGCCACCACCTGGGGGGGGCATGGAGGGGCGGGGTAGGGGTAAAGTTGGGGGGGGTTTTGTACTTGTTGCGGCACTATATCGATAACAGAGAATTTGCCTACCAAGGGGCTCCCAAGATATCTGGTTTTACTGGATTGTCTTTCCTCTTGGAGGAGACAGCTGAGACATTCGGAAACGACTGAATATGAGTCCCTTGGCCGTGACTGGCTCACCTGGCCCCCGGAGCCGATCAGATTATTAAGGACCATCGCTGCTAATGCTTATGTCTGGGATTCTTACCAACCTACCTATGTGATACTGCAATGCTGCCGCCTGCTTTTTCCTCTGTCTTTTCTCTTCTCTATGTTTCCTTCTTCCTATTCACTTTGCAATAAATAAAAATTAAAACAAAAACAAAAAAAAAACTGATCCATACACTGATCTGTGAGGACAGTCTGCCGGGCACTGCTTGATTGCCCTATGGCCAGTCCGACCCTGGCTTAGGGCAATCAGTTAATCCACTTAAACTACTGGATGACTTGCACAGTTCACATCACTTAAGAAGATCATATTATGCTGCAGAGCGGAGACAGCACTGAGACTTCTGCGTACATATCGTGGACACTGCCCTCCGGACCACAAGTGAAGATGATCCCTCCCTCCTGAAATTGCTGGACCTCTCAGCTGCCTTCAGCACAGTTGACCAGCACACCCTCATACACACCCTGGAGTCTTAAATGTGATTCACCAGCAACACTCTTCGCTGATTCTCCTCCTACTTTGCTAAACAACAACACTTTCTTCACTTGGGCAACTCCAGGTCCCAAAAGAACCCCATCTCCTGCAAAGTCCCCCAGAGTTACATATATACCCTGTTATCTTAATTCGCTACATGAAGCCACTCGCTGGTGTTCTCACAGATTACAGCATCAAGATTCATGACAAGTGAGGCTCTCTGTGGTACAGATAATGTCTTCTTTTAGCTCCTAGAAAAGGACAGCAGCTCTCACTTTGCTGCTCTGAGTCCAGAATTAGTTTGCTGACATTCAGGCAGGTAGAAAAGAGCAGCAAAAGCCCTCAGAAGGAAAACAAACTGTTGTAGCAATCCCCCCTCCTAACCCTCACCCACCACCCACCACCCTCCAGAGATGCAGGCTAGCCAGAGCAGGCAAACAGGTGCAGGAAAGTTCCAAAGCATTGAAAAAGAAAGGGGCTTAAAGAGGAACATCCCAAGACGTACAGAATAAAGTGTTGTGACATGCTGAGATATAGTTCAGATTTGCTTAAGTAGTAATAGGTCACAGATTGCCCCAGAAGATGATCACGCCATATTGAATTGGGCTTCCCACAGCCGAAAGAAATGGAAAAAATATTTCCCTATGATGGAAACCCTGGGTCGATTGACTCAAGTTTTCAATCGAGAAGATCGAGATCCTGCGGCCTCAGAAGAGATGTGGTATTAGTATTGAGGCACACACACCTGAGGATCTTGTGGCAATAACAACTAGTACTTATTGCATCTCCCTCACTCTCTCAAAGCGCTGGCCAGAACATCTCTCAGCAAGAAGGCCACAACCACTACAAGGAAAGAACGTGGCAAGGGAACTGTTGAAAAAGAACCGGTAAGTATGTATAACAATTCGTCAATATGCTCATGATACACAACTCTCCCTGAAAGTCTTCTTTGCTGCAGACATCCAACACCTCAAACACTGCCTTCACATCCTCCAGGCCTGGATGTGCAGTACCTTCCTGAAGCTCAATACAACCATGACAGAACTCCTGTCATTTGCCAAGAAATTGAAGCAAGAAACAGTAGAAACCTGCCTCAAAGACATGAACCTTGATGGCTTTGAACCCCTACTTTCAGTGAATGCCAAGTCACTTTGAATTCACCTTGAACACCTAACTCACCCTCAAGAAACATAATGCCAAAAAAGCTAAGACAGGCTGGTACCTGCCCTCTCTTAAAAAAAAACTGAATCCTTCCTTTCAGAAAGCAACTTCAGAATTGCTGTTCAAGCTCTCATACTCCTGCAGCTGGATGGTGGTAACAATCTGCTTCACGACCACTCAGACTCCACACTGGTGCCACTTAAGGGCATCCTACACACTGCAACATGTTGTTTCCAGGTCCTGAAGAAATAGGACTCCCAGCCCGCCGGAACTCCATCCATTGCCGGATCACACCATCTTCAAAACCGGCAGTATCATTTACGACCAGCACCTCGCTTATCTTGCAGACAAGCTAACCATCTCTGGTAGTTCTCAGCACACACACACACTGCCAGGAAAACATAAGGCTGCAGACTGTCAAGTGGAAAAAAGAAAAATAAGTCACTAAGCCTTTTTCATCTATGCACACAGGATCTGGAACAACATCCTGGTATCCATCAGGACCACCCTAATGCGGCTCCAGTTTAGGAAAGAGTTGAAGAAGCCCCTCTTCAAAGAACACTTGACTATATGCTGGACTTTGACTCGGTTTGTTCTGTAGAAATTGACTTTTTTCAAATCCATCCTTTTTTCTTTAAACTATGTATCAAGGCTGTAGTAATTCAAAGCCAATACTACCTTGCGTTTGTGGAAATAAGAATACTTTCTGTGATGTGCAATAAAACAAAAACAGTGTTCCTATCCCTGTTCTAGATACACCTGCCTGGTAGGAACGCCCATACTATTCCATTAAAGTTACATGCCATGGATATTTTTGTATTTAATTTCTTGTATTGGAAGCTTATGAGCACTATGTTTTGGCAGTGGCATGTTTTCATTTTTTTTCTTCTTTCCATTTTAAAGAAGGTGCTGGCAATATGTTTTAGAGGGTCACGTGTACCCTTGCTGACATTGGGTCACGTGCAGCCATTCTCGCATGGGGTCACGTGCATCATTCCTGGCATGGGGTCACGTGAATCCTCCCTGACAAGGGGGTCACATGCACCCTTCCTTGCATGGGGTCAAGTGCATCCTTCCTGGCATGCTGTCATGTGCACCTTTCCTGGCATGGGGTCACGTGCACCCTTTCTGGCATGAGGTCACGTGCACTCTTTCTGGCATGAGGTCACGTGCACCCTTCCTGGCATGGGGCCACGTGTCACGTGCATCCTTCCTGGCATTTTCTTTACCAGCCCAGACAGAGTGTGTTACCATTTTACTGAAATTGTCAGCAGCCGAAATGCCTCGTTAAGACTTTCAAAAGCCCTGGGGCACAAGGGGTGCATATTATTTTCGGACCCTTGCAAACATGAATGTACAAGTCGAGTGGTGATACTGGATACTTACATGTTCAAACCGTTGGGGTAGAGGAAGTGACCCCATATGCTCTTTGACCTCTGATAAATCACAGGAAGTGACAGCATGCAGCCTTTCTATGCATTCTTTATAGATATCGGCAGAATGTTATTAAATAGTGATCAACAGGCAAACATTAAGTTTAATAAACACAGCTACGATAAAAAGCATAAACCGAAAGCAGAGTTAAATTATAAGCGTTGAGAGTTAGCTGCAACATGTGCGAGGCGCCATGTCTAAATGAAGCCCTTCCCACAATGCGTACGTGTCAGCGACCTGACCACACAGGAAGTGTTTGCACACAAACCTTGGCCTTAAGGCGGCCTTGTCATCCCCGTGGCTCACGCCATCAGCTCAGAAAGCGAGATGCCCTAATCTCCGGGCTAGATGTTTGTGCGTGTGGTGGATTTCAGGCCCAGGCCCCGTGTGTTATTACCTGAGATTAGATTAAGCTACATCAACAAACATGTCGTCAACAACCAAGGTCCGGCCTCCCGTGGTCGGGCACAGAAGCTGGGCATTGTTGTGCTTCTTGGCGGGCAGCTCTACCATCAAAGGCCTAAACCCTTAACACGGCCCGCGGATCAGAGGCGTAAACATCTGCGCAGTCATCACCGCCAGATAATGCCACCAACATTAAAAGCACAAAAGTGACCGTAAAGCACTTTGGAAATCACAACAAGGCCCTATGAGTAGCTTGTATCTTCTTGTTTCGACTTTCCTTAGAGATACGCCTAGGCCAAGTGGATGCGCCATGCACGGTGGATTTGGACCAGATTAGCGGCAGGTTTTGCTCTTCTCTTCGTTCGAAGCCAGGTCTGTGATTGAGGGTCAGACAGTCGTTTTAATGCACAGGCACTGCCAGATACCGAGTATCCACACTTTAATTCTAAAGTGAGGGTACCTGCACTTCTCAACAGAGGTGAAGTACTTATAATGGGACAGTGCTGGCACTTCTTGTAGCAAACATGCGCTCTGGGAAAGTGAGTACCTGTGTGGTGTGTGGGATAAATTATGTAGCATGTTTCTGTAATATTGAGCTTTATTGATGTCATTACTATGTTGGCTCTAGAATGTAAAGATCTGAAGGCACTTCTTACTTTGTTCCTGCTTGGAATAGTCACGGGTCTTCTTACTGGAATAAACAACTAGTATTTTGGATAATAATACATCTTGTCATCTTTTCTTGCTACGCGCTTGCTACAACCTGCTCTTATGTTTCCCCATTTCATGTGCTGGGGTCTGGTGGAAAGTGTGTGAAAAGATCAGCAGGCACTTATTCTAGTTGGCCTTGTTTTGCTGTCCTCCTAGCAGGAACTAGGAACAAGAAACTTGACTCTGGCTTCAGACGCTCAGATGCAGGCAGAGGACGCCCTCACTGGTCTCAGTGTTCACCTGCAACAGCCAGCAGTTGTGGCTGCTTCTGCTGTGATGCACCTTCACTCAGGATGTGCAAAGTGTTCCAATGGACGTTGATTCACCAAAATGCAAGGGTAGCAGAAGTGATTTCAGACATCCTTGACCTTAAGGACATCACAGGAAGAGACATCATATAACCTTGGACCCCCGACCTTCCCAGGAAATGGTGTCACAAGAACTTTACACTGATAACTTCACAATAATCAACATTAGTGAGTTTCCATGATAACTGCATAATTAATAGAATAACGCAATACAAGTACATCTGTTTCAGCTTCCACCTGTATCAGGGTGCAAACAGAACAGGCCAGGAAAAAGTACTTGTTTCTCTGTGTTCTACATGAAAAATTATGTGTTCATCTGACGAGGAGACAGTGCCACAAAACACACAACCACATTGTGTATATCAAAAACTGGGATGTATGTCGTTACAACGCATACTTTTACAACGCATACCTTTACAGCACAATTTTTACACCGCAACATCCATTAAAACGCATTCCATTACAACGCATGCCATTACAACGAATTCTTTGAAACTACCTTTACAACGCATTCCACTACAACGCATACTACATTTACAATGCATACCATTACAACGCATACCATTACATTGCATGTATGGTAAGTATTGGATAGTGTAGGGGTAAAAATTAATATTCTAACTCCAGGGGGTGCAATAGTAGGGTAAGTGTTGGATAGTGTAGGTATGCGTTGTAATGGTTTGCGTCGTAATGACTGTGTTGTAAACACATGCGTTGTAGTGGTATGCGTTGTAGTGACATGCGTTGTAATGGTTGTGTTGTACTGGATGTTGCATTGTAAAAGTTTTGTTGTAAAGGTAGTGCGTTGTAAAAGTTGCGTTGTAAGTGCTGTTTCCCCAAAAACGGTCATGATTTAATAGTTCGCATAGAGTATATTGCAATGAGAAATGCATTGATAAATCATAGGGAGAAACTTAAGTAAAACAATAGCAGTTATGTCCACATGTATTAATTAATTGATAAAGACCATATATTAAACATGAATTATTTCATTGGCTTAAATGATTCCTTATTAATATGTTTTGATTTAAGATCATTTACAAGGCACCATCACTCATATCAATGAATCTGTCAATCAGGCGCCTTGTAAATGCGGCTACTTGCCAGAGAGCCAAAGAATAACATGTAGTACTGTTTGGTTTTTAGCGGAATGAAATTGTTTGGAGTGGTAAGAATGTGAATAGGTTTTAATATACAAAATAAGTTTTAAGATAATTGTAAGTTTTACTGACTTTTGTACTTTGATAATGGTGTGTATGATCTTTTAATGGACAAGTTTTTAAAAAATAAGTGTGTGAATTTATGGTGCATACTCCATTCTGCGTTATGTCCACTGTATTGTTTAAAGATTATGGTCACAATAAACATATATTTTGACTTGACTTGACTACTTGCCAGTGGAGTAACAATTGCCCCTGCAGCCCCCGCAGTGCGGGGGGCCCCTGAGCTCCAGTGGAACCCCTCCAGCACCGTACAGGGGTGACGAGCCACTGGCCTGACAGCTCCTGACTGGGTCTGAGGTGTGGGGGGCCCGTCCATGTTCTTTGCAGCGGGCCCCCTTAAGTTTTGTTACGCCACTGCTACTCACCCATAAGGGTCTCGAGGTGCTGTGGGGGGGCGGGGTAATGCTGATCCGTTGAATGTTCTATGGTTCAGCCTAAGAGCCAGGTCTTGAGGCCCTCCCTGAATTGAGGCAGTGACGGTGATTGCCTGAGGTGAAGAGACAGGGTGTTCCAGGTCTTTGCTGTGAGGTAGGAGAAAGATCTTTCCCCGGCTGTGGTCTTGTGGATACATGGGGCAGCGGCCAGGGCCAGTGGGGCGAAGCAGTGGTCTCTAGTGGGAGCGTGGAATGCGAGGCAGGTCCTGTGTTGTGTAGGGTTTTTAGGCGTGTGTGAGGAGCTTGAAAGTGACTCTTTTGTGGACTGGGAGCCAGTGGAGGTCTCTCTGGTGGCCTGTGATGTGGCTCTGGTGGGGTATATTGAGGATGAGTCTGGCGGAGGTGTTCTGAATATTCTGCAGTTTCTTGAGGAGTTTTGGGGGTAATGCCAGTGTAGAGTGCGTTGCCATAGTCGAGTCTGCTTCTAAAAAGTGGATGGTGAGACTGTCTTTCTGGACTCAATGGGGATCCAGTTGAAGATCTTTCTGGGCAGGCGTAGTGTGTGGAAGCAGGATGATGCGACTGCGTTGATATTGCGGTTCATCGTGAGCGTGGAGTCGAGGATGATGCTGAGGTTTTGTCTTTAGTCTGTTGATGTGAGGGGAACCCAAGATATGTGTGCCACCATTAGTTGTCCCAGACAGAGAGGATGGAGCCCAGGATGAGGACTTTAGTCTTCTCTGAGTTTAGCTCGAGGCATCTGTCCTTCATCCAGGAAGCGACAGTCTTCATCCCATTGTGGAAGTTGTTCTTGGCAACTGTGGGTTCATTGGGGAGGGAGAGGATCAGCTGGGTGTCATCGGCATAGGAGACAATGTGTCCGTGGTTCCTGACGATTGCTGCGAGGGGGCCATGTAGATGTTGAAGTGAGTGGGGCTCAGGGAGGAGCCCTGAGGTACTCAGCTCTGTAGGTTCAGAGTGTAACAGTGGTAGTCTGACTCTCATGTGAATTACAGGTGTGCAAGCTTTATTCTAACACTTTATTTTTCATGTATTCTTAATAATGAAACATGGCAACAGCGTCTTTAAAAATGTTTGCTTTCTTAGTTCATTGTTTTTATTTAACCCCTTGGCTGCGGGGCTCATTCCCCTGCCGTGCTGGGGGGGTAGGGGGGTGCACAGTGCCCAGGTGCTCATGACGAGCTCAGCTCGTCCTGAGCCACGGTTCTCGTGTGCGCATGACGAGCTCAGCTCGGCATGACCACGCCCGTTCCTTAGAACGCCCAGCACAGCAGGGGAATTAGCCCCACGTGTGAGCGTTCTAACGGTTATGGCGAGCTCAGCTCGTCATGAGCATACGAGAACCGTGGCTCATGACGAGCTGAGCTCGTCATGAGCGTGGGAGGGGTTCATCAAAAGAGTGCATGTTACATTGCTGAATTTATTTATTTTACAAAACATAACTTGTAATATCCCCGTCCCAATAAGCAGTTGTCAATGCTTTAACTAAAAAGTTCAGAGGGTTGAGATGCAGGATCAGGGACATGTGAGTCCCACAGGACCGCAACCAGATGACAATAAAGACAACCTTCACAGGACAAAATAAAAAGTCAAAACCATAAAGGTTTATTTAAATTTCAGAACCATTATAGAAAGCAAAAATAGTTTTAAAGATGTGGGAATAATACATCAAATAAAGTCAATCGTGAGAGGTAATAACATAAGGTGTCCTTCCATTACAAGTATATAGCCAGCACAAAAATATGGTTCAGCAAAAGACTAGGAAAAACCTGTACAGTTCAAAAGTCAAGCTAATGACACAGAAATTGCTCGCTCTGTAAAACAAGAAAAAGTCGAAGGGGCTTATTTACAAGCCCCTTGTGCCACCTGTGCGCCACTTTTTGTGATGCAGAATTCGTAAACCTGGAAATGCGTCAGAATGCTACGCTACCCCAGGGGAGGCGTAGCGAGGCGCAACATTGAGAACTGTTTACATTTCTCCTCGTTTTTCTTCTTTCTATGCATGCTGCATTCTGCAGAACACATAGAATGAGGAAATCGCCTCAAGTGATTGTTTATGTGCAGGAAGGTGTCTCTTGGTGATTTTTAGAAGTGGTGGGCTGTTCTACGTGACCCGGACTGTAGTGAGCGTGTAAAGCAAGTAAGCTTGCCTTCTTCTGGGGAAAGTTCTGGAAAGTTCCCCCCACTAAAAAATAAAAGAAAATAGGAGATTTTTTATTTTTTTATTTTTGATGGTGCCAGATTGTTCTCTCGCAAATTTGATTAAAACCCACATAGTCTGAATGGGCACTAACTAACTATTCAAGTCCTTTCATAGTTCGCCAGATCAAAGTAACCTGATGCTCTCCAGGCGCTGACCCAATTTTTTCGGAAAATATGCTACAGGTGCTCCCTTATGTTAACAAATATCTTCATTGTGCCGAGGTCATTTTTTTGTCATGAGTGCTCCTCATGCAATTTAGGAGTCCCTTTAGGCCATACAAGTACATAAAATATGCCAACAGTGATGTTCTTATACCATGAGTGACACCTAAATCAAGAATTACCTCTAGTATATCAGGGTCAATCTTTTACCGTGGTTGCCCCAATCTCATATGCTACAATTGCCACTAATATTCCAAGAATTAGCTTCAATGTGCCAGTGCCAGCATTTTGACATGGGTGCTCCCAATGCCTAGAATGTCCTTGAATATTACAGCAGCAGCAGTTTTCTTTGGATGCTGATAGGTGAAGAATTACATCCAGTATGCCAGTATTTGGCTGGCTATATACCCATTGCCAAGTGTAACCCCTAGAGTGCCCTAGCTTGCCAGCATTTTGTCATGAGTGCCTCTTAACCCCTTCCATGCGGCGCGAATTCCCCGCCCATGCTGACTCCGCCTTGCGCGGGCGGAGTCATGACGGAACGGTTCCGTCATCCGCACAGCTCACCCGACGTGCATGACGGAACCGTTCCGTCAGCAGCATGGAAGGGGTTAATCGCAAGAATTACCTTCAGTATGCCCGGGCCAGCAGCGGACATGCAAGCAGAACTCCACATTATCACCCACACTCACTTACACTTACCCATTCACACGTACATACACTCACTCTTCCTCCTATTCTCACTCACTCTCTTGCACTCAGTCTGGCTCGCTCACTCACACACGTTTGCACTCACTCTTACTTTCTCACTCATTCTTCCTTATTCTCAATCACTCACTCACTTTTAGTGTCACTTGTACTCTCACTCACTCATACTGTCAGCACTCATTCTCACTCATTCCCAGTCATTCTGATTCACTCATTTTTACTCAGTTACCCTGGCTCACTTCCACGCACTCTCATTCATTCTCGCTCACACTCCCTGATACTCTCCAATGCTGCCTCACACACATTGATTCTCACTCACTTGCAGTCACTCTTACTCTCATTCACTCATTTTTACTCAGATACCCTGGCTCACTTCCACGCACTCTCATTCATTCTCGCTCACATTTCCTGATACTCTCCAATGCTGCCTCACACACATTGATTCTCACTCACTTGCAGTCACTCTTACTCTCATTCACTCATTTTTACTCAGATACCCTGGCTCACTTCCACGCACTCTCATTAATTCTCGCTCACACTCCCTGATACTCTCCAATGCTGCCTCACACACATTGATTCTCACTCACTTGCAGTCACTCTTACTCGCATTCACTCATTTTTACTCAGATACCCTGGCTCACTTCCACGCACTCTCATTCATTCTCGCTCACACTCCCTGATACTCTCCAATGCTGCCTCACACACATTGATTCTCACTCACTTGCAATCACTCTTACTCTCATTTTCACTCACTAACTCACTCATACTCACAGAAACTAATTTTACTAAAAAATAGTGCAAAACAGCGGATTAAGCAAAGTTGCTATGCGGAGTTTTGCTAGGGAGCGAGAGCATTGCGGAGCATGACTTGCCACGATATTGCGCTGCTGCTCTCTTCTCCAGGGCAGGAGCGCAGTGGGCTGTTTAGCACCACTCACACACCTTTGCACCATAGTGCAAAGGCGTCTGCATTCTATCTAGGAGAGGTTTTGTACTGAAAGGATGTCTTTCCAGTACAAAATTCTATGTCTAGGCAAACTTTAGAACTTTTTACTCATTGGATGTGCTGTACGCCGCAACATACATGCAAAGCGTGAAACCTTAAGAGCAGTTAAAACATTTCTCCAACCTAAGGCCTGCCTCAAGGAGCCCTTATTTTTTGGTGCAAAGCCCATTCTAAGAGTTCTTTAGATAGAGTTTGTGTCAAAGCCATGGGTTGTAGTTTGTGAAGGTACAAATAACAACCATGGCAGGTTACCTTCATACAGAGCACTGCAAAACTCTAGGGGGCAGATTTACAAGCCCCTTGCGCCTCTTTTACGCCGCCGTTGCGCCACTTTTATGACGTAGCGGCGGCGCAAAAGAGGCGCCATGGTGCGGGGTATTTACAACGTGACGCATCTGGGAGATGCGTCATGTTGTAAAGCCCTGCGCCAGAAGTAGGCGTTCCGGCGCAGGAACGCCTCCTAAAAATGGCTGAGTGAAATATACAAGATTTCACTCAGTCACTTTTAGGCCCATGCTGCTTCAAAACCCTATGCCTGCTTGAAGCAGGCGGAAGGATTGACGCAGCATTGTACATATAGGGCAACCCGGAGCTTTGCTGGAGCTGCGTCGCGCTTGCGGCGCAACTCCAGCAATGTGCCGCCTTTACGGCATAGATGCGTGACGCATCTGTCCGTTTTTGCCCCATGGAGCGCCGCATTGTAAATGTGGCTCATCCATGGTGGCGGAGCCCTGAAGCACAATAACTGTAAATCTGCCCCTATGGGAGCTACTTTCAGGCTACTTTTCAGTGCAACAGAAGTTTTGCTCCGGACAGTAGATAGTCTATCACGACCTTGAGCCAGTTTCATCTCTTTGTGCATGACCTTAGATTGAAAGCTGTGAAGCGGGCCAAAAGTGAGCTCCGGACAGGGTACAGAAGAGTCATCAAAAACTAATTGACGCAAATACCAAGCTCAAATCATCAGATGCGTGCTCTCACCTGTGACGTAATTCAGAGATGTGGTTAGAGGTGTCCTTTTGTTCTTCCTAACCTTCAGGCTGTGTTCGTGGTGGCACCATTTTGTGAGCCAGAGGTGCCGCGCGCATCTGTGGGCTCCCATTCATTTTCCTTGTCATTCGAAATCATGACTACAAGGAAAACATTTCTAGAATTAATTGAATGAGAATTCTGGGCAGAACTTCAGTTTCTATGGATGTTACAAACATTGGGATCACCCTGCCTCCTTGCCAGTCCCTGTTGTGTTCTGGTGGCATGGTGCCCGCGGTGGAGGGATGGAAGGGCACTGCTGCCCCAGTCGCAGAGGAGCTGACATTCACCTGATGCCATGGAGGAGTGTGTGATGGCGGAGGAGCTGCTCTGACATCCCAACACAGAACACGGAACATCCGGGCCTCTCCCTTCTGTGACATCACTGTCTCCACCTGTGACGTCTCAACAGAGGGAAGACTGCTGATTGGACGAGCTGGGGGCACTTTAGACTCTAGCCTAGAGGGAAGACAGATAGGCAAAGACACCAAGACTGGTACATACGTCACGCATACTAGCAGTATCGCGTGACGTGAGCTTTAACTTTGCATCATCTAATGCTCCAGCCCGTTGCACACAAGGCTGTGTGCAGAGGAGGCCTGATAGTAAACACTGCTATATTATCCATAACGTTACCTGTGCACACAAGGGCGGGGCTGCAGGTAAGGATCGCCAGGACCAGTGCTTAATTTGCAAAAAAAACATAAGTGCCAGGGCTCTCGTGGGGAGCCCCTGCTGTGCTGCCAAAGATAGTAACAACACAAGTACTAACCGTCACACTCGTACAAGTGTGACAATTCGGACTTTTTCAAGCCCCCAAAGGAATACGAATGGCTTTGGTGGCAGGTAATAGTCATTTTTAATGTACACATAAATTAACAATTAACTATTATTGTTGTCGTCTCTGAATTAGCTAGACAGCACCTCCTTGAGGCAGACTGTTACAAGCTCCAGTGTTGATAATTAAGTGCAGGTGCCGAGAACCGGAAACCACTGGCTCAAATTAAGCACTCTATTCTGCCTCTTTGTTTACGTTCTTGACATAGAAAACCTGACATTGTGTATATTACATTTGCTGACTCAGTACTAGCTTCCTCCTGCTCTCTCTGTAACAGGCCTTTCTGAATACAAATCCTTTTCCGACTCTACTTATTCTGCTGGGAGATAGTTTTTGTGGAAAACTTACATTTTTCTATCCTAACCGCACACACTCACGCGCACACACACACACGCACACACACACACACACTTCCGCCTGATGCAATGATCTCTAATTATAGCAGTAGTCTTCCACTGAAAACTCTTTTCCAGCTCGACTGTTAGTTTCCCGTCAGAAGTTTGGGACCGCTTTCTAATTCCTTTCGCCCTGTGCTTCTTTAAATCAAGGCTTGACTGTGGTCCAACACCACCAGCAGAAGCAAAGCCCTGCCCCTCCCAAGCTCCACTACAAACCCAGTAGCGGCTCGTGGTGTGAGTGCTGTGGGTCGGTGGGGCAGGGCGAGGGAGGATCAGGGTGGGGGGTAGTAAACTATGGAATACGGCCCAACAGAGGTAAGTAAAAAAAAATGTTAAAAATGTAATTTTGTTGCGCATGCTGCATCTCATTTGGCAATGCAGTGTGCGCAATGAAATGTGTTTTATTAATTTTTTGTTTACTTACTTCTGTTGGCCGTATGCCATAGTTTACTACTACCCACCCTGCTCCTACCCCACACCGCCGCCCGCAGCACTCCCACCGCGAGTCGCTACTGCCCAAACCCCTCTTGGCAAATACTTGTTTATTCCACCCAATCCAGATTAAAACTCATCTCATGGTTATTGACAGCACAAATCACTTAATATGCAGGTCCTTGTGTCATTTGATTGATTGATCGATTGATTGACTGTTTGATTATAGATCACTCAGCAGCTTCAGCAGTAAGGGTCCTCTCCAGCTATTTCTTCCCTATTTCTTGCCTTGATTGGAAGCAATACATCAATTAAATTGTGTGGGAGTTCATGACCATCCCTTACCAAACATTGACGAAGCCAGTAGAGCTGATATTTAGATAATGAAACCATTGGTACAATGAGCATTAAAGCAAACGCCCCCAGGGATATTACAGCATGTATTTGCAAATTTTGTGACACCAACACTTTATTTTGCAATTCTTTCAGCACCAAACACAAAGCTCTTATTCTTGTAAAGTATATTAGCGCATGAAAGTTTACACCAAGACATTGTTTACAATATTTATGCTGACAGGTCTATATATTTTATGTATCATGTAGTATTTATGTTCCCATCACTTTCACCTTGAGCATTGTGCTGTTGTCACTTATGGAGTTCTAAATACTATGTGCAGACCTATATGTATTTTGTTCATTTAGAGCTGAGACAATTTTTTTGGGTCTGTGGTAAATAAATTTACCTATGCATTTTTTCCGTATAATTATCAATACAAGATAGCTCATTCAAATGAGAGGCAGAGTCCGTGGTATCTGAGTCATACGGGCTTTAATGGACAAATCCTCAAGGATGGAGCATCATGTTCCATCACCTCTAAGTTTCAGGAAGGGACATTCAAAGTTTATTAACATTACACATTATATATAGTAAAGTAGCACAATTGAATCCAATACAGTAGGCGTAACAGGTGAAAAGAGAGAGATAAGAACACATGTGCATAATAGGAGGCGTGTAAAAAGGCGTACACATGGGCGTGCACTGTACATGTCAGAGAAACGTCACAAGAATCGTCACATGTGGGTGGATGCATAGGGAAAAGTTGCAGAATCAGCAGAAACCCTTAACCTGGATGCGCGCGCAACTAGCATGACGTGTAACTGGGGGCTTTGACTTTAGCACTAGTGGAGGAGACTGGTGTCTGGAGTGTCAGGGCAACCTGTACCTATTGCATATCTAGTATCTTATGTTTGGAGGATGTAGTGTCTGAAGTAAAAGGTCTATCGGGCAGGGGCCATCCAATACTGAATACTGGTGCATGCATACGTGTCTCGGTTCAACGTGCGGAGCCATGGGCCTACCATGGTAACAAATTCAGTAAATCACTCGCAAGGAGGACAGAAAGCCGGGAATATGTTTACCAATTTCACTAGACTGGAATGTGTTTTCGAGGAGGCTGAGCAGATAACTGTAGGCAAAACATGAATTTGGCAGGTAGTCCAGGCCGAGCCGGGCACCGCTGCGCTGGCAGGAAGTAAGGCAGGGGTCAGGGATGCGTACAGCTTTCGGAGACAGGAGAGATGAGGCAAAGAGGCCTCGTTTAAGGGCCTTGCTCGACTGGGCCAGGAAACATGAAGAAAACGTGTGCGAAATTCAGAAGTGCACCATGTAAAGACGTTGGCACCGTATGCCTAGAAGTCTAATTAATGGGATTTCTTTGCATGACTCGATAGCTAACATGTTAAGGATGGACGCAAATGTATTTGCGTCTGTCTAGCATGTACAGAACAGAAGTTACACGACATACAAGGAACATGGGTGCATGGTTAGGGTGCGAGTGGGGGACACATTAGCTACCTGAAAATTTCCATTACCTCATTCCCTCCTTGGACTCTACTACACCCTTTAGGATATATCTATATTCATGAGACCATCTATCTGTTCATAAAGCATCATTTGTTCATCTTTCTTTATGCGGGAACGGGAACGTGTACTTGGACAGGGAATACAAGCTGTGGCGCACAAACCGCAAATCGCTGGCCCACATTGCAGACAGAGACAACAACTGAATACTATGACCAATATTATTCCTAGGAATGACAACAACTTCCATCCCCAGGCGGATATTACACTCCAGAACCAACCGGACCAAGTCCAGGAGCCTGGATTCTGGTGTATCAGGTGAGCTATTTCATGAAGCCGAGTTATGGCCTTATACACGGATGGCGCGTTATTTGGAATAAACACGCAACAACTGGATCCGATGACTCTACAAGCCCCGCCCCTATCTGCCAGGATGACGTCAAGGACAAGGCGATTTTGAAGAACAACAAGTCTCATAGCAGACTGTTCCTCGGTCAGGTTTCCTAAAGCAGATGTAGTCTCGTTCACTACTGCTTCCAAGGTTCTAGTTAACTTGCGTATTAGTTTACTATTTGAGACAGTACCTATGAATGGAAAAAATCCTTTATTGAAATCTATATATTGTTCTAATGTAGTTTCAGTTTGATCGACAAGTGGGATCTTGATCTCCCTTCTATGTCTCACATGAACAAGATGTGGATTTCTGTGATAATCAGGCGGGGCTAGAAAAACAGGTGGCAATAGGAACGCAATATAGCACGTCCCATCCCAATCCAATGGCAGACGTACATAGGCTGTCTGACCACATATGAAATAAGAATGGCGAGAAGCTCTGAAAGTAGACTTTCCTTTATCACTGAATTCGACAACAGTATTACAATCACTGTGTCCTAGATGTACTGAACCATTCTTTCTGACACATAATTCACCTTTTACTGGTAAAACTGTAATAGACGGCAAATCCGAATTAGTCTCAGACTGCACGTTCAGGATCATGAGGTTAAGCGTAAAATTACCCAATCCATACACTTCATTTTCTAGATCGGTCCCTGTCCTTTGGGGAAGACCTTCTTGGTCCGGGAAACATATTTTATTCATGACTGTATTCAGGTTCCCCCATATCCAATTGCCTTGGGAAACCTTGGACTTACTATCTAGGGAAGACATTAAAGTAAACCATGCACCACACGAACCATTATGTGTGAACGGATAAGGAAAGAGGGGCAGAGCTCCCTTGTACTTCTGATAAGGAGGGAGTCGGCCACATACCCAGCAATTAGTGGCATTGCTGGTCTGGTGTGAATGATGTAACATACGGATGAATGTATTGTTGCGCATGGCTAAACGATAGGATAATTCATGTGGGGGAAGGTCACTAAAAGTGTGCTCCACAGTGTCATTAGAGGAAGCATGTGTAAGTGAATCAAGAGGAAAGAAAACGTGTAACATTAGACTAATGCATATCATCGTAAGACTCAGAAGAAACATCGAGATCAAGGCAATTATGCATCTACTGTGCAAGACTTTACAGTACTGTTGTCTTTTCTTGATACGCCTATCTCTCTGACTACTGGGGTCTATTCTATACATGTCAGAAACCTGTCTAACCGCTTCACCCGAGGGGGACTTAAACAAAACTGTCTGACTTACTAGACTTACTAGACCTCAACTTTGACTTATACTCCTGCTGTGGAGTTTTCTCTAACAGAGGGAGTTTAGTATCAGTGTCTGGAATGTGGCAGTCCTGGGAAACAGTTTTTGGCGGAAGTCCATAGAATTTCTTCACATGGCTCGAATGGAGCCAGCCCTTCCTTCCTTCTACTTTCACAGCGGTCCTTGTGGTCATCAGAACGATTTTGGGCTCCTTCCAGCGGGGCTCCAGAGGGCTTGATCTGTCAAAATTGCGGACCACGACGATTTCACCGGGAACAAGTTCATGCGGTTTCACCTCGGTGTTGTCTGGGAAGGCTGCCGCGACCTGTGAACGACAAGATTGTAGTGCAGACATCAATGCAGCCAAGTAATCTGTCAGCATAGAACTGTCAACATCAGTGATTTTACGGGGCATAGGCGTCCCCCACATATTCGGAGGCCTACCGAAGACCACCTCATACGGGGATAGCCCTGTCCTAGAATGAGCTACCATTCGCATGTAAAAGAGGGCAACTGGCAAAGCTACCATCCAATCTACACCTTTATCTGCACATACTTTAGCAAGACGGGTTTTCAGAGTCTGATTGTGTCTCTCCACGAGACCAGCTGCCTCGGGATGTCGGACACAGTGGAACTTCCATTGGTAACCTAACAGGAGTGATACCTGCTTCATAAGCTCGGACGAGAATGGCTGACCATTATCAGAGTACACGACACGGGACAAACCGTACCGTGGGAAAAACTCACGTACCAGCTGTTTGGCAGTGGTTACAGCAGTGTAATCGGGGACTGGATATGCTTCTGTCCATCGGGAAAGAGCACATACAACTACGAGGACGTACTTAAATCCTCGACATCGGTCCATCTGGATATAATCCATCTGGAGGACTTCAAAAGGATGGTCAGGAGGATGAAATCCACCCTGTTCCACGGGGACACCTTTTCCTGGATTAAACTGACAACAGATCATGCAAGTACGCACTTTCTGTTTTGCTGCTGCTTGTAAATGTTTGTTGTACCAGAGATTCTGTAAACTGTCTAACATGGCTTTCTCTCCTAAGTGTGCTGGACTATGTGCTGTGTTAACTATGACTTGAACCATAGAGTCGGGGAGGAACCATGTGGCCCTACCCTTCGTCATCCATCCCTGATCTGTTTGGATCCCTCCTTGTTCAGTCCATTTCTTGATTTTATCTGGTGTGGCATGTGTCTGTATGTCGAGTACATCTAGAGTGGGATCCTTAACTGTCAGGCAATGTGTCTGTGTAGTTATATCAGTCTTTGTCATGTCAGTCGGAATGTCTGTCTGAGCTGTGAGTTTGGCTGTACGATCTGCCAGGTCGTTACCCTGGGAAATAATGTCGGTGACTTTGGTATGTGCTTTGCACTTCATGATGGCTATGGGTGTAGGCAAGTGTATTGCTTCTAACAGGGCTTGAATGAGGGGACCATGCTGGATCTTGGTACCGTGAGAAGTTAAAAAACCTCTCTCTTCCCAAAGGACTCCGAAGTCATGAACGACTCCGAATGCATACTGTGAGTCTGTGTATATGTTAACTTTCTTGTTCTTGGCTACTATACAGGCTTGAGTCAGAGCAATGAGCTCTGCAGCTTGAGCAGATAGGGTGTCAATACGGTGTGTTTCTATGACTTCAGTGTCAGTGGTCACTGCATAGGCGGCCACTAATTCTCCTGTACTTGTTCTCATACATGAACCATCCACGTAAAGTGTCAGGTCTGGGTCGGTCATTGCAACATCTGTCAAGTCTTGTCGGGGCTTGTTCACCGTATTAATGACTTCTACACAGTCATGTGGTGCTGGATCGGTTGTACTTGAGTGTAACAATGTGGCAGGATTAAGTATGTTGCAGCGTCTGATTTCTATGTGTGGCTGGAACAGCGTCAATTCTTAACTTGTCAGTCGTGCTATGGTCAAGTGCTGAGTCTGGGTACGGTTCAGAAGTACTTCCACGGAATGTGGAACCTGTACTGCCAAGGGATGTCCTAACACTATTGAGTCGCTTTGTCTGATAGCTAGAGCTGTAGCTGCAACTGATTTCAAGCACGCAGGCAAAGCCTGGGCTACGGGATCCAATGTACTAGAAAAATAAGCACAAGGCTTATGGTGTCCTGCTTGATCTTGTGTGAGAACAGATAATGCTGTGCCATCATGTTCTGTGACGAAAAGTGTAAAAGGTTTGCTGTAACATGGTGTCGCTAAAACTGGTGCTTGACATAATGCTTTCTTCAAGTCATTAAAAGCTTGTGTATGTTCCTGAGTCCAAGGGAGGACAGTCGAAGTCGCTGCCTCCTGTGTTGTTAACTGTATGAGTGGCTTGGCTAGAAATGCATACTGGGGAATCCATTGTCTGCAGTACGAAGTGAGGCCAATGAAGGCCCGTACTTCCTTTTGTGTCTTGGGTTGTGGCAGATGTGCAATTAACTGGATACGATCTGGTGTCAACTGTCTACCCCTCTTGGACAGCAAGTGCCCAAGGTATACCACTTGCTGGGCACAGAATTGGAGCTTCGAAGGGGATACTTTGTTCCCCTTTTCGGCCAGAAAATACAAGACTGTCAGTGACGCGCGCTCGCAGTCACATTCGGTCCGTGCAGTGATCAGTAGATCATCAACATACTGGAGCAGAGCAGTGTCAGTAGGCATGTGAATACTGTCTAGTTGTCTTTTCAACGCTTGACTGTAAATACTGGGACTTTCCGTGAACCCTTGAGGTGCACGTGCAAATTTGAAGCTGCGGCCATTTAAACAGAATCCGAAAAGGTATTGGCTATCAGGATGAATGGGGACGCTAAAGAAGGCGTTCTTCAGATCAATTACAGTAAAGAAAGCAGCTTCGGAATCAATGGCAGTCAATAGTGACGAAATATCTGGGACCACTGGATATTGTGGTACTATACATTTATTGAGTTCTCGAAGATCGATCACCAGTCTATAGACCGGAGGTGCATTTGGGTCAGTTCGTTTAAGAATCAGAATGATAGGAGAATTACATACATTGGAGTCGGTTTCTACAACTACTCCTTGGGCAATGAGTTCGTCAATAATTTTCAGTAAGGCTGCTACAGCCTCGGGGGGCAATTTGTATTGTTGGATTCGGGGCAGTACAACACCTTGCTTGAGTGTGACACGATAAGGAGTAATGTGCATACAACCTACATCAGTTGGACCTTGCGCCCATAAATGCTGTGGAACATTTTTCAATCTTGCATCAAAATCTCTCAACACATAATGACCCTTAAAGTCACGAAGGAATAATCTCACTCCTTCCGGAGAACAACATATAACAGCTCCTAGAGCTTTCAGAGTTTTAATACCAAGCAAGTTTTCAGGACATGATTTCGTAAGCAATAAATCTGTAGTACGGGATAATGGACCAACTGCAAGGGGAACTGGCTTTGATACTTCGTTAACAATAGACTTTCCTGAAAATCCAAGGGAAACATTCTGTGAGCCTGAGAGGGGTGCCCCTGGGACCTCGTCATGACTAATGGTAGTTCTGCTCGCCCCCGTGTCAATCAAACATTTTCTGTTTTTCCCTAATACCTGACTATGTACATAGGGACCATCTTGATCTACAGGAACCTCGATAAGGGGGCAAGCCAACCTCCCTCTCTAGGCTGTTTCATGTGTACTGCTGATAATCGGGATAATCAGACTGTGCATACTGGTACATTTGCTGTGTGACGTGTTGTGTTGCGGCAATGGGTTGGGGTTGGGGTACAGCTACTGTCTGTTGCTGTGCATGCTGTGGAGGAGGTTGCGGATTCTGTGGAATATTCTGTTGAACGTGTTCTGGTCTAGTCGCTTTGTCTGATAGCTAGAGCTGTAGCTGCAACTGATTTCAAGCACGCAGGCAAAGCCTGGGCTACGGGATCCAATGTACTAGAAAAATAAGCACAAGGCTTATGGTGTCCTGCTTGATCTTGTGTGAGAACAGATAATGCTGTGCCATCACGTTCTGTGACCAAAAGTGTAAAAGGTTTGCTGTAACATGGTGTCGCTAAAACTGGTGCTTGACATAATGCTTTCTTCAAATCATTAAAAGCTTGTGTATGTTCCTGAGTCCAAGGGAGGACAGTCGAAGTCGCTGCCTCCTGTGTTGTTAACTGTATGAGTGGCTTGGCTAGAAATGCATACTGGGGAATCCATTGTCTGCAGTACGAAGTGAGGCCAATGAAGGCCCGTACTTCCTTTTGTGTCTTGGGTTGTGGCAGATGTGCAATTAACTGGATACGATCTGGTGTCAACTGTCTACCCCTCTTGGACAGCAAGTGCCCAAGGTATACCACTTGCTGGGCACAGAATTGGAGCTTCGAAGGGGATACCTCCCTCTCTAGGCTGTTTCATGTGTACTGCTGATAATCGGGATAATCAGACTGTGCATACTGGTACATTTGCTGTGTGACGTGTTGTGTTGCGGCAATGGGTTGGGGTTGGGGTACAGCTACTGTCTGTTGCTGTGCATGCTGTGGAGGAGGTTGCGGATTCTGTGGAATATTCTGTTGAACGTGTTCTGGTCTAGGCGGACGTGGTCTTTCTTTCGTTTTGCCTGTAGCAATATTGTGTCTGAGAACGGCACATTCATTTATAAAGTGACCTGGCTGTTTACAGTAATTGCAATTCCCTTTAACAGGAGCTGCAGAATGACTAGTCTGTGAGTTCTGCGTGTTACCCCTCTTCTGACCATCTGCTGGAACAGACTGGGCAACTAGTACTTTCATTTTCGTGTCTTTCATACGTCTCTGTTCATGATCGTGTTCCTCTCTAATTCTGTTCTGGTGGTACTGTAACATCTGTAACATTTGGGAAGGCGTATTAGCTTGCCATGTACTTTCGACTTTCAATACTCTATTCTTAACCTGTGGTAAGGAATTCTCGACTAATTTGGTCACAAAAAGATGTGGATATGATTCTCTACTTGTTTTCAGGCCACTATTAATAATGAAACATTTCTCAAATCGGGAATAAAAATCACTAGTATCTTCGTCTTGTTTCTGTTTGCAGGCTGAGATTGCATCCCAGTCTTCCTTTTTAATTGTCAATAATCTAGGCAAAACCTGTACTAATAATCCTGGTAATGCTTTAGTTTTCTCCCCAAGACCTAAACCTGGGGTACGTCTATTTTCCTCGTCTTCTAATTCAGCCCAAATAATCTTTTTATCTCCCACCTCCCATTCTTTTTCTTTCAGTTTTTCGTAAATCCCTGCTGGCAACAATACTTTTAACATTTTCAGTATGTCGGAATACGTGTAATCTCCCATAAGTAACATGTCTTTTAATTCACGATGGAAACCTGCAGGATCTTTATCGTGACAAGGTACAATTTTCTTCATTTCCAATAATTCCATTTTAGTCAAAGGAGTGTATACGAATACGCGTTCAAGCATATCATCTGGCTTCCGGATTGGATGTACTTCTCGTAAGGGGTTCTGTCTATCTAGGTGATATGGCTGTCTTACTGGGGGTGGAACGGAAACAAGATGTGGAGTTAGGAAAGTTCTGTATTTATGACGTTGTTCTAGAATGATATCAATTAAATCGGTACCTAGACCTCTCCATCTTCTCAGGAGTAAGTCTTGCAATAGATTATACAATGGCCCTGGATCAGATTGCTGATTTTCATACAGTGTAATGAGATGTTGAGTCATGTATATACCAGCTAGTCGTTGTTCTTCTGGAGTCAGGCTCAAAAACGTTTGCACTACTAAATCATCTTTATATATACTGTCATCCCCGGCCCATTGGACTGCTGACCGGGCTAGTTCCTGATCACGTAAGGTATTAAGTTCATGATAACCTATTCTCTCTTTCAGTATTTTATCAGTAACTTGGAATATATGTTCAAGAGAACACTGCTCCGGTATCGGGGAAAGGAAACGTTTCTTGTTTTCCAGACGAATGGGTCTGTCAAAAGGTCTATCAAAAGAATACTGTTTAGGGAGTTTCACTCTACCTACGTACGCTATTTTATCCTCAATCTCTGTTGGAGTTTCTACTTCTTCCTCCTCCTCCGAGGAGTCATTCTTGTCTGATTCGGCTTCTTTTTCAGCCTTCCGTCTGTTATGTATTGCTACTATTTCTTTACGGATCTTTCTGGACATGGCATCTATACAAGTCTGTTTGTCATGTTTACAATCTGCAATATTTTGACCCCATTTTATCAGGACATCCATCTCCTCTTGAACAACACCTGGCTGATCCTGTTCCCTTATCAAACAATTAATCAAGAATCGTAATAGTAGACCCTGTGTCTCCACTTTCTGATATGCCATGGCTTCACGAATACATTCAGGTTTCTCCCCTGTCATAACAAAATGATATATTTTGTCTAGGTAATCTGTCATTCCTGGTAACAACACCAAATAATCTGTAACACGTCGTAGACGTAACAAGGCTAACATCATGTCTCCTTTCTTACTAGGTACTGGATCATATCTACAATCTGTAAGATACTGTCTAAGCTTTTCATATGTCATTGCTTTTGGAGTACGCTGTGTTGCTAATTCTCTCATTGTCACTCGTTGTAACTGTGGCGGGGTGCGAAGGTGACCTCCTACAGCACCTCCTGAAACAGAAGCGTGGGCATGACCTGACGTCATGGCGGGTGGGAAAGGTACATGTAACGGGGACTGACTCTGGGTTGTATCTGTTGCAAAAGGATTGTGAGGACCAATAATAGGGGGACCAGTAGCAGCAGCAGTAGGGGAAGTGACAACAGGTGCGGGAAGCGAGTCTTGGCGTGGAGGGGTCGTGGCTTGATCAGCCGGAACATGCTGCGGTACATTATTAACGGGTGCTACGGGTACATTGGTATATGCTGGAGCTACGTCATCTAAATAGGAAGAAAGAAAAATGTCTGCTGCGGTCTGTTTGTGACGGAGTTTAGTCGGAACCAATGGTGGTGGCAAGTTACGGGGTACTTCCGGGGTCGCTTTGGGCAGGCCCTCGGCAAGAACTGGATACATGCCTGTAATGAGTGCATTTCTTTGGCGGTCTACTTGTTCTAATCTGACCTGTTCTCCTTCTTCTAGTAACTCTTTTTCTCTGGATTTTTCGGATTCTTCTCTACTTTTCTCTGCTTTTCTGATTGCTTTTTCTGTTCTTCTATGCGATTCCTTACGCCACAATTCTATGGCATCTTTCTGAGATTGTCTGGCTTTCTTTTTCCATAACGCTTCTTCTACTCTCATGATGCATTCTGCATCCCATGTCCCTGAGACAGGCCATCTAAACTTCTCTTCCGGATTCTTAGTGTAATCCACCCATAAGTCTAAATACAACACAGCATCTAAGCCATGTTTGTGGTACATAAAATATCCCGGAGTGTCCCTAGGCGGGACAGGAACTGCTTCTTCAAGTATCCCTTTCCTAGTACCTATCTGACGTAATTTTGAAAACAGCGGCATGATTGGAGTGATTCGGACGTGAACACAATAAACACAGTAATAAACGGTAAACAATCATTCATACCACAACATTGAAACACATTAAAACATGTCGGACTGAAATTACCTGGAACACAGAAAACACATATTCTGAAAAACTCTCGGGATAAAACTGAATAACTAGATGCACTGCTAAACAGTACAGACCGGTCTCATAAAGAGACACGTCGGACCGTATCCACCTAAGTGAACACGTCAGGACCAGAATTGTGTACCCAACTCTGTCTTTACCGGGCACAGATTAATGAACCCATCTAGATGCGTTCCCAACAACGGTACTCACCGGGAAGCAAGAAACTGAAGGCCTCGGAAACTTGGACTGGACTGGACTGGACTGCTACGACATCTGACTGGCACGCATCACGCTACCACGCATGCGCTTCGGAACAGGTGGGCCTCCGGACACCTCGGACCTTGCTCTCTCGACTAGGGCTCTGGTCGGGATCCTCCGCATTCCTCACCGCCTCGTCTGGATGCCGGACCGCAGTTTCCGTCTCCCTCGTGGACCCGAGGGAAGATAGCAGGAAGACCCGCAAACGTGCACGGTTTCCGTCGGGGTTGTAGAAGGGGTCGAAAGCCGCGTGACTTCACCGGCGTGTGGGGAAGGGGGGTACCTGTTCGGGCGCCAAATTATGTGGTAAATAAATTTACCTATGCATTTTTTCCGTATAATTATCAATACAAGATAGCTCATTCAAATGAGAGGCAGAGTCCGTGGTATCTGAGTCATACGGGCTTTAATGGACAAATCCTCAAGGATGGAGCATCATGTTCCATCACCTCTAAGGTTCAGGAAGGGACATTCAACGTTTATTAACATTACACATTATATATAGTAAAGTAGCACAATTGAATCCAATACAGTAGGCGTAACAGGTGAAAAGAGAGAGATAAGAACACATGTGCGTAATAGGAGGCGTGTAAAAAGGCGTACACATGGGCGTGCACTGTACATGTCAGAGAAACGTCACAAGAATCGTCACATGTGGGTGGATGCATAGGGAAAAGTTGCAGAATCAGCAGAAACCCTTAACCTGGATGCGCGCGCAACTAGCATGACGTGTAACTGGGGGCTTTGACTTTAGCACTAGTGGAGGAGACTGGTGTCTGGAGTGTCAGGGCAACCTGTACCTATAGCATATCTAGTATCTTATGTTTGGAGGATGTAGTGTCTGAAGTAAAAGGTCTCTCGGGCAGGGGCCATCCAATACTGAATGCTGGTGCGTGCATACGTGTCTCGGTTCAACGTGCGGAGCCATGGGCCTACCATGGTAACGGATTCAGTAAATCACTCGCAAGGAGGACAGAAAGCCGGGAATATGTTTACCTATTTCACTAGACTGGAATGTGTTTTCGAGGAGGCTGAGCAGATAACTGTAGGGAAAACATGAATTTGGCAGGTAGTCCAGGCCGAGCCGGGCACCGCTGCGCTGGCAGGAAGTAAGGCAGGGGTCAGGGATGCGTACAGCTTTCGGAGACAGGAGAGATGAGGCAAAGAGGCCTCGTTTAAGGGCCTTGCTCGACTGGGCCAGGAAACATGAAGAAAACGCGTGCGAAATTCAGAAGTGCACCATGTAAAGACGTTGGCACCGTATGCCTAGAAGTCTAATTAACGGGATTTCTTTGCATGACTGGATAGCTAACATGTTAAGGATGGACGCAAATGTATTTGCGTCTGTCTAGCATGTACAGAACAGAAGTTACACGACATACAAGGAACATGGGTGCATGGTTAGGGTGCGAGTGGGGGACACATTAGCTACCTGAAAATTTCCATTACCTCAGGTCAAAGGTTGTATATATGACATAAACCTGATAATGAATACGTTTCTTTAGGTTTGAATCTTGGGTCTGTATTTGAAATTCTTCAGAGCAGATAAATCTAGCCCGATATTGTGCTGCTGATTATGATGCAAAAACAATGTTAAGTTATGTTACTAAATGTATTAAGCGCAACAGCTGCCCCAACAAAGGGGCGTCCCGGCGCCGCCAAATCTTGGAACAGATGGGGAGGCCATCCAGAGAAAGTAAGGTAGGAGACTATGATGATGAAAATAGAAAGGTTTTAATGGCCTTCCGGAATTGCAGCAGATTGTCGATGCCACGGATGGAATCTGGCAGAGAGTTCCATAGTTTAGCTGCCAGCACCCGGAAGGAGCGACCACCCATGCAGCATAGTTTAAAGCGCGGCACCTTCGCCAGGTGTTGCCCCAGTGAGCGCAAACTGCGTTGCGGGACATACCTGGTCAGCAAAGGACGTAGTAAGGTCGGGCTCTCAGTTTTAAGAATCTTGAAGGCCATGACCAGGGCTTTAAACTGGATCCGGGATGAGATCGGTAACCAGTGAAGTTTATTCAATGTAGCTTTCACTGAGCACCAGCGAGGAAGCCCTATCAGAGTTCTTGCGGACATATTTTGAACTCTTTGGAGTCGTAGGATCTCGGATTTGTTAGCACCCAGGAGCAACACGCTAGCATAATCCAAACGTGAGGATATCAAGGCTTGTATGATGATTTGCCGTACGTTTGGTTCAAAGTATTTAAGGATAGGCTTGAGACCTCTCAATAGACCCACGCAAGTAGCAGCCACTCTCTTAGTATGGGTCTGGAAGGTAAGTGAGGAGTCCATCCAGACTCCCAGATTCTTAACAAGGGTTTTTGGTATTGGCATTTCACCCAGCGATGCCGGCCACCAATGCTCATTCCAGAGAGCAGTGTCCTTCCCTGCCAGTAAGACCTCCGTTTTACTGGCATTCAACTGTAGGTAGTTATCCGTCATCCATTGGGCAACAGCTGTCATTCCATCTCTGAACCTGGTGGCTGAGTCAGATGGTCCTTCGGATATGGTAATGACCAGCTGGGTATCGTCTGCATACGATACCAGCGTAAGGCCCCACTTTTTTGCTACATCGGCCAGGGGTTGCACATAAAGGTTGAACAGTGATGGACTGAGTGCAGAGCCCTGCGGGACCCCCTGACCGATGTGATGGGATTTAGAGATGAAAGGTGGGGCTGAGACCCGGAAAGATCTCTCCTCAAGGAAAGAGCGGAACCACTCTAAGGCAGCTCCCGTAATCCCTATCGCTTCCAGTCAACACAGAAGGATGTCATGGGACACCGTGTCGAAGGCAGCACTGAGGTCTAATAAAATCAGCGCTGCACTTCGACCGGCGTCAAGGATCATCCTGAGGTGTTCAGCAGTAGCGAGTAGGGCAGACTCGGTGCTATGACCTGGCCTGAACCCGTTTTGCGACGGATCCAGTATATTATTGTTGTTCAGATATTGGGACAGCACTTCACTCACATGGGCTTCCGCAATCTTTGCGGCCCACGGAAGGAGAGAAATGGGCCTGTAGTTTGCTGAGAGAGAGGGGTCTAAGGTTGGCTTTTTGAGAATGGGAGAGACCCAAGCTTGTTTCCAAGCTTTAGGTACTCTAGCAGAGGAGAAGGACATATTAATGATATCGCCAAGCGGCTTTTGAAAGTGCGCCAGTAAATCTAGAAATTGTGTTGGCCTCATAGGATCGGCCGGAGAGCCAGATTTCACCTTCCTACAAAGTTTGCTTAGCTCTGCATCCGACATTTTGGGTATGGCCTCCAGAATGGGACCATCCAGCTTAATTTCGCCAGGGGTTTGCGGGCTCAAAACGTGTTGTGGGAAGGTCTTGTAGATTTTTTGCACTTTTTCAATGAAAAAGTTGGCTAGTTCCTCACAGTGCTTTGTTGAAGATATTTTAGATGCCGTGCTTCTAGGATTTTTTAATTCTTGCAAGATTTTAAAGATGCATTTAGTAGGGTTAGGACTAGATTGTATTTCCTCCGCATAGTATGAGGCCCGCGCTGTACAGATAGCTTTATGATATATCTTCAACTTGGTCAAGTAGATGGCTTTGTCACCATCCTTGTAGTCTCTCCTCCAGGATCGCTCCGCTCTCTTACAGTCTTTCTTCAAGTCTCTCAGAGCATCATTATACCATGGGTTTGAAGTGGATTGACGTCCCTTTGTATATTTCATAGGTATGCAGGCGTCCAGACCTTTGGTAACCCATTCACAGAAGGCAGTATATGCCGTGTCCGGGTCTGGCATGTTTTCCAGGAAGAGCTCTCCAAGGAATTTATGGAATTCCGGTAGTTTGAGCCTATGCCAGGGTCTTTTCAAGACCCTCTTCGTTTCCTCCACCTTAAACGGTGCAGAGGTCTCTACATTGGCTTTTATCAGAAAGTGATCGGTCCATCCCATGGGTTTAGGAATAGCTACAGACAGGTCGGGGACATTCGAAAAAACGGGGTCACGGGTATGGCCGGCTAGGTGCGTAGCCCCACTCACCAGCGAGTTCAGTTCTAGAGCAGTTAGGTCTGCTAGTAGGGTATGGATAGTAGGATCCTGAGCTAGATCAAAATGCAGATTCAGGTCACCAAGGATTGTAAAGTTGGCAGACCTCGTCACAAGCGAATTGGCAGTATCTAGCAAAGCTTCAATGAACTTAGCTGCCGGCCCTGGTGGACGGTAGATATAGAGACCAGAGAGTGTGAAATGAGCGTTGATGGTAATTTTAAAACGTGCGTATTCCCCCCCATCTATCTCTTCCTTGGTAAAGGAGCAGGGATACTGGGTTTTGTAAATAACCGCAATACCACCGCCTCTAGTCTCCCTATTCAGTGCCTTCATAGAGTAATCTGCCGGGAGAGTCAGGTTAAGTATCCCAGTCATATCGTCGTCTCGCAGCCATGTTTCACATAAGAAAAATATATCCGGAGATTCCTCATTGATAAGTGTCTGGACTTCTGAGTAGTGTTTATTCAGTGACCTGACGTTTAGCTGGAGGATTGAAATCGGGGACAGGGTAGCTGATTTGATATCCGATCTTACGTGACCAGGGGCGGGAAGTTTAAACTGACATACGGGACATTCCGAGCAGGCTTCACCCATCAGTGATAGTGAATGTGAGCATCTCTCCTCCCCTTGATTCAGAGATATTAGTATCTCTCTGTCGTAAAGTGGGGCATCAAGTGTGAATTGGCCAGCGGTCCTGGCGAGAGACGATGATGTGGCGATGACGGGCGCAGACGGGCTTGCCTTTGGCGCGCCTTCGGCGCGCCACCGGCGCGCCCGCTGCGCGGACGGCTGTTGGTTGCCATATATAGGGGGAGAGGAAAGGGGCGGGGATCTTCCAGCAACTAGACCGTCACCCCAGACTGCTCTCAGTATGGCACCTGGGTTCGCGGTGGCAGTGGCAGTGCAAAACAGGGAAGCACCGCGTGGGGCGAGTGTAAGTTAAAAGCAAGGTGCAAATAAAACTCACAATGTCAATGGTTTACAATCAAACACTTTAAAAATTATCAATCAATTTTTAAAATAACATCCGCTCCTAGCTTTCCCGGCTGTGCCTCAGGAAGCGTGTAAATTAGTCTGGCTAGTGCGCGAAGCTCGTCGCGATTTAAATAGCCTCTGTTCCAGGGGGCGGGGATCTCCCAGCAACTAGACCGTCACCCCAGACTGGTCTCAGTATGGCGCCTGGGTTCGCGGTGGCAGTGGCAGTGCAAAACAGGGAAGCACCGCGTGGGGCGAGTGTAAGTTAAAAGCAAGGTGCAAATAAAACTCACATTGTCAATGGTTTACAATCAAACACTTTAAAAATTATCAATCAATTTTTAAAATAACATCCGCTCCTAGTTTTCCCGGCTGTGCCTCAGGAAGCGTGTAAATTAGTCTGGCTAGTGCGCGAAGCTCGTCGCGATTTAAATAGCCTCTGTTCCAGGGGGCGGGGATCTCCCAGCAACTAGACCGTCACCCCAGACTGGTCTCAGTATGGCGCCTGGGTTCGCGGTGGCAGTGGCAGTGCAAAACAGGGAAGCACCGCGTGGGGCGAGTGTAAGTTAAAAGCAAGGTGCAAATAAAACTCACAATGTCAATGGTTTACAATCAAACACTTTAAAAATTATCAATCAATTTTTAAAATAACATCCGCTCCTAGCTTTCCCGGCTGTGCCTCAGGAAGCGTGTAAATTAGTCTGGCTAGTGCGCGAAGCTCGTCGCGATTTAAATAGCCTCTGTTCCAGGGGGCGGGGATCTCCCAGCAACTAGACCGTCACCCCAGACTGGTCTCAGTATGGCGCCTGGGTTCGCGGTGGCAGTGCAAAACAGGGAAGCACCGCGTGGGGCGAATGTAAGTTAAAAGCAAGGTGCAAATAAAACTCACAATGTCAATGGTTTACAATCAAACACTTTAAAAATTATCAATCAATTTTTAAAATAACATCCGCTCCTAGCTTTCCTGGCTGTGCCTCAGGAAGCGTGTAAATTAGTCTGGCTAGTGCGCGAAGCTCGTCGCGATTTAAATAGCCTCTGTTCCAGGGGGCGGGGATCTCCCAGCAACTAGACCGTCACCCCAGACTGGTCTCAGTATGGCGCCTGGGTTCGCGGTGGCAGTGGCAGTGCAAAACAGGGAAGCACCGCGTGGGGCGAGTGTAAATTCGGAGGGATTATTCTGAGAGGGACCGACGTCTGGCTGAAAAAACATTTTGTAAATGCTGTTGCCCCTTTTAGCATTGCAGAAATGGTCACACAGTCCTTGTACACAGCTGCAACAAGTGAAAGGACTGGGATGTGGTCAACCATCCCATGCCAAAAGAGGCCAGTATCAATCACCCTGAAAGTGATGCCTGTACTGCTTCTGGGCCTACATCAGGAACTTCATTCAAACAGGATGGCTGAATATGCACGCTTGTCCTTTGGTAGGATGCAGAGACATCCACAAAAGGCCTTCTGAACGACACCCCAACAAGATTTGTGATGTGTGCCTAGCAAGTAATATGTATTGAGTTTATATATAGATTTCTCAACACAGTGTTGTATGCTTCAGCATGTATGCTGCATTGTCTGTATTAAAAGAAACATCATTTTGAAAGGCTATGTTACCATTCTGAAAGGCTATGCTGTAATCTGTGAGCACCCTCACAACTGCTTGCGCTACAGTCCAGTGGTTGCACTGCAAGAGGAACACTGTGTATACTAGGTGGGCGTGGATTTGATAGCCGCCCTGTGAAGAGACCACTGCAAATAAAACATTTACCACACACTGCCCTTCAACATCAGGTATATTGTTAAATATATAACACTGATCTTCTGATCTTGTAATTTTTTTTATCAGATCATCCTTTGCTCCTACATAGCTCTCTGAGCGAGAAAGTTCTTGAAGCTGATGAATTCTAGTTATCGCTCCATCATTCCGTACTTACTCGTGGAGAAACTTGCACAACACAGGGTGGTCAATTTTGCTCAGTGGAATGTTGACTGCTATGCAGACATTGACCCACTCACTTATTATTTTTTGGTTTGAGGCACAGGCAGCTGTACACTTTGTGAAAGTGAGTTCAAAGTCATCTAACGGGCACGTTTCGATGAAGACTGCGGGTCTTTGAGATCATACATGCATATCCACTGTGTGCTTTCAGACATGGTTCACTGCCACATTTGCACACATAGCACGACTGCATCTCACCGCCAGCATGAATCATATCACTGTACTCTCTGGCCTGACCCATCGCTATTATTTTATTAGCCAGATGTGAATGATTCTTCACACCCTTCACAGGCCACATAAACTTTTCCATGCTGCTTTGGTGTGGCGGCTCATTGCTCCTTAAGAAGCTCAAATATCTTGCAGTAATGTGGCCCACTTGTTTGAGCCCTCTAGGCACTTTGCGTCATCTGCGGGGGGTGGGGTTCAGTCATTTGGCTCACCAGCAAATATATTTGGTGTTATTTCATGTAACCGGAAGGAAAAGAGGCTACGCAATTATTAAACAGAAAGTTAATAACATTTAGAAAAACTGCAATTTCAGAATGCACTAAACTCTGTTCTAAAGCACTTGCAAACATAGAAAAAAAGGAAAACTCTTTGAAACAAAACCACAATGGAAGACGAATATCCTCAAATGGAGTTGAGTAAGTACAGTGTAAAATCAGCACAGTCAGTTGCAAAGAAAAGAAAATGTGAAATTCTTTGAAGCAAAGTTGCATACATCAAGTTGAAATTGAAGACAGAAGTCCTTTGTAGTGAGATGGCACACTTGTTGGGTCTCTCTAGGCGCGTGTGAGTCAGCTGTGGAGGATGGTTGTGGGGTTGTGAGAGCAACACAAAAAATGTTTGGCAAAAGTTCTTTAAAAAGGCAGCCAAGCCTACTCTAAAGAACCTGCAACTAAAAACAGTGACAGAGGGTGAGAGCCTGGAGAACATGGCGGCCTGCTAGCAGCCGGCTAGTGGCGGGCCGCAGATACAGCCTGCATCGGCTAGTGGCGGGCCGCAGATACAGCCTGCATCGGGGATGCAGTAAGGAATGTGTAAGGGCGGAAAAGCTGCAAAATTGGAATGTTGATCAAAGGATGGGCAGGGAAAGAAGCTGGGCAAGGTGAGACCCCCTCCTTTTCTGTTTGCACGTGAGATACTCACTGGATCCTGCGAGCTCTCTTTGGATGCCACTCGGCTGCAGGGAGTTCAATCACAGCGGATTTGGTGGCCCACGAGTCCCAACGCAGAGCATTGGTTGAGAGGCACGCTTGAGGTGTGCCGAGGTTGGAGGGCTTCAGCAAGGATCTCCTTCTGGGTGAGAGGCGGTGGAGGCTGCATTGCAGGAGCAGCAGCAGTTGTGCTAGCAAGGGGCTGCTGCTCTTATAGCGGTTCGAAAAATGGAACACAGTCAGTTTCTGGAGGCAGAGGAAACTACAGTTCCAATTTCCAGAGGACGTTGCAGTGGGTAAGAAGACGGTAGGTTAACGCAGAGGTTGGTGTGTGTACAAAAACTGTAAACCAAGGGACTCTGAGGGACCGTGAGAGAGCCCCGAGCAAGAAGTCTAGATTAACTCTACGGAGCTCTTGTAAGGACGTAACAAAGGCAGCCTCACCTTATTCCAGTGAGTCCTCTCTTGGAAAAACTACAGAGCCCAGAAATAAGGTAAAGTTGGTCACAGAGCAATCCATCCCAGTTGTAGGGATTGTTTAAAAAAGAAAAAAAACACTGTATTGACTGAAAGTGGTGTTTCAGGAAAGGGTAGACTGTTATAGACCAGAGAACACATTCCAAAAGTTAAAATCACCCCCTTACTCTGCACCTCTTTCGAAATTCTCCCTAAAACTCTTATTCCAAGTGAATCATCAAAAAGAGAAGAGAGCAGAGTTCCTAGGAAGTTTTCAGAGCAGCCGCCAGTTCAATCTTTGGGTCTTGAGAAGCCTAAGTTCAAGATCCAGCTTGGGCAGCATGGCAACCAGTGGAGCTATGTTTTTGACCAGTCCAAATAGATATCAGGTTTTGGAGGTAGAGGGTGTGGAAGAGGTAATTAACACCAAGCAGCAGAGGGAGGGTAGCTACATCTCTAAGGGACTGAGGAGTCCCCTAATCTCATTCAGGTTTCCAGAGAGAAAGATGATGCTTCTACAATAAGCGGTCCACCGACACAGCAGAGAAAAACATGATACATGCCTTAGCCTCAGAGATCAGAGATAGATTTGAGGTCTCAGAATTAAATCAGAAAAGGATAAGAGGGGCATATAAAAACCTGGAGAAGAATATTGACTTGCTGGCTAATAAGTCTGCTTTTCAGGAGGCCACCATGAAAGAACTGAAAGCTGCCGTTGAATCTAACAAAGATGTGATTTGCCTCTTGAAGGTGAGCGATGGACAGTATCAGGAGAAGTTAGAGGCATTGGAAAACAACCTAAGGTTCGATGATCTGGGGATTTGGAAGGATCCGGAAGGAGTTAAGTGTGATGACTTGAAAGCATACATAGTGAAGCGAATTAAAGCAGGGACTCAAATATAGGAATCAGAGCAGGATACTTTTAAAGTTATCCAAAGAGGACACGAGACGCATTCAGAAAGATTCCAAACAGAAGCAACCCTAGGAAGATCTTGGTAATTTTTCGGCCATATGCAATAAAGAAAGATATTCTCGCTAATGCCCTAAAAATGAAATCACTGAAAGTAGATGGGGGTTCCCTTTGAGATTAGATCTGATATCTCACGAGTCACCTTAAATAGGCAACGGGAGCTGGCAAAGAGGCTAAAGCCGCTGAGAAAGTGAGGGGGCATCGCCCAACTAAAATTTCCTGCCACCCTCAGGTTCATGCATAATAACAACATTTATAATTTTAAGGGTTATAAAGAGGTTAACGATCTGATAGATAACCTTAACAAAAATGGTGGTGCTAAATAGTAGGGATGGCAATTGGTTAGAGTGTCCTTGACTCTGCAATCTTTTTGACAATTTAAGCCTGTGTTTTAGATGAAGTCTTTTTTCTCCTTTCTTGCATCCCGGTTGGGTCATAACTGGAAAACTTTAGTCTATGGAGAAGCTAGGGTGGGTTCTCCGAGGGTGGGGTGCAGGATGGGCACGTGGTGGGGAGCAATCGAGAAAAAAATAAACAAAATGTCCTCAGTTGCTTCAGATACCCATTCCCCATTAAAGCTTGTGCATGCTATAGTTAATCAGAGGATGGATGGCAAGGGGAAAGCAGTCCCTATAAAATATTGTTGTGGAATATAAACATCCTACGAGTAAAAGGGAGATGAGCAAGACTGCTCCAATATTTGAGAGACTCCACTGCACATATTATTATCTTGCAAGAGACCCACATGGCAAGGGAACAGTGCACAGACTTATTCCACTCCAGCAAGTGGACTCAGCAGGTGGTGTGCACAGACCAGAATGCAAGTACTAAGGGGCTGGCAATAGCGATAAAAAAAATCCAAATGCTCTCATTAAAGAAAGCTTTACTTATATGGCATGTAGATGGGTCATTGCTAAGTTGGTGATTTATAACCAATGCTTTACTTGAGTGGGATACTATGAAGCCAATGTGGATGATATGGTGCCCCTTAGAGAAATGTTCTCGAATTTTCTGAACTTTTCTGCCCCACTTGTATTGGCAGGAGACTTTTATGTAGCTTTGAATAATATAGTAGATAGAACATCAAACAATAGATAGTTGACCTCTCCAAAGATTCTGCCATTAATTAAAAACATGATGAAGCAATTGGGGCTGTGTGGCATATGGAGGGAGAGGGCGGGGCTTAGTCAGGGCTACACTTTTAACTATAAAAAATATGGTCACCAATCCAGGATACATTTTTTCTAAAAGATCAGAGTCTAAAGGAACAGATTCAAAACATTAAGCATGTGGGGGCTCATCAGTCAGACCACTCTGCAGTTTCACTTGAGTTTGAACCTGCCTCAAGTGTGAAAGTAAGGAGGTGGACTCTAAATTGGACCATACTGCTAGATGAGGAAGCTGTTAAGGTGCTTCGCTCAGAGACAGAAGAGTTCTTCTGAATCAACATGGGTTTGGCCGCATTGGGTATCATGTGGGATACTTTCAAAGCCTTCTTGAGAGGGAAAATTACTAGTATATTATCTTTCAAGAGGAAATCCTATTTTAAGGAGGTTAGCGCGAACTAGAGAGAGAACAGAGGAAGAGGGTAGAAAGACTGTTTCTCCAGAATCTAAACCACAGGGACATAAAAGCACTACAGGAGACACTACAAGCGATAAAAGCGAAGCTGGATGCGGTGCTGGAAGAGAGAGTTAGGAAGAGGTGGGGAAATGGAAGAATAGCCCATTTTGAATATGGGGAGAATAGTGGGAAGCTACTTCCTTGGAAGACAAAGTCTAATCTAGCAAGAAATAAAATTAGGGAAATAAAGGGTCGCATTTGAGGGGAGACTTTAAGAGGCAGTAGGGAATTTGAGGACTTGTTTCGGGAATTCTTCACAGACATATTCAGAAAACAGTGACTTCAGAAGAGATGGTGAGGGATTAGATTGAGGGAGATGAGTTGGCTAAAATCAGTGAGGGTAATATGACTCATACTAACAGCAATATTGAACTTCATGAGGTTAAATAGGCAATCAAGTCTGGAAAAACAGGAAAGGCTGGGCTGGATGGCTTGCCTCTTGAACTATACAGAGCCCTGGTTGAAATAATAATATCTATAATGACCAGACTCTTTGGGGAGATTTTTTAAGAAGGGTAACCGTTACCCCCTAATGGAAGGAAGTGATTGTATCTCTAATTCTTAAGTCCGGAAAAAGCCCCAGTTGCTGTGAGTTGTATAGACCAATTTCTCTTCTCAACTGTGATTATAAAATCTTCGCAAAATGTTGGCTGACAGATTGAATAGGGTGACTGGGGGCCTTTTACATGAAGATCAAAAAAGTTTTTTAAGGGGGCGGGCACTTCATGCGTTGACCAATGGTCTCTTTGGGTCTATAGATTTGACTACTGAGAATAAGGTCCCGTTAGCTGTAGTGACGTTGGATGCTACAAAGGCATTTAATAAAGTAAAATGGACCTACTTACAAACAATGCTTAATCATTATAATTTTGGGGGAAAATTCAGCAGGGCGGTGCACTTCATCCATCAAAAACCCTCTGCTAAAATCCGGCTAAATGGTGCAAGGCTGCCTGCGCCGGTGCATGGCAGCAGTTTATGCGCCAACGCAGGGGAGAGCAAAGGAATGCAGCATATTATTGTAAATATGTTACATTCCTCTGCTTTGGAAGTGCCGCAGCGTGGCACAGCCAAAGGGCTTGTGTTGCCACGCTGCGGACTTCCTTGTAAATCTGCCCCCTGGTCTGTAAAATTAGAATGTACAATGCTATAACCACATTTAGATATATTAGTTGGGAAAAAAGGGTTTCCTTATATGCGGATTACCTTATGGTCTATACATCAGACTTTCAGGCCGCCCTAACGATTATTGAGCAACTTACCTCAGCTTT
The DNA here is from genome assembly GCF_964263255.1 of Lissotriton vulgaris. Classification (NCBI taxonomy): domain Eukaryota; kingdom Metazoa; phylum Chordata; class Amphibia; order Caudata; family Salamandridae; genus Lissotriton; species Lissotriton vulgaris. Next base: position 1,065,514,196 of record NC_141698.1, on the reverse strand, counting down.
TGGCCAGGTGGTAGGATGTTCTGTTAATAACGCCAAAACTGAAATTGTGGTTTGGAACATGCTAGGGGGAAATGGCCTACTTAAGAGGAAATTAAGTATCTAGGTCTCAAAATCACGTATAGCATTAAGAAACTGAGGGAAGTTAATTTCAGCATAGAGGTGTGTTAAATGATGATGGGCTGGCCTCACCTACCGCTTACCATTTTTGGAAGAGTCAACTTAATTAAGATGTGCACCCTGCCCAAATTCACCTTCTTTTTTAATACAATCCCTCTGAGTTTTAAGGAGTGGTTTGAGAAGATGCTGTTTAAGATGAACAGTTTTATTTCAGCATCAAAGGGGGCATGGATAGCTTGGAAGAAGCTTCGGAGAAGAAGAGACAAGGGGAGGGCTTGACGCTCCCAGACTTACAAATCTATTAATGGGATTTCCAATTAAAGAATGAGAGAACGCTGCTAAACAGCCCAGATGGCTTCCAAATAGGGAACTAATATACGGATGTCAGAACTAGGGAAGCACATTCGTGTACAAATTCGGTGACCCTAAGTTTTACAAGAAGGCGAGACTAGAGGTGTTACAAGCAATGGCCGAACTTTGGTACCACATTAGGAAGGTAATTAAACTTGCCTATTTCACTAAATATTTTGCTCCCATCTGGGACTCTCCTGGCTCTCCAGAATGTGTTATGGATAAATTGTCATTTGCCCTTAAAAGGGACGGTATCCAGAGGTGGGGCCAGCTGTTTAAGGACAGCAAGGTTTTATCCTGGGACGCGCTGTATACGATGGCAGATGGGATGTATCTAAATGTAAGTATCTCTACCTCAAGAGTTGGTCCCAGAGTTCACTGGCGAGACAGGGGGCCCCAACGAGCTGAAAGAAACCTTAATCCATGGAAGGTTAAAGAGGAAGGAAGTTTCGAGATGGTCCTGGTTATTGTTGTATCTGGTGGATTGAGAGTTCACGTTGCCGGAGGAACTGTGGGGAGGAGGCTTGCTTGCTGCGTATGCTACTTAGCGGCCAAAACCTGGAATTCTCTCCCCATTCACATCCGACTTACACAAAACCACCTCTCCTTCAGAAAGAAACTCAAAACCTAGCTATTCGATAAGTAACGCACCCACCCTCCCTCAAGCGCCTTGAGACCCTCTGGGTGAGTAGTGCGCCATACAAATTCCTGAACTTGAACTTGAACATGCATTTATTCTACAGTTCTGTCAAACCAGAAAGTTTAAGACAGAACCATCTAATTTCCCCCCACAGAGCGTACTGGACATCATATAAATTATCGAAGCTGAGAAAAGGAGGTGTGACATATTCACAAAATGTAAGCTAGAAAAGGCTAATGAAGTGCATATGTTTATGGAATGTCCCAGAATTCTCAGCTTCTGGGAAAGTGTGGCTGAGGCTTTGAGCGGGATTCTCTGCATTAACATCAAGGTAAGCCTCTCCTTGGTTATAATTGGGACCCTGGAAGGTCAAGTGAAGCTGAGTAAAGATCGAATGAAATGTTATTCTTTTCGGTCCTTCTGACCCAAAGAGAAATCTGTACGAAGTGGGTTAGTGTGTCCCCTCCATCATGTGTTGAATGGCTTAATCCAATCATATATAACTTAAAAATGGATATACAGATGAAACTGCTAGAAGATACATGTTTTGGTTACCATTAGTGAGTTGGGTGCAGGGCAAGAGCCATGCGACATCAATATAAAGATGCGAGTAAAGTAAGCTCTGCCATAATGACTGTCCTATGATTACACCTAAAGATGCTTCAACTCTTCATTCCCTGGTGGAAATATTTGGGGCAAAATGAAGAACAAGCACATGTTCTTGCTCTGGCCTGTAAACCCCCATAACATCAGGGCGGCTTACAAACAGAGAGAATCTTTGGGGTTAGCCTGAGGTGAATGAAAAAAAAATACAAGTGACAAAGGCAACTGAAAGGGAACCACAATGGCAAAGTAAATCTTTTTCAAATGAGGTTGCAGGAACGCTGAGAAAGGGCAAGACAGGGCAGGATGAGTCACCTGCAAAGAAAGAGAAACCTAAAACCTTTTGAAACAGATTTGTATAAGCAGAGTCTAAATATAGGAGCACATAAGCCCTTTGCAGTCAGGAGAGGAAAAGAATAAGATCAGGTAACGCATTGTTGGGAAGGGAAAATGCATTATTGTACAGAAATCCAAGAAGCTTAGGGAAAAGACAGAGAAAAGGTGTATATAGAAAATGCAAAAACTGCTTCAAACCACCCACAACAAAATAAGAAAATAAACACTGACACCCAGGTTCTTTGGAATGCTGCTGGCTTCAGGGAATGAAAAACATAGACAGTTCAAAACAGACCCACAAATGAAAATTAAAAATAGAATAATCCCCTGAGAAATAAAAAAAAATGTCAATTGCAGGTATTAGATTTTTTTAAAAAACAAACAAAAAGGAAACTCAGTTTAACCCCTTCTATGCTGGTGACGGAACCACTCCGTCACCAGCCTCGGACGCGCTGTTCTGGTGACAGTGTGGTTCTGTCACGGCACGCTTGCGCGGCAGCGATTTCGCGCCTGTGCTGAGCGTTCCATTGAGCGGGCGGGCCGTGACGGAACCACTCTGTCACAAGCACAGCGTGCCCGAGGCTCGTGACGGAGCGGTTCCGTCACGAGCATGGGAGCACCGCGTGGCCCCTTTCCCCACTAGCGCTGCGGCGGAATTACCGCCGCAGCCAAGGGGTTAAACAGGAATGCAGTAGAAGCATAAGAACTCAAGATGTGAAAATTCAAAGTGGCACTTCAAAAATATGGATCCAGCCCTCGAGGTTCTGCATTTTAGCCTATGCACTATCTCCCCAGCGGTGTACAGAACCCCAGACCGACCTGAGCGGGGCTGCAGCATATACTGTAGTTACCAGACAGCCCGACAGCACTAGAATCAGCAGCCTTGTCCCTCCGAGACTCTACAAAAGAACAAAAAGAAGTTAGAACAGACTAGCCCTTTTCCATTTCACCCTACCCCAGAACACTGCCACCTAACTCACCACCTTACCCTTAAAAAAAACAGCCCCTTTCACCAAAACACTACCGCCATCCCTTCCCACCAAAATACTGGCCCTTTCCCTTTGCCCCTATAACACTGCCCAGGCTGCCACCTACTCCCACCCCAACAAACTGACCCTTACCCTACCACCATCCCTACCGTCAAACATCAGCCTCTACCCCCACCACTGTATCCTGACAAAACTGAACCACACGCCCTTTGTACTGGTACTTGGCCAGTGGGTTCCTAAATTAAAATATTGCCCCCCTGGCCAAACTTATGCTTGTGGGCGGCGGGTATTCATTAATTACTGGCCCCCAGGGCTCACTGCATGCCCCATGGGTGGCAGTCCCCTTTACTGAAATATTTGCAGCTGGACATACGGCATATGTGGGGCGATGGGCTTATGCAATGATTATTGCCCCCCCTGGGCCCGCTGAGTGGCTCATGGGCCCAAAATTTAACAAAAGATATTTGTCACCCGTGACTGCTGTGTGCCCCGTGGGCGGCGGGCCCTAAATCCAATAACATTCAATGCCCAGTGGGCCACTGCATGCGCATGCCCTGTGGGTGGCGGGCCCTACATTTAAGAAAATGAATGCCCCGTGGACAGCAGACCCAACATTTAATAAAAACTATTTGCCCCCGGGTCCTCAACATGCCCAGTGGGTGGCAGGCCCTAACTGTATTAAAATGATTTGCCCTCCCCCCGGACCTGCTGACGGCACCGTGGGTGGTGTGCCCTAGATTTAATAAAATTGATTGCCCTCCCGGCCCGCCGTGATCCAAGTGGGCCCAGATTAAAAAAAATGAATTGCTCCCTGACCCCTGCGTGCCCCATGGGCCTGGGCCATAAATTTATTAAAATGAATTGCTCCTAGGGTCCGCTGCATGTCCTGGGGGCAGCAGGCCCGAAATGTTATAACATAAATTGACTCCCCGGCCATGCCAGGTGCTCCAAGGGCAACAGCCCGTCATTTTATAAAAAATATACGCCCCCTGGGCCCGCTGCGTACCCTGTGGGCTGATTTAATAAAATGAATTACCCCCCACCCCTGGGCCCTCCAAGTACCCTGTGGTTGGCGGGCCCTACTCTTAATAATATGAATAGCCCACCCTGTGCCCGCCGCGAGCCCTGTGGGTGGCAGGCCTGATAATTGATATAAAAAAATTACCCCCTGGTCCTCTGGCATACCCCATGGGAGGTAGGTTCAACCCAAATTGCAATAAAGAAATATTTGACACCCCTCCCCCCACCCCGGGCCCACCACATTCCCCATGGGCGGCAGATCCTATTATTATTACAATTAATCGGATTGTCCCCTTGGCCCACCATGTGCCTGTATTGTCATTTTTTGGCCAACCCACCCCATTCCACCGTCACTCCCGGCCCATGACCCCTTCCATTTCAGGGCGAGGAAATGGAGGCACACTGCTGCAGGAGGCCGTGGTACTGGGATAACTTACCTCTTTTTGGTGTCCTGGTCATGACCGTGCAGTCTTCTCTCCTCTGGGGCTGCAGGAACGGGAAACTCCTCTCGTCTTGTCCAGCGGCAGTAGGTGGGAGTCAGCAGCGTGGCCCTCCAAACAAAGAATGGGAAACAGCAGGCAGGTGAAAAGTAATGAACAAACTACACCTCACCTGCCTGCTGTGAGACCCTCCTTTCATTTTCCCAGTGGCTCGCCACTGGGCCAATACAAAGAGGTCGTTGCATTATTCAAATTTCATGGACACGTTTGTAAAAAGCATGGACTTCTTACTGAACCGCTGATTTAGAGATTTTTTTGCAAATCACGAAACCCTGAAGGGTCTAATGAAGGAGAGTATGAGCCTGTGTATCAAAAGAGGGTAGTTGAACTTTACGGTAATCTCAACAGTGAAGGCAGGGCTCTGAACTCATGTTAGCAGCAGACATAGTGAGCACTAGCAGGAAGTGTAAGAAGCTACCTCCTCTTTTCAGAAGGGCTGTAGTACTTCTAATGAGGCAACTGCAACACTACTCAGCAATGCTGTCATTCTTCAATTGTGACTGTAGCACTCTTAAAGGTGCAGTCCAAGAAATTGAAAATGCACAATTTAAGCTCCACCGCTGCATGTCACAGAAGAGCGGTATTTACATGCATTGGCACAATATATTTACAGTCTTATCCTTCTTTATATAAAGTGAAGTATATTATTGGAGTGCATTCACTGTTGAAGTTAGGGATTCATATATGTGTGTTCTAATGTCTTCAATATAATTTTATGACTTGTAGTTCTCAATATTTGTGTATTTTAAGTTATACTGCTTTTAGTGAAATTGCATTTCTTATGCCCTCATGTATTCGGTATTAGGAAAGGGGAATGTGTAGGGCATCACTTCCTAATACCAAATCGCTGTGGTATGCATGAATGTTTTACAAACGAAATGCAGTCACAAAACATTTGCAATTTACCACCAACTTCAAGTAGGAGGTAATGGTAATCGGCCTCCAAGGGACCCTTTCCTCTTTGAGAATGGTGTGGTCCCACTTTTCATTTTTCTTTTTGAAACACATCCTGTTTTCTTTTAAGGAAGAAAAGCAACCACAGGCATCGTGGTCTGATGACCGCAGCAGGCCACTATCCCTGTGAGTTTTACGATTCCCAATGGGTTGCAAACTGAGACCTATGTCATTAATATTCATGAGGTAGGTCTATTTGCGACCCACTGGGAATCACTAAGGGCCCGATTCACAGAATGAACTTAAGACTCAATCCTAAACTTACTACTATTTTGGTATTCACAGAATGCACTTACTCATTTCGGTATTCACAGAAGGCACTTACTCATTTCGGTATTCACAGAAGTTAGTAGTCCTAACTTTAGGACTCCTAAATGCCTTCTGTGAATACTGAAAGTCTTAAAATTAGGATTTTGCTCAATTTAGTAGTAGTAAAGTTAGGACTCCTAACTTTAGGACTCCTAAATGCCTTCTGTGAATACCGAAAGTCTTAAAATTTGGATTTTTCTCAATTTAGTAGTAGTAAAGTTAGGACTCCTAACTTTAGGACTCCTAAATGCCTTCTGTGAATACCAAAAGTCTTAAAATTAGGATTTTTCTCAATTTAGTAGTAGTAAAGATAGGACTCCTAACTTTAGGACTCCTAAATGCCTTCTGTGAATACCAAAAGTCTTAAAATTAGGATTTTTCTCAATTTAGTAGTAGTAAAGTTAGGACTCCTAACTTTAGGACTCCTAAACTGAGAAAAATCCTAATTTTAAGTATTTCGGTATTCACAGAAGGCATTTAGGAGTCCTAAAGTTAGGACTACTAACTTCTGTGAATACCGAAATGAGTAAGTGCCTTCTGTGAATACCGAAATGAGTAAGTTCATTCTGTGAATACCAAAATAGTAGTAAGTTTAGGATTAAGTCTTAAGTTCATTCTGTGAATCGGGCCCGTTATGTGTAAAACACACATTTGTACCTTGCTGTTTGTGATTACCAAATAGAGAATCTCAAAAATTTGCTGTTTGGTTATTGCAAACAGAATTGGTTGTACACGTGGCCCTATGTTTGAATTGTCTAATATAGAGGTTTAAAGCATCTACTATACTTGCCTAGATATCTTCTTTTCCATCATGTTTTGCGTACAGTTCTACATCAGGACTGGTTTTGTTGATGTACCTGTGCTCTTTGCTACCCCAGTACTGAATTTCACAAGCACCACCCATTGGCCAGCTTTGACATAAACTGCTAATGCAAATCAGAGGAGTGTTTTGTTCAGGGGCGTATTGTCCCCGAGTGTATTGTTCCTGGATGTATTGTCCTGCGTATATTGTTACTAAGTGTATTGTTCCTGAGTGTATTGTTCCTGGGTGTATTCTTCATGGGTGTATTGTTTCTGAGTGTATTCTTCCTGAGTGTATTGTTCCTGGGTGTATTGTTACTGAGTGTATTGTTCCTGAGTTTATTGCTCCTGGGTTTGTTGTTTCTGAGTGTATTGTCCCTGCTTGTTTTGTTCATGGGTGTATTGTTCCTGAGTGTATTATTTATAGATGTATAGTTTCTGAGTGTATTGTTCCTGAGTGTATTTTTCATGGGTGTATAGTTCCTGAGTGTGTTGTTCATGGGTGTATTGTTCTTGAGTGTATTTGTCATGGGTGTATTGTTCCAGTGTGTATTTTCCATCGGTGTATAGTTCCTGAGTGTATTGTTCATGGCTCTTTTATTCTTGAGTGTATTTTTCATGGGTGTATTATTCCTGAATGTAATGTTCCTAGGTGTATTGTTCCTGAGTGCATTTTTCATGAGTGTATTGTTCCTGAGTGTATTGTACCCAGGGAAGTTTTAAGGATTTTGGGGGCTCTGGGACAAATGTATTTTGGGTCCCTGGGTTAAATGTATTTTGGGGACCCCTGTTCGGAACAGCTTTGAGTTTATGACCCAGTTTTAGCTCTTTCCAGCCCTCTTTGGTCAAATAAAATTCTAAATGTGTGTACATCTGATACTTAGGGATAGTGATGTGTGTTTTCATTATAATACGACAGCAGCAACTCACTTTTGTTACTGCAAATAATCTCTGTCACACCCTATTTCTCATATGTGAGATCCTGTATTGATCTAAAAGAAACTTTTATATGAATGTTGCATGAAACCCATTAAAAATAAATTATAGAAAAAAGCTATTTACAAAAATCTGTTAAAAAATAATTCATGGTCATCAGGGCAAGACTCTCTGCAGAACATAGCTGGTCCTATCAGGGACCCCTGAAAGGCTGGGGCCCTGGGCCAGAGCCCACTGTGCCCATGCCTTAAAACGCCTCTGATTGTTACTGTGTGTATTGCTCTTGAGTGTACTTTTCATGGGTGTATTGTTCTTGAGTGTATTGTTCCTGTGTGTATTGCTCTTGAGTGTACTTTTCATGGGTGTATTGCTCTTGAGTGTACTTTTCATGGGTGTATTGTTCTTGAGTGTATTGTTCCTGTGTGTATTGCTCTTGAGTGTACTTTTCATGGGTGTATTGCTCTTGAGTGTATTGTTCATGGGTGTATTGTTTATGGATGCATTGTTCTTGAGTGTATTGTTCCTGATTGTATTGTTCTGGAGTGTATAGTTCATGGGTGTATTGTTCTCGAGTGTATTGTTCCTGTGTGTATTGCTCTTGAGTGTACTTTTCATGGGTGTATTGTTCTTGAGTGTATTGTTTATGGGTGTATGGTTCCTGAGTGCATTGTTCCTGCGTGTATTTTTCTTGAGTGTATTTTTCAAGGGTGTATTGTTCTTGAGGGTATTGTTCATAGGTGTATTGTTCTTGAGTGTATTGTTCATGGGTGTATTTTTCATGGGTTTATTGTTCCTGAGCATATATTTCATGGGTGTATAGTTCCTGAGAGTATTGTTCCTATGTGTATTGTTCATGAGTGTATTGAACGCTTGAGTAATCAGCACCGTCGTAAGGGGAACAGCCTCCAAAGTCGCAGCAAGCCACCACCGCCGCAGGGACTACATTTCCCAGCTGCCCCGGCGGGTGTGGCGCGACCAACGTGACATCATCGGAGCGCCCCTTAAAAGGGAGGAGTGCCTCTCGCTCCGCGAGTCGTGCGCGGAAGCGCCCGGGCTAAGCCCGGGACAAGGGCGGGACAGTCTGCGACTGTCCGCGACTGGACGCGATTGGACAGGTTCAGTCACTCTGCCGCTGGGACATCAAGACCTCACCCACTAGTAAGATATTTACTTGTTAAGTATTGCCTTAACCTGTGAGAATAAACTACACTTTTAAAGAGGGTTACCGGGTAAAATCTCAGGATGTCGAAGAAAGGTGTTGCCGCCACGCTTAATACACTTGATAACTTTCTGGTACAAACGGTGAAGAAGATCAATGTTCAAAGGAGTGAATCACTGGGTTTGAGTCAATCTCCCGATCTCCAACGCTTAAGTCCATCTTTACCACCCTCCTTGGAAGACACTCCATCACAGGCTATAGGCACTGATGCTCCTCTTATTACCCCCCATGAATCGGTTAATAACGAATCTAATGCAAATTCAGTGGTTACCCCCGATATACTTATCGTAACTGATCCCGAGAGTGATATTGATTCTGATCATTGGGACCAGATGCGACCTACTGAAGAGGAACTTTCTTTCACAGATCAGGTGTCTCGGCCGGTACGAACATGTGTTAAAAAACAGCCAAAGCGCGGAGGGTTGCGGTCCGGGGTAAGGAGGAAAAGGGTCACCACCCCTGGCACATCAAAGGCAAAAACTACGGATTCTGGCGAGGACAAAATAAAGTACTCTATGGACGAGGAACTGCTCCATAAGTTTGTAGAGATGTTTGAAAGTAAAATTAAAGTCATAATTAAACCTTTGGTGACTAAAATCGACAAATTGAATGCCGAGATTAAAAAACTGGGAGGCATACAATCTAAGGTCGTGGGGGAGGTGGAAAATATAACATCTCTTGTTGCAAACTTAGCAGTCTCCTCAGGGGAGAATACACTGGGTGTGGGAGGGGTAGGGGGTGTATCGATACTAACCAACCCCCCTGCTCAAGTTCCGGTAGATATTGTTAACCAGTTAGCTGTTAAAGATGACGCATTATTAACAGTTAATATTCCCCCTGCTCAAGGACAGGAAACCGACCCTCTTCAATTTATTGTTGAAGCCTCGCCTGTGGTACTGGTGTTGGCTAATGTTCCACCCCTAGAACGCGGCCTGGTAGAGCCACCCGCATCCTTGGCGAGTAAGGCTTTACATTGGTTAACAGGTAACATGAAGTTAGCTCCAGGAGGGAAACAGCAACTGGCGAGAGAGATCAAGACAGCGAAAAGGGTCCCGTGGATAGGGAACCGACCAAAATAGTTTAAAGGCGACCTTTTCACACCCGGCAGTTCTGCCTAATGTTCTTGCAAATTTACTCCCGCCTCAACGGAGAAGTGGTACTGTTGTCCCACTCACCCTAAAATTCTTTTATGGTGAACAACAAAATGTTACTTATCCTAAAACCCCAGTTCCAGGTTGGGACATTACTATGAATAATAGGTGGGGCATAGATTTTGGATCAAACATTGTAACTCATAATAGATTCGATGCTCTCTCTGGGCTAGATTTGTGTGATTGACGGGAGGCATGTGAGGGACCGGGTGGTGAGGCAACTGTTGATCTGACCCCCATGACTCTTGTATCTTCACCTATGAGTGGTAGCGCTATCCCCGTAAAAGGGAACCTTGAATCGGGGGACAAAGTTAGGCTGTTAAGTTGGAACATCGCCGGTCTGCGCTCTAAGATAGGAGACCCCAACTGTCTTAATTATATTAAACAACACAATATTGTTGCCCTACAGGAGACCTGGGATAAGGACTGCGATTTCTGGGTGGATGGCTTTACCTCATTTTTTGTCCCTGCTTTGAGTTCGACGGCCGGTAGAAGTAGAGGTGGTCTTGTGCTGTTGGTCTCGGTGAATGTCAGGGGTAAAATTGTAAAGGTTGATTGTGTCTCACATAATTTTCTCATTGTGGAGGTAACCCTGGTTAATAACACCAAACTAATCCTAGTGAACTGTTATAATTCGCAGCAAGGGGCCTCTGCAGATGAGCATTTAGTATGGCTAAACGATTTTTTAAATTCATATAAAGAAAAGCAAACCACTTTTTGTCATCTAATTTTGATGGGTGATTTTAATGTACATTTATGTTTAAATTGTGACCTAACTGATCCAGACGGTCCGGATAGTATATCCCCCCAGCATTTTGAACATAGCCAGAAGGGTGAAGCTCTTGAAAACCTATTGGCCAGTAACGACCTGTTTGAACCGGAGTTTTTTGATAACAACACACGGGTTGCTACTTATACTGGTAGGGACTGCCAAACGATCATTGATTACATCTTCTTATCACTAGGTCTTTTAAAGTATGTAATTTTTTATAATGCTATACCAATACCTTTAAGTGACCATAACCCCGTGGTGATTGAGCTACTTAACGGGTTTTCTCTTTTAAACATTTCTGTCCCGCCACAGGCTGTTCTGTCGGTTAAAGCTAAAGACCAGGGGAGAAGGATCAAATGGGGTAAGATCGTGCCCGGTGACTTCTTCCTCACTATAACATCTAAGGCTGCACAGGAATTAAATACCTGTGTAAATCCTCTCTCCAGAGGGGAGGATGTAATAACATCGTATGAGGCCATCTGTTCTAAAGTGTCACAGGAACTTACGCTTAATTGTCAAGTAGCAATAAATAGACCGGCAATGGGCTGGTTCGATCAAAAATGCAGTAAAGCCCATAACATTTTAAAAAAGGCCCTTAATGTTCGCCCGAGGAATAAAGCTTTGGTATCTCAGCTTAGAAGGGAGTACTCGAAGGCAATTCAGGAGCGTAAAAGGGAGTTAAAACATGAAGCCTGGGCCGAGCTCATGGACAAAGCTACCCTAAAAGACAGTGCCAAGTTTTGGTCAATTATCAACACCCCCCTGTTTTCTAGAGATCAAAACGCAGCCTTAGATTTAAATATCTCTGAAGAAGACTGGCTTAGTCATTTTGAAAAAATATATGGTAGCCATTTGGAGCTGGAAACCTTGGTGGTCCCTGCCCCTGATTCCACTGTGGCTCCAGTAAGGTTTGAGACAGCCGAGGTGTTTAAAGCAATTGAGAGTACGGCGGGGCATAAGGCTCCAGGACCGGATGGGGTTCCCTCCGACATGTACAAGGCTAACCCGGTGTACTGGGCTGATATCCTGACTAAAGTCTTTAATGCCTCAGCATCCGTAGGGTTCCCCAAATCTTGGTCCAGATCGATCATAATCCCTGTGTTCAAGAAAGGTCAGAGGGGAGACCCGAGATGTTATAGGCCTATTTCATTGCTAGACTCCTCTATTAAAATCTTAGGGAAGGTTGTCTTGGCCAGAATAACATCTTGGGCCTCAGAGAATAACATATTGACGGATGTTCAATATGGTTTTAGAGCTGGGAGGAGCACGGAGGACCAATGTCTCAATCTTAACCTTATCATAGCGAAATATACGAAGGCGAAAAGAGGCTTTTTTTGGGTTTTATGGACCTGTCCACAGCTTTTGATCTAGTTAATAGATCAAAGCTGTGGACCATGCTGCTTAAGATGGGCCTTGATTGTTCGCTGGTGCACTTTTTGGCAGAGTTGCATAAGGATTTAAACGCCTCAATTAGGATGACAAATGAGGGGAAATGTACAGCAAGTTTTAAGTCTAGTAGGGGGGTGCGCCAAGACTGCATCCTAGCCCCAATGTTGTTCACGTTGTACGTGAACTCGTTGGAGACTGACCTGACAGCAGCTACGCAGGATACTCCGCGCATGGGGGGGAACCCAATCCCGGTGCTCCCCAATGCCGACGATGCGGTTTTATTGGCAAGGACCCCAATTGGACTGCAGAGGCTGCTTGACTCCTTCGGTAATTTTATGAATAGTCTTGATTTGGTGATTAATAGAGGAAAATCCCACATAATGTCTATGGGAAGTTCAAAAAACAATGTTAAAACTTTCTATTGTGGCACCGAGGTTATCAGCAGAGTAAAGGTATTTATTTATTTGGGAGTGTTATTCGATGACAGGAGTAGTTGGACCCCACAGCTTACTACAAAATCGAATGCTGTGAGAAGCTCTTCCGCTGCAGTATTGGGGTTTGCCAAAAGATTAGGGGGGAAACCAACAGAGGCAATCTTGGCAATCTATAAAGCCAAGACAGTCTCAATTGCAAGGTATGGGGCAGCAATTTGGGGGTCCATTAATTCTGACCGCATTCAAATTGAGGAAAATAAGTTCTTGCGGTCTCTTCTTGGCCTTCCATCATCGACAGCCACTTATTCTATCCATCTTGAGTTGGGTCTGGGATACATTATAGATATAATTAAATTAGCACCTATCCTGCTATGGATCAAGATTTGGCTGAATCCGAAACTTTCACTAAACCGTAAAATTATAACTGATTGTCTTAATTTAGATTATGTGAGGGAAATCCAGTGGTTGTCCTATATTAAGAGCCTGGCTGAAAAGCTTGGGAGCCCAGAGATTTTTTCTAGCCCAGATTCTCCGTGTAAAGCTGATTTAGTGTGGGTCAAGATTAACTTTATCAGGCTTTGTGAAGCCGAGCGAGAAACGGTCGAGCTAGGTAAACCTTCAGTAAGGGCCCACGTACTGGTTACCACGACTTTAATGATGGCTCCCTATCTGTCGGTTGTAACTAATTTTTTTCACAGATGGTTACTGACGAAATTTCGATTCAATCAAATGTTTATGGTATTATGGGATGTGAAAGGTTGGGGTAGGCCGGAGGACATTCCCCCTTGTAAATGTGATGATCTTTCTCCCCAAGATACTGTACATTTTTTGCTTTTCTGTAGTTTCTTTTCTCTGCCTCGGAAACGGTTTATCATACCATTATTGAAAAAGATGAACTTTAAACAATATAAACCTGCCTTATTATTTCTCCAAATGATGGAAACGCCTGAAACTATGTACTGTGTGGCCAGCTTCCTGGCAGCATCAGTTAGAATAAGGAGGTCTAGACTGGATGTTTAATGTCGTAGGTTCACTAATTTGGGCTTTTTATGGCAATGTATTTTGAATGCAATTGTATAATTTTAATTCTTTTAACATGCTTTTAATTGTTTGTATTATTGTATAGCATACTTTTATGATTTTAACTAATCGAATAAAGTGGTTTTGACTTGACTTGACTTGAGTGTATTGTTCATGGGTGTATTGTTCTTGAGTGTATTGTTCATGGGTGTATTGTTCATGAGTGTATAGATCCTGCGTATGCCTAGTCCAGTTATGAACACACACATAGGCCCTACCAAAGTTGTAATTTGTAAAGATTCACATTTTGTTTTGTTTTGTAACCTTTTCAACGGTCTCTGGAAAACTTTGCAACTTTGTGAAGCTTCTGATAATTTTGCTTTGTTACTTTTGCTTGAAACTCAGACCACTAGTGCCCAGATCTCTTTATTGCCCACGCACAAAATAGTTCTGCAAAACTGTGATGCATAAGATATAATTTACAGAAAACAGCTGGTTCCTCAGTGCACATGTTGCAGGAAATCGATCTGGTAATACTGCACCCAGCAGAGGCGTAACACAGGCCCATGAGGCGCGGTGAGGCACCCTTCCTGCGGCACCCAACCCTCAAAGGGAGGCCGCATACAGGCCAATGACTATCTATGAGATATCTGTGACCAGGGGCCCCTCATCACATTCTGCAAGAGGGTCCCATCAGTTTGCATTACACTAATGGCCCCCAGAGTTATCAAAGGCAGCGATGAATGGGAGCAGCAATACTGAACCATTGCGGGCTTTCACCCAAGGAATGGAGAATTTCCTTGGATATAAATTTGCGTCGTGATTTCCGTAGGTTTTACCCTCAGTCTGGGATTTCCTCTATCTTTATTCTGCCTCCTTTTACTCTTTGAAACCTGTCCAGGTAAACAGAGAAATGTGTTCAAACTTTGTTTGGGGGAGGTAAACTGGTAAACAAAAGGTCAAAACTAAACTTACTGGAGAAAACAATACTTTACACACCCCTACACCCGAGCAGGTGGGTACGTCAGATCTGTGACTGGGGGTGAGTGTCTGAAAAGTTTCACGCTCTGTCCATCATCTCCTTGTGTTTGCTTTGTTCGCCCTAAGTTGGCAGGGTATGCCCAGACATGGGTCCCTTGCTCACTTTGACACGGTATTCAAGCTAGCCTGGCTGATGAGGGCTCTTAGCCCGAAACTGGTTCCTGGATTCTGGTATCCGTTCCAGGGAAGACATGGCTTGGAAGTTCGGGCTGGACTGTTCCCATGAGGCACAGGGTCAAGACTGATTTGCATACAGTTGTGTCTGAACTGAGGTGACAAAGTGAGCTGAAGAGCAATGATTGATTCAACCCAGATCTGTGACTGGGGGTGAGTGTCTGAAAAGTTTCAGCGCTCGGTCCATCATCTCCTTGTGTTTGCCATGGATTATAACCACCACCTTACCTGGATCTTGAGCTGAGCCACGTGTTCATTCACTTTGGTGTAACCCGTGTGTGTTTAGATCTGAACTGGCCCCACCCAAGGACCATCATCTCGACTGACTCCCAGAAGCAGCAGTTGGGCCAGATTTTATGGCCCGAGGTTTCCAGTGGCCAGTGTAGTGCGCCCCCTTCCGTGCCTACCTTAGCAAGGAGAGTGAAATTACATTTTATGATACCATCAAGGGATAATGGTTACCCTGAAGCCAGTTGGCGTGTTTACTTAAAATGCCATAATGCAAAATGCAGTTATTTTACGGCACACAAATCCTGCATCTTGTTTTAAATGCTCAGCTGCACCTGCCCCCGCTCTCCGCGATCAACGGACCAGCAACCTCTACGTATCCTGCGACTGGATCTTACGACAGTGCATGCCGCCCAGTTGACACAGATTTTCAATTTTTAAAATGGATTTTATGGAGAATCTCAACTGCATTGCAAAAACACAGAGGTACCACACCAAGGCCATGCCTGGCCAATGGCAGACGCACTGTTGGGATGGATGGATTGTCCTTATGGAGAGAGTGCCAGCTTTTTCTCTACTGTTTCTAGTCCTTTTTGGAGATGTCCTGTAAGACAGTCCTGGATGGGCGTTCCCCTCTGTTTCTCTGCTGCTTATGTATACATACCAGGGTCGGACCGGCCTATAGGCCAACCTGGTAGTGCCGAAGGACTGGTCTGACAGATCAGCGTGTGTGCTGTTTATGTAACAATTTTAGGGCCTGTTTTATTGTCTGGTGTGCCAGTTTTTACTGTTGATTTCCCTGTTATGACCACATCATTGCCTGCAGCAAGCACAAATGCATTCAGACTCCCATACCTTGCAAAACCCCTTGGGGCATATTTATCATTATTTCAAGCAGCGCAGTGCAGAAAGCCACCCTGCTGCGCTGCGTGAAAGGGCAGAAATGCGCCGTATTCAACACGATACGGTGCATTCCTGACCTTTCCTTGTGCTGGCGCACAATATGCTGCCTTGCGCCATCGCAGGAATCCTTGCACCATGGTGCAAGGGTGCCTCTGTTGCAGGCAGGATTATTTTTGTGCAGGAAGGGGAACAAAAACAATCCTGAGAGGCATTTTCCTCTTTCTAAGTGTGCTGCAGAATATATTTCTCCTCGTTGTGCCTCCCCTCGGAAGGCGTAGTATTTTTATGTATTCTCAGGCTTACCAGTGTTGGTAAATCTGGGAATGTGCCAAAATCCATGGGTGGATACGTAGGAACACCCACACCCACCTACGGAACTCCTAACTGGGTAAGAGTGAAACAAGGCAGTGATTTGCGCTGCCCTGCGTTGCTCCAGTTTTATCAAGCTACTAAGGGCCGTGCCAGGTGGCCTTGTGAATGTCTGACAAAATATAGAAAGACATAATATCGAGGTACAAAAATATCGGAGCATTAATATCGATGTCATCAATATCGACATCCTATCTACAATAAGGTAAGTACAAAAATATCCCCAAAAAATATCGATGTCAAAAATATCGTTAAAAAATCGTTTTTTACATAAAAAAATATGTAAAATAAATTAAATAATACTTAAAAATATAATAAACATAGTTAAAATATTTTCTAATATTTAAAATTAATAAGTAATATACATAATTTAATAACACAGTAATTAAACATATACATATGATATACAATATATATACTTACTTAATAATCATTTTAATAATTATTTTAATAAATTAGAAATAATTACAAATATTATAGATTACAAATTCATCTGTACACATAACATATTAACATAAATAAAAATTAAAGAATTATGCAAAACAAATTAAAAAAAGGCAATTTACTTTTAATATTTTCAAAATTATACACTACATTAGCTAAAACTATACAAACTATATTAAATAATAGAGGGAATAAAATAATATTATAACTAAAAAAAAAACAACAGTAAGTAAAATGTTGGATAGCGTAGAGGTAAAAATTACTATTCCCACTCCAAAGAGTGAAACAGTAGGGAAAGTGTTGGATAGCGTAGGGGTAAAAATTACTATTTCCACTCTAAAGAGTGCAACAGTAGGGAAAGTGTTGGATAGCGTAGGGGTAAAAATTACTATTCCAACTCCAAGGAATGCAACAGTAGGGAAAGTGTTTGATAGCGCAGGGGTAAAATTTACTATTCCCACTCCAGAGAGTGCAACAGTAGGGAAAGTGTTGGATAGTGTAGGGGTAAAATTATTATTTCCACTCCAGAGAGTGCAACAGTAGGGAAAGTGTTGGATAGCGTAAGGGTAAAAATTACTATTCCAACTCCAGAGAGTGCAACAGTAGGGAAAGTGTTGGATAGCGTTGGGGTAAAAATTACTATTCCCACTCCAGAGAGTGCAACAGTAGGGAAAGTGTTGGATAGCATAGGGGTAAAAATTACTATTCCCACTCCAGAGATTGCAACAGTAGGGAAAGTGTTGGATAGCGTAGGGGTAAAAATTACTATTCCCACTCCAGAAAGTGCAACAGTAGGGAAAGTGTCTGATAGCGTAGGGGTAAAAATTAATATTCTGACTCCAGAGAGTGTAACAGTAGGGAAAGTGTTCGATAGCGTAGGGGTAAAAATTACTATTCCCACTCCAGATAGTGCAACAGTAGGGTAAGTGTTGGATAGCGTAGAAGTTAAAAATACCACACTTATAAATAAATTAATATTTTAAAATATTTAAAAAAATTAATTATTAAATAAATCTAAACTATTTGCAACTACCAATACATAATTATTAAAAACATAATTACCAATGGATAATTAATTAAAAATTAATTAATAATAAATACCAATTAATAATAATGTATTGCCAATTAATGATTAATCACCAATAATATAATTAACAAAAACAATTAATTAAAATGAATTACTGCTTAATTACATTTAAATTACTTCCCACCCTACTCCCCTATAAACTCATAACCCGCTACAGAACATAATGATCAATTAATCAATTAATAAAAATTAATTACCAACTAATAATTAATTAACACTTATATAATTAACAAAAACAATTAGTTAAAATGATTACTTAATTACATATAAAATGCTTCCCATCCTATTCCCCTATAAACCCATAACCCACTACAAAATATAATTATCAATTAATCAAATAATTTAAATTAATTACCAATTGATAAAAATTAATTACCCATTAATTAAAATTAATTTATATTTCATAAAAATTTATAATGAATTTAATATAATTAAATTACTTCCCACCCTATTCCCTTATAAACCCACAACCCGCTACAGAACATGATTACCAATTAATCAATTCATTTACATTAATTACCAATTAATAAAAATTAATTACCGATTAATTAAAATTAATTTTTAATTCCTAAAAATTAATAATTAAATTATTATAATTAAATTACGTTCCACCCTATTCCCCTATAAAACCCACAACCCGCTACAGTAGTAAAATACAAAATTTAAATAAATTACATTAAAAAAATACATATTAAATACATAATAATATACAAAAAATCATCTAAAAATCGATATTAGTAACATCGATATTATTAACATCGATATAACTAACATTGATATTAACAAAATTGATATTACTTACCTTTGAAATTCTGTCTCAATGATGTTAAAAATATCGATATTACTTACCTTCTATATTTTGTCTCTGTGATATTTAAACCGACATTCTTGTATGTCAATATACAAAATCGATATTTTATCTGCCTTTTGTGACTTATTACATCTCACTTAGGTTCTACGCCACCCTTGCGCCCCCTTGCCTGGTGCAAGGGCAACGCAAAACCATGATACATTTGCTCCCTTGTCCTTACAAGTTCAAACCTGGCCTGATTTGCAAATGCGGGGTATTTCTTTTAGCTATCTGTTTTTTTAACTGGTATAATTTTTATTTTGGTGCCTGGGCCTATTTTTTGTCCCAGTTTGGCCCTGTCGCGTCTCTGTTCTTTCCCCTGACCTGGGGCCCACACTGCTGCCATGAGCCCACGCAGGCACCTTAGCACCATGGTTCAAGGATACCTGTGTCATGGGGAGATTGTTTATGTGCAGGAAGGGTTCCCTTCCTCACTTAAACAGTCAGAAATGGTGTTTTACAACTTCTATGTGTGCTGAATTAGCACACATAGAACTTGTAAAACGTTGTTGTTTAAATAATTGTTTATGTTCGGTAAGGGACACCTTCCTGTACATAAACAATCACCAGAGGTGATTTCCTCTTTCTATGTGTGCTGCAGAATGCAGCACTCATGGAAAGAGGAAATAAACAAGGAGAAATTAAAACATTTCTCCTCGTTGCGTCTCCCTACACCACCCCTGGGGAGGCGTAGCATTCAGACAGATTTACAGATTTAGAATTTCTTGTAAATCTGGAAGTGTGTCTCGTTCCAAAGGTGTTGCGTGGGAACACCCACAGCAACACCCATGGAACGCACCTTTCACGCAAAGTGCTGCGTGTAAAGGGGCCATATTTACAAGGACAGGAAAAGTCACGCAGGGTGGCTTTTCCTGCCCTTGTAAATATGGAGCAGCAAAATGCGCTCCTGGTGCGTCTCAAAAAGTGACACACTGGTGGTGCAAGAGGCTTGTAAATCTGCCCACAATTTCCCATGTATTCATCCATGTATTTTGACTCAAACTCAGATTTACAAAGACATATAAACCTAGATGTGCGCCAAAATAGTGCACCTACCCAACAAAGGAGTGACAGAGGAGAAATTTCCCTCTTTCGCCTTCGCTACTTTCTCTTTCCATGTGTGCTGCATTCTTTTTTTATCTGTCTTTTGTAATATCAACTAGATATACTGTATTTGGTAGGTGCTTTACACAGGAATTCATATTACAAAAATATATGTATTTTTTAAGGATAAATAAATGAATGTATTGGTTTTTATTTGGATTTGTGTTATTCCTTGGTTTATATGGTCCAATCGTGTCTAAAGGGGTTTAGTGAGAGTGGCTAAGCAATGTGCTGTGTGCCTGGCAGAAGGTTTGACTGTTGACTTATGAAAAAACTTTTTATCTAAAGGGAGCTCAGTTTTTATCTACATTCTACAGCATACATAGAAAGAGGAATATGCCTCTGAGGATGGCTTTTGTGCAGGAAGTTGCACGTTCCAGCACCGAAACAATCCTGCCCGTAACACAGTCACCCTTGCACCATGGAGCCTGCGTTGGGCGTAGGCAGCACACCACATGCCAGCGCAAGGAGAGAGCGGAAATGTTCCATATCTTTGTAAATATGGAGCTTTTCTGCTCTCTCCCTTTCACACAACCCAGCACAGCAAATTACCTTATTGTGATGTGTTGTGTGAAATAGTAGTAAATGTGCCCTGTAGTCTCTTAGGTGGCAGTGTCAATGAAATTGTCAAATACTGCTAAACTGTAATGATGCTTTTTATGTTTGTCTTTGTGAATGCCCTGCAAAAGTTAGATGGCAACCCTTCCAGAGATGTAAGAGTTTTGCTCTTCATGTTTGCAGAGTGGAGGTGCTGCCTTTGATTGGTTCAGCTGCAAGTGTCAAACTCCTGAAAAGGATTTTTGCTTCTGCACTGTATTCTTCATCTGCTGTTTTCACTGGTTTGGCGGTGGTCAACATTAAATTATTATTTTGACTGCAGTCACTTGAAGGCAGGCATCTGCTGTTCCGTACAAGCTCTGAGCATATCCATGCTGTTTCCTCATGATATAGTTACTTTGCAACGTAGGATTTTTCTTTTACAACGATTTATTGCATGAAAAGTAAACACAGGGCAGGCAAGTGGAAAATGTTGGATTGCTCAGCAGATTGGAATGCTTCAAAGCAATGCATTTATTAATTTTTTTTTTCCATACGCTGCATTATCTTCTCACAATTACTTTTGCGAAGGGCTTTCAACAAACTCAAAAACTTAGAGGCTCAATAGGATGGTGGGGGGATTTGGTCCACCCGCCACCGTAGCAATGATTGGGTCTGACTGCCATGCGTGCGGCGGTCCCGCCCATCCAATTATGATGGGACCGCCACCGCTGCGATCGGATTCCGCACCCTTAACATTGCGGCAGTGGCTGCTGACTGCAGCACCGCTGCGATGTTAAGAAGAGCATGTTGGTCATTTCACTGCACTATGTGGCAGGCACTACACTGTGCCTGCCACTTCTTGCAGTGAAATGCGATGGTACCCCCCCCCCCCCCCCAGTGCCCCCACACCTCCCCCCAACACAAGGGGGGCCGTAACGGGCCCCAAAAGACATTCTCCGCCAGCCTTTCAATGGCGGTCCAACCGCCACGGAAAGGCTGGCTTCCGCCGGCATCATAATTGTGCCATTGTGAGCATGCTGACCGCTCCGCCGGGCAATTGTGACGATTGCTACAGGCGGAAACGTGGCGGCCGGACTTTCACTCCACAGCGGTACACACCGTCATCCTAATTGGGTGGTGGGTAAATCCTGTGCGATTGTGGGAGTACAGCCACCGCCGGCCCGGCGGTGGCAGTCCTTCTGCCATCCTAATCGACCCCTAAGTAAGGACAGTGTAGTAAATTTCTATGGGCCATATTATCAAGAACTACAATAACATTTTATCCGCGCTTTAGTGGCAGGAAACTGCTGCTAAAGCGGCGATAAGGGGCTTGATAATATGCCCTTGTGAATTCCGATAGAAGCCCAGGTTCTGGTGTAAACTTGGGTTTCTATGGGAATTCACAAGGGCATATTATCAAACCCATTTTCGCCTCTTTAGCGCCAGTTTCCTGCCGCTAAAGCGGCGATAATGTTATCACCGTTCTTGATAATGTGGCCCTTTGTATCTAAGAAATTGATTGACCAAATATAGTCACTATTTGACGATTCCATGCTTGGTTTCTTTTTATTATGATATTTTGAAAAGGAAAATGCCATTCTCAAAGAGGTGCACAGTAACAAAAATATGTACAGCTATCACCTGAAACACTTTATTTCGTTGGAATATGGGGCACGGAAAAAACAGAGAATATTTTAAAGAGCAAAACAAAAACCTGACAAATTCTCAACTTCATGAAGTTGAAATGTATGTTTTCTTTTATTTTCTATATATGCCTTTATGTGCCAGGTGTTCCATGACTTGACTGACACCTTGAACCAGTTCAAGATTTTCACAAAAAGAACTTTGCTTTCTTGGACTTAGTTTTGCTTTCACCGTCATAAACCTCTCCTCTTAGGGCCTTCCTCAAAGGCATCCAGGTGAAGGCGGGAGAGATTAAGGCCATCTTGCTCTGGTGTTTTTCCTATTGTTGCCTGTTAGGATCAAGTAGGTCCTAAAGGCTGCAGTCATATAACCAGTGCTTAATTTGTTGAAGAATATGTGTTGGGGCTCAAAGTTTTGCTCAATAGCCCGCAGCCGATGCTATCAAAGCTCGGGGGGCCTAATGCCAAGGGCTGCGTAGTGTTGATTCTACCACAAGCCTCTTTATTTCTGCCACCCAGACTTCCTGCCTCATTGCTTCACTCTTGCAAACTCTTTTTTTATCCCTGCTTTCTCCCTTTGTCACTGTTTTCCATCTTTCTCTTCCTCCTCTTTCCCATTTGTGTCTTCTCTCTTGTTCTGGGTCAAAGCCTGGTCAGGAAAATTCAGTGAAGGTCCCCAAAACCTAATGCCTGTGGGCCCCACCTGCACCCATGCTCAAATTAAGCACTGGCTATAACACCTCCCACTTATGATTCAATGTTCTTTTTCATCTACCCTTAATTCCTTCCTTCTAGAGATTCACTCATTGCACCATTCACACATGCTATTGAATAGTACCTATTCCAGTGGGTTCTGCCAGGACTGCGCCTGGGTGAACCTCGCAGTCGATAGAACATGGTTTAATATGTAATGACAATTGCTATGGTTTTCCCTACTGCTGAATAGATGCTCAGAGAATATGCTAGAGGCCTCATTTATGAAAAGGTACGCATCGCTGAGTGAAAACAGCGATGCGTCACTTTCATTGCGCCCTCCTTGCAACATGTTGGGTGCGTCATATTTACAGTGTGACGCATCATGTCGCAAGGAGTTACAGATACGTCAGTATTCCTGACGTATCTGTAGGCGCAAAAATTGAGCATTGCTGGAGTGTGCCACAAAAGTGACGCAACTCCATCAATAGGTCATTTCACATGGGCAAGTCCCATTTAAAATGTGCCTGCGTCAGTCTTAAGCCTGCTGTGAGGCAGGTGTAAGATATTGGCGCTTTTGCATCCTAGAAGTGACGCAGTGAAATCTCATAGATTTCCCTGCGTGACTTCTACGAGGCTTACTTGCATCAGAACGCCCACCCTGCATACATTATACCTGGCGCAGGTATAATGTGGCGCAGGGATTTACAAAGTGCGCATCTACCTAGATGCATCGCTTTGTAAATATGACGCAACATGGCGCATTTTTACCCTGCTGGTGGATCACAAAAAGTGATGCACGGGTAGCGCAAAAGTGACACAAGGGCTCATAAATAAACCCCTAAGTTGTTTATTTTATTGTTGCCTTTACCACCCCGGGCGTACTCCAGAGAGGTCCATATTTCGAGTCAGGCAGTGTGAAATTACAGCATGGAATTTGCCTCCACCTGATTCAGGGTAAGTAGGATTATTCACCCCTTTGTTTTCCAAGTGTGAGCGAAACATACCCTATATTTCCAGCTGGTAATTATGGCCAGATAAATTGTCAGCAGCTTAGGCCCCAGCAGCAGAAAAAACACTTCCTTTTCCCTTTTCCACTACTTTGCTCATTCCCCTCTCTGACCCCCCTCCACCCACAGGTCCTTGCATACATTTACTGCCTGCTTAAAGCAGGTGGTAACTGTATGCATTAATGCTCCATGGGACTGGGAATGTCATGTGGTTTTATGACCAGAAAGAAATAGTTTCACATAGTAATTCCCCATTCCATTGAGTTTTACTTGTAATTGCACAGTAGAGGTGCGGATTTACTGCGCGGTACCAGTAACACTGCATGCCATTTTACTATTACTGCAGTAACTTGCAGCTTGTAATCAGGCCCAGAGTGTGCAGTAGTTGCTTATCAGTGCCCATAGGGTTTGGGGTGATTTTGTTCATGGGTTGGTGCCATGTAGGACCCTCTGATTTGTTTAACCGTGTCAGTACTGCTGGGTAGATTCCATACACTGCAGTACATCACTTGGGAATTCTCTGATCTACATCAATGGTGGCTTCTGCTCTAAGACCTGGAATGGTGTCCAGGATCCTGATGAGAATTGGAGCACTTGGAGGTCCAGACTGGAGTAGGAAGCACTATAGAGTGTGATAATCCGATGCAATATATCAAATATAGGCTTAAAAATCCCAGAATGCTGGAAACCTTGGTTTGGCTGCTGGGAAAAAAAAGAATGCTGGAAAAGTAGACTCCCCACCCACTATGCAAATGTCTGAAAAGGCTTCACAATTATCTTGACTTATGAACCAACGACCTGACGTGAAGCTTTGTCTGCTTGAACTACTTCTGAGCTCTGATGGCTCCACACCAGTAGTGCCGGCCATTCTAAATCTTTAAGTGGAATAAAGCTGTGGCACAACGGAGGAAATCAAACTGTGCGTATCCTAGAACTCAGGTACCATTGCTGAAGCATCATCACCTCTGATGCAGAGGTCACTGGCTACCGCCTTTCCTCCCACCCACTGAAGCTGGAACTGACAACTTCTTGTCCCCTGAGCACCACTCACAACCTCTGGAGAGCTGCTCATGAGCCGGCAATATCACTAGCATCAGAGATTGCCCAAAAGGTCCCAGCCAAGAAGACCCCTGGCAGCCTCACAGCCTTCTCACCAGGATTTCAGAGACCCGACTGCACTTTGCCTGCCAGAGTTCTGCTCTAAATCTGTGGCATGCAAAACCTTCTCATGCCTGCTGGTTGCCTCACCTGCGGCACCCGTCTTTTTCTTAACCGGTACCTGGCACCTCCGGTAGGTGGACGTTTTCGACCACTGAGCGGCTAGGAGTCTGTCCACAGGGTTTAATGGAGAAGCGTGTTGAGCTTCCATCTCCCTTCCATCTCCCTTATCATCCCCGCTTGGTTCTGTAGTTGATGAGTGCAAGTTACACTTGATTGTGGCCTCTGAGAGTCCCTAAGATCATGTATGTTACAAGATCGCACACACTTAGGCAGCAGAAATGATGCAGTAAAAAGGTAATCTGCTATTTACCATAAAGTCTAGGTGCCTTCAAAATTCTGGTTCCTCCAATTGTAATCTTGTGTGTCTAATAGAACTTCTACCACTCCTGTGGTCTTCTAGACAACACACCCTCATCATCTGTGACCTGCTATTGGCTCCCTTCGCAGCCTGACCTCATCATCGTCAATCTTCACCACTGCATGCCTCATATGGATGTTGGTACCTGGTTTTAATTGGTGTTTGGATAGTTGGCTGGCACCTCTATTGCCCAACAAAATACTTCCTTATTGCACCTTATCTTTCACCTGCTGCTTTTTGGCATAAAGAGTAAATATGCAGTTGCTCGCCCAGGTACTGTATATCTTGCCTTCATGGACCTGTCTTCAGCTTTTGACTGTGTTAACAGGGTCTAGCTGTGGCAGGCCATGAGGGCAATGGGGTAGAGAATAACTTAGTCAACTTCTTGGAAGATCTGCATAGGTCATCTAAGGACAATGTCAGATTCTCGCAGGACCTCAGGGTCACCAGAGACCTGGACAATAAAAAGGGAGTTAGACAGGGATGTATAATGGCTCCATTCAATCTATATATAAATGATTTGGACAAAGTCTTAAGTAACCTTGAGGTAGATTTCCCATATGTAGGGCGTTGTGGACTACCTGTTCTACTGTATGCGGACGATGCCGCCCACATAGCGAGGACGGCTTAGGCCTCCAAACTTTATTGGAGGCTTTTTCTAGCTTTATGTCCGAGCGGGATCTGGCTATCAACCACTCAAAATCGTATGTTATGCAAGTAGGACTGTGCCCAAAAAAAAGCTTCAAATTTGGGGTCGGCTCTTCCCCCATCCCCCGTACGTATGTTTTCTCATACCTAGGGGTTCTCTTGGATGATCAGTTACAATGGGGTCCCCAAATTACTAAGAACAGGGGGGCTCTGATCAGGGCTAATGCAGCATTTTTTTATTTTTCCACAAAGATAGGGAGGAAACCAATAGGCGCTATGTTAAAGGTATAACAGGCTAAAAGCCTGGCTATAGCCAGTTATGGGAGTGAAATCTGGGGTCACACTATGGTGAGCCCCTTACAGGTGGCAGAGAACACATTTTTAAAGCGCCTGATGTGCGCCCCACAAAGTCTTTCTAATTTGTCGGCCCACGAAGAACTAGGTGTTCCGTTCCTGTGTGATACTCTAGCCTCGCGCCCTATTGTATTTTGGTTAAAATGCTGGCTGAATCCAGAGTCAAATCTTACTCATGCTATAATGAGTGAGTGTTTGACCCTGGATAAAGCACTCCAAATTCCATGGCTTAATTACATTAAAAGAAGTTTGGAAGAGATAGGACATGTAGAGCTATTTTATAAGCCTGAAACAATCACCAAGAGGGATGTGGAGTCAGTAAAGTTAGTCTATTTGTCTTTAAAGAAACGGGATAGGGACGAGCAGGAACTAAAGAAAGTAAGTGTCCGCAGGTTTATAATGCTCAAAACAACCCCACTTATGGAGCCCTACCTCCTGGGGTCCCTGTTGAACCACGAGAAGTTTCTTCTAACCAGGTTCAGGATGAATTTGTTTCATTTTTTGCTGGCTAGACCCAAGGGCTGTCACAGAGGTCAAGTGTTAGCGTCCTGTGGCTGCGACGGCTTGTCTCCACAGGATTTGCTGCACTTTATGTTATTCTGCAAATCTTACTCTGTCCCAAGGGAACATTTCCTGGTCCCTCTCTTGAAAAAGTTGAATTTTAGACAAGTTCGCCCAGCCCTCTTGTACTTACAACTGTTGAACGATGATTGTTTGTTCTGTGTTGTGGGGTTTCTAAAATCTACAAAGAAATCAAGGGCTTTTATGGATGTATAATGCGTGGCTGTTCTTCCACGGGCATTTCACCGTTTGTTGACCTAGCTTTCTTTAAGGTGTAAAGGCAAAGCAGGCCCAGTTTAAACTTTTTTTTAACTTTTATGATGTTTTATGGGGCTTTGTACACTTCGATATTCTTTTGACACCTCGCACTTTCTATTTAGTAGTATCTTGGAGAGGGCTTGTTTTTTATGCTGCTTTTTTAATATGTCTGAATTTTTCTATGTATTGTTAATTCTTAACTTTTATGGTTGCCTTTGTGTAACCGAATAAAGTTTTTTTGACTATGACTATGACATAAAGAGTAATGCACCCTCAAGTGGAGATGCTGCTTTGGCCTCAGTACCAGTGCCAATCACTTCAAACCCCAAAGCAATACAAAATATACCCATCTTCTTATCCAATATTACCTTTCAGAGCTAGGCCAAACTTGGCACCTTTCAAGTAGCAGGGTTGGAACCACTGCTTACTATGTAGCATAGGTTGAGCCCAGAGAAGCGATACTTCACATTTGCTGATGCTAAGTTTCTTTCAAGGAAGGAAATACTGGCAGTTATCATGGAGTGTTGGTGCTCTCTGGACAGGCAGAGAACACACTATGTGGCAGCATTCAGAAATTATAAGCTGGCCATGAACTCTCCCTGTTCTGGAGATGGTGGCCATTTTGAATTATCATGTATCCATTTCCTTGTGGTTTTTGGAATTGTTGCTAGGCAACTATTGTGATAAAATGTAGCTAGAGAGGCATTACCTTGCTACATGGATATGAGATGAGAGAGAGAGACCTTACTACATAGAACCCAGATTTCCATGCCAAGACTTATTGATTCCTGTGGATTTGTACTGTCAGACACTGGGAATACAGAGAAGTATTCAGGGAGTAGTATTCATGATGAAAATTTCACTTTATGCTATATCTTGAATAATTATATGAAATCTTCTAAGACTGGGGTGTTTTTCTCTTACTAAGATTATTCCTGCGCTGGAACTGGATTGAGTCTTGGAGTGAACTATGTTTTGTGTGCATTTTAGAATGTCGAGAATAAGGTATTAGAGTTCTGGTATGCACATACGAATTGCCAAGATTAGGGAACATCAGAATATTAACATGGTTAATTATGTTGCAGTTCTACAGAAGTCAAGCAGGAGCTATAAGGCATCTTCCACAAAAGAGGAGTGCGTAGTGAGGGAGTTTTTGGTCATAGGGAGAATTACTGGAACATGCAAATTTGAGATACTTATTCTTTGTGTGTTTCGTTTTCAGGAATTAAAAATTCAATCTCAACGTGCAGAGAGATGGTTACACGTAGATATTTTTAAGGTTCAATTCAAAAACTTTATTCGATTATTTGTTTACAATAATCATAAAAGTACATACATACATGATACAATAAAATACATATAAAATACGGCTAATTTATAAATACTCATGTAACAAAGGACATATTTTTCCTCAGATATACCGATTTTAGGATAAAAACAGCGGTAAAAAAACAAATGTCCTGTGAATCAAGTCCAAATAAAAGCCTCATAGCAGATTCAACAGTGGATACATTATATTTTTTAAAAAGAGGTTTCAAATAGGTTTTACGGAGATGAAGATAAAATGGGCAAATCAATAAAAAATGCTCCGAACATTGCTTTGAAGTCCCGTCACATGGGCAAGGGGCAATAGTGTGAGTCTTAATATGCGGACACGCAACAAGCAAATGAACTGTCCCCATTCGCAGTCTTGTCAAAACATATTGGTGAGAACAAATGGTAACCATTTTAAGGTATCCTGCGAAACACGGTCCCAACATATTATACTTATCATAAAAAACATGTGTAGGGCACAGAGAAGTCACAGCATTACGCTTTAGAATACTAGCCCTCATAAAAACATATTTAAGTTCTTTCTTAGGGATGTCTATAACACCAAGTGGGTTATCACAAACATGCAATTTGAAGACATCCTTAAATACACAAATAATGTAATTGAGCGGGGGGATACGGGAACATTTGTCCATGTGGAGACAATCTAGGATGATCTTCTTTGTAATCCCTGTCTGCTCCTTGACCCAAATAGATCTCCATACTAAAAGTGGTCTAAGGCTTATCAAATCAGAAAGGTGTTCCAGACCAACCTCAAGGTGGATCAACTTGGTTGAGGCAGAGGGTGGTAAACAAAGAAGCTTTTTAACAAATTTATTTTCCTCCACCTGGAGCATTTTATGATTACAGTGGCCCCATACCCCTGAACCATAGAGGGCCAAGGCAACACATTTATGGCGACATAAATACAACATGTCGGATATCCGCCTAGAGCCTAGCTTAGATGCAAACTTAAAAATGCCAAAGGCACACTTGCCCATTTTAGCTCTTACATTAGTCACTTCGGGAGCCCATATGCCCCCATTATTTAAAGTGATACCTAAGTAACAAAATTTGTCAACCACTTGTATTATTTGATCCATAACTGTAAAAGGTCTTAATTTTTTGACTTTCTTACCACAGGCCATAATAAAAGTTTTTGAATTGTTAATTTTTAATTTTCTCCCATTGATAAAATCCACAAATTTATCCATGAGTTTCTGAAGCCCGACAGGGGTTCTAGAAAGTAGAACTGTGTCGTCGGCATAAAGCAATACCGGAATAGGTATGCCGTCAGCAGTCGGTGCATCAGCATTAACAGCACGTAATTTGGACTCAATGGCGTTGATAAAAAGGGAGAAAAGGAGGGGGGCAAGGACACATCTCTGCCTGATACCAGAGCCTACAGGGATATTAGCCGAACACTCACCCTGTTGCCCATACCGTATCTTTGCTGATAACTTCCTATACAGTTGTGCCAGAAAGTAAATGATTTCCCGTGGGGCGCCCATATCCAGTAAAGTTGTCCACAGAAGACCGTGGTCAACCAAGTCGAAGGCACTGGAGAGGTCCGCGAAGCAAAGGAACAGTGAGCCTTGCTTAGCGCGTGTATATTTGCCTATGATAAGGTCCAGGTTTATGCACTGTTCTATTGTGCCTAACCCCTTACGGAATCCAAACTGGGAGTCCGCAAGGACACCATTTTCTTCAACCCAGTCCTCCAAGCGGCTCAATAACACCCTGCTCATGATTTTGAGGGAGGCAGTAAGGAGTGAGATGGGGCGATAGTTTTTTGCCTCTCCTCTCGCTCCTTTTTTGTAGATAGGGATAATGATAAACTCCCCCCAGACCTGTGGGGCCGAGGTCGTTGCTGCTGCATTAAACACCTTAGTCAGCAATGGGCTCCACAGGGATACATCAGCTTTATAAAGATCCACAGGTACCCCATCGGGGCCTGGTGCCTTCTCCCCCTTACTACACCGAATGGCTATGTCCACCTGGGTGACTGTAATATTAAGAGGTAGTGGGGTGTCACCCACAGCATCCTTATCACTCCCTACATCTAATCTCTCTGGGTTAAAAATGCTAGAAAAATGAGCCACCCACTGTTCCTCGCTCACCTGGGCAGACAGTACTGGGAAATCATCCTTCTGAAGAAAGGGACTATTGACCGTGGACCAGAATAACTTAGTATCCCTAAGATCCACGGCCTTAGTCAGGTTGTCCCAGGCTTCTTCCCTTAGTTCCTGTTTTCTAGCCTTCAGGTGAGTTATATAGTTCCTTCTCAGGGCCTTAACTGCTTCCCTATCCCTGGGTTTACAATTAAGAGCAGCTTTTAATTTTTGTAGGGATTTGGTACATTCCTTATTGAACCACCCACAGGTGGCCCTGGTGCCCTTGGGTTTTGTGCCAGGTAAAATATTAGCAATATTTTTATTGATGGTATCAAAGCTAGCTAATATGTCAGCACTACCTATATCAGGTTCAAGACAGCACTCTACCTCAACTAAACAGGCTGACACTATGGTACTTAATAAGCGTTCCTCATTGTGCCTACCCCATTTAATTCTGGGGCCGTTTGGTCTGTGTGGAATTACGTCTGACACTGTACCGTGCGACGCCTTTGTCTTATCCCCCCACAAGGATAGGTACATTGTTAAGCAGTTGTGGTCGCTAAAGGCTATGTCTACTATTTCGGGGGCGGTACACAGAGCAGTAATACTGGTGGAGACGATGAGGTAATCAATAACCGTCGCACAGTTCCTACCTATGAAGGTAGGTACCGGGTTACCCTCTTTGTCTTCACCAGGCAACATAATACATAGATCCAATTTAAGCATGAGGGTGTTGAGAGAATCGCCATAGGTCGAATGTAGGAAATGGGCCGGATCTTCCCCATCCTCCCCACCATAGCCACACACCCTCGTGCCGGCAAAGGGACACATATGGATGTTAAAGTCACCTCCCCACAGAATTTCAAAGGGCACCCTATTTTGACCACACAGCTTATCAACCTCCACATCAAGTTCATCAACTATAACAGTATTTGAATGGTTAAAAACATTGTTATAATGATTTATTACTAGGACATTTCTCCCATCCCTATGTTGCAACCATAACAACTGCGAGTGCAGGCCAACAGTCAAATGGGTTTTCACTCGCACCGGCAGCCTAACAGACAGCAGTATCACCAATCCTCCACTAGCTCTACCCACATTGGAGGGCTGGGCTGGACAATTATAGGCAACATAACCATCAAGGTGGACATCTTCGGTCGCCCAGGTCTCCTGGAGACATAGGATATCGAATTGGGTTAAGAATTCTAGCCACCCTAGACGGTCCACCTTGTTATTCCAACCGGCAATATTCCAATTCCCCAGCTTATAACCTCCCACTGTTGGTCTTACGGCCTCGTTGGACGGAGAGCCCATGTAGGAAGGGGATACGTCCCTGATCGGGAGGTCATCAGGTAACCGGGGGATAATACCACTCGTCGGTGAAACCATAGGGGTTATAATAACATCAGCCGGGGTAAAGGGGTCCAGGTTACGTTGAAAGTACCCAATACTATCTTCATTGCAGCTGGTAGAACGGGCAGCATTATATCCAGATAACGGATTATCCATAATAGAACCTCTCTCCTCCATACCTCTGTCCACTTCCCCCCATCATCTCCACATGTTCCCTCACCCACCCCCCGTGGCCAGCTGACTTCAATCGCAATCCTCCAGGCCACTAAACAGGTCAAACCTATTGGTGGTCTCTAGGGGCGTGAAAGGCTTGAGATGGTCCATTCTCCTATGGGATGAGGAATTATATCTTGGAGCCACAATATTCCACCCGTACGGGTCGGCTATTATTGCAGGATGATGACCAATTAGTGGAAATCCATTATTATACCCGGGTGGACAGTATGGGTTTGGATACTTTTGCCTGGGTAAAAGTGGTGGAGGGGCTGACGGGAATTGATGGTGGGGCGGGAACACCACTGAACGTGGATAGAAGTATGTGAGAGGGCGAGGGGTGATAAGGTTACTATCGTGATCAGAGGACCAGTTAAGTATAAAATGGACAGCATTCTGGTCTCTGAAATTTATAACCACTACGTCGCCCTCGATGTCCTTGGGTCTTCCCCCAAACAGGAGAGGCGACGAACATGGACGATTTCGCCATTGATATTATTTGCAATGGGTCTATACATGCTCAACCAATGCATAATTTTGTTCTTCAATTGGGCATAACCCTCGCGTTTGTTCGCTTCTAACTCTGGCACCCCGGTAAGAACCACCACGAAAGGCACTGCTTCCGGTGGAAGTTCTGGAAGGGGGCCCTTGCTGTAGTTACCCCGTGTAGGCCTCCCACTCCCCCTATCCCTCTTCTGGTCTCCAGTGGCTCTTCCTATGCTCTTCGTCGGCCCACCAGCAGTTACAGCAGGGGGCAATGTGAGTTTACTTTTTGATAATACAGGAGTAGCTTTGGGTATAATTTCTCTAGGGATATGTGATGTTTGTGCCATGTTCATAGTCTGAGCGGGGGCAAGTGTAGGGGTTATAGCTGGGGTTGGTATAATGGTAGTTTGCAGAACCGGTTTAGATGGTACCTTAGTGGATACTAGCTTACTACCCATATCACGCTCTATCTTCCCAAGCCTATTATCCATTTTGTTAAGTCTTTCTACGATAGCAAGAGTGTAAGTCCTTATAATAGACTCTATACTATCGATTAAGACATGGTTTGGGGATTCTTGTGGTGTCACAACAGCGGAAGAATTATCAGATATAGAGCTAGCCTCCACTGCTTTAGACGTGGAGCTTGTATGTATAGGTGATGTAGCCATGGTTCCCTGATCCAATGCAAGTACCCGCTCTCCCCCTGTGTTAGCATTGGCTTTAACCCCAAAATAAGCATGATTGATTTTCCGCTTCGATAAGTCGGCCCTTTTTTGTTAGGTGGTG
Source organism: Lissotriton vulgaris (assembly GCF_964263255.1). Classification (NCBI taxonomy): domain Eukaryota; kingdom Metazoa; phylum Chordata; class Amphibia; order Caudata; family Salamandridae; genus Lissotriton; species Lissotriton vulgaris. Next base: position 1,065,480,903 of record NC_141698.1, on the reverse strand, counting down.
GGCCATATATTTTAGTAGGCGTAACTTTTTTTGCCCTATTCCTTACGGGTCTAATTTGCCTAGGAGTAGGGGTTAACAGTGCCTCAGTTATAATTGTGGCCTTGGTTACGCTGGGATTAATAGGGTTAATGGGGGCATTCACAGTATCCTGGGGACCAATGTCATCCGTGGGCACACACTCTCTAAATATTAATGGAACGCTATCCTGGGAAAAAGAACAAACATTCTCAGTTAAGGTCCCCTCCAAAGTAGAGATGATCAGAACGGGTGAATCAGTTAATGGTCTATTTTTCAGGCTTTCCACCGAGCGTCGACGCTCAGCCCGACGTTCCACCAAGGTAGGAGTACTGGGGGTGTCCGTAACAGTTTTTTTAAAATAATTGTCTAATTTCCCATTGATCAGGCTCGCTGGCTTATCAGGTCCAACAAGTTCCGGTGTTAGGATTTCAATAGACATAGTAGCCAATACAATACTAATACACCCCCGTGAACTTACTCCAATAGTCCTAGGCGGTCCGATAATCGAACAGGGATTCTGGCCCAGCCTGGCCTCTTCTGGCCTCTGAGGGCCACAGAGGGCCCGCTCTTTGCCCGGTCTTCGCCCCGGGCCACGACCCCCGTGCGTCCCGCGATGCGCGTTGTTAATCCTGCTTAAGTTAGTAGAGGGGGTGTGGCACTGGGAGGGGGCGCGGCTCGGCCGGGAAGAGGAACCAGCTGTTGGTGTTTGGAGGAATGCTGGTCCTCGCAGTCCCGAGCGCCGCGCCTCTCACCTCCTCTGCGGCCACGGGATTAGACTCTCCGTTGGGATATCACCAGGCACTCATGGATCCAAAGGCGCTACGCCTGTAGCAAGGCTATGTAGACCGGCAGCAACAAACACCTCTAATGAGCGGCACCTCTAAGGTATATCTATTCACTCTTACAGCTAAGCATGTACACTTTTATGACAAGTCTTGTCTTGTAGACTTTACTACATTCTGCAGATGCTCTTGAGCAACAGCAGGGCAGAGCCAGAGTGGTGAATTCTTGCGTCTATGATTTATGTCTTGTCAGATTCTTTTTTCCATCTTTCCATCAATCGCCCTCATATCCCTGGGCAGACAGTCACTGATGGAGGCGGTGAGGGCCAGAAGAGAGCATCAGTCCCATTGGATTCCGAGCACGAAGCTTAGTGCATCACAACAGTATCCTTCTCGCGGAGCTACGGTTGTTTACTCATGTACCCTACTTTGGACACCGACACATAAGTGACCTAATGTCCCAAACTAATTTAGTAACAGATACCCCAACACATATTTATTTTGGACTGGTAGGTTACATCTGCCAAGAACCTAGTGCCTCAATTATGAAACCTCTTTGGTCAGTTTTACCATGAAAGGTTGTATGATGGTACTACACATGCCTCAACAATGCATGCCAGAACCACGTGGGCTCAACCATAACCACGTCTTTATCACACATGCCTTTACCATGCAATTTCTTGTTAAAGACATGATTGGTAAAGGGACATGTAAGTCAAAGCTCAAACCCCTCCCATGAAGACTGTCCCTTTTGCCCCACCCCGCCCTGAGCCCTAAAAACTGTCCCATTCCCTAAAAGCTGCCCATGCCTAGCCCGCCCACCCTGAGCCCTAAAAACTGACCCCTACCCATGTAAACTACGCAAATCCAGCTCCCCCAGGTGAAAAACTGCCCACAGCCCTGAAAACTGTCCCTTCCCCGCCTCACCCTAAAAACTGACCCCATGCCCTAAGAACTACCCTGACCCCAGTCCACCACCACCCTAAAAACTGACCCCATTCCTTGAAAACAACCCGACCCCCCTGCCCTGAGCTCTATAACCCGTCCCCTTACCCGATAAACAACCCAGACCCTCTAAGCCCTAAAAACGACCACCACCCTGAAAAACTACCCACAAAACCCGGCCCCACTTACCTGACCGCTTCCTCTCCCAATCCTCCCTCTTCCTGCCTGCCCAATCCAGAATCTATACCATGCATTGCCTTCACCACGCATTTGTGTGTTTAAGGCAAGTGTGGTTCGCCCTGCAGTGAAACGGCACGCGTCTGTCGCCTGCATTGTTAAGGCCGTTTCCCACCACGAAAGGCTCAAAGCATTCAAACTGTGATTTTTTAATACAGAGAAGGCCTCTAGACCGATCAATCAATCAATCAATCAAAGACATTTATAGAGCGCACTACTTACCCGGAGGGTCTCAAGGCGCTTGGGGGGGGGGGGTGCTGCTACTGCTCGAACAGCCAGGTCTTGAGCTTCTTCCTGAAGGAGAGGTGGTCTTGGGTCAGGCGCAGGTCGGTCGGGAGGTAGTTCCAGGTCTTGGCGGCCAGGTAGGAGAAGGACCTTCCTCCTGTTGTCGTTCTTCGGATGCGGGGGACGGCGGCGAGGGCGTGACTGGCTGATCGGAGATGGCGTTTGGGAGCGTAGAAGTTGATGCGGTTGTTGAGGTAGCTCGGGCCTTGATCACTTTGATTCTGTGTATGGCTTCCCAGATGGATATCCCCGTCTAATGCAAACATCATACCACATTCCCAAGACTTGCATTTTGGCAAGCCCCTCTCAATACTTTTTCTGTATACTTGTGTGGTGCTAATATTTACTGTCACCCTAGAATGCTTTAAGGAGAAAATGCCAGTAGTCAACTAAATTAAATGGGTTTCCATTTCTGGCTCAGAGATCAAACTGTGGGCATGTTCTGATGAAATCCTCCTGATCCTATCGACCTCCTTTGATCCCCTTTGGTCCTGGAGGTCACCCATTATTCAGCCATTTCAAGCTATAAAATGAATCTTAAAGATATGAGGTCACGCCTCTCCCAAATTCTGTTCTCCCCAATTCATTCCTGATGGAAATAATCTTTCATCTTCAGTTAATATTTGGGGGTTCTCTACGCTAGAGTCTTTGATTTTGCTTTGGCCATTGAGCCTATATTACTTCAAATGGGATTATGACAGGTTATCCCTCTCAGATTCCCCTGTTTTAGATGCCTAGGCACCCATATTCCTTCAAATGTAATCATGACAAATCCTCCCTCTCAGGGTCCCCTGTTTTAGATGCCTAGACAAGGTAAAATGTATGAACTTGATGATCAATCTCCACCTCTTCTCTTTGCTGCCCTCCCCCTGCACTCCACCCTTTATAAGGACATTACTAGAATGCTAAACATATTTCTATACATTGACGAACAGCAGAGAATTCTGTTCCGAGCTCCAGAGACTGGTAGACTTGGGTGGTGTTAACTTCTCAAACTTTTCTTCCTTCACAAATGAGTTTCAATGTGGACCCACTGGTTGACTCTAAGACCCCAGTCGGAGTTGAGAAGAGTGGTATCTCCACTGTAGATTCCACCACCCCCTCTGACACAATTTCAAGTTTTACTAGTTGCATGAATATACATGGTAACACTTGATGCTTTCCTGGGTATATATTCCTCCTCCTGAAAGCAGATGGAAAATGTGTTTGGAAAAGGACCCAGAATAGGAAATCCCACACAGTAGTGGACATAGTAACTCCTGGTCCTACATGTTATTTTCCACACATGGCTCGAAAACTTGCACTGGCTGCTAACTGAAGACCCCAGCTAGCATAGGTGACCGTGGGCCCGATATCTCCAGCTCCAGGGACTGACCGTGTCTGAATATGGTTCAATCAATCAATCAATCAATCAATCAATCAATCAATCAATCAATCAGGGAGTTTAAAGTGCACTACTCACCCTTGAGGGTCTTAAGGCGCTGGGGGGAAGGATGGGGAGGGGGACAGCAGTTCCGTTCAGTCGAAGAGCCAGGTCGTGAGAGCATTCCTGAAGGTGTTCAGCGAGGGGGCGCTATAGGGAGGTCGGTCCAAGTGTTGGCCACGATGTAGGAGAAGGCTCTTCCCCCTGTCCTGGCTCTATGGATGCACGGCGTTTCAGCTAGGGCGAGGTTTGTGGAGCAGAGGTTTCTTTTGGGTACATGGAAGGTGATTCTTTTGTTGAGGTATTGGGACCCTGTTTTATGGAGGCATTTGTAGGCGTGGGTGAGTATCTTGAATATGACTCTCTTCTTGACGGGGAGCCAGTGGAGGTTCTGAAGGTGTTGGCTGATGTGCTCATGTCGGGGGATGCCGAGGACGAGTCTGGCTGCGGTATTCTGTATCGTCTGTAGCTTGCGGAGTAGGGATTTGTTGATGCCGGCATTGAGGGCGTTTCCGAAGTCCGTTCTGCTGGTTATGAGTGCGTGGTGACTGTGTTCCTTGGCTCGGGGAGGGAAACCATTTGAAAGTCTTTTGGAGGATGCAGAGCCTGTTGAAGCAGCTGAATGCCATGGCGTTGACCTGCTTGTTCATGGATAGGGAGGAGTCGAGTACAATGCCGAGGTTTCTGGTGTGGTCCGTGGGGGTCGGAGGGCTGCTGAGTGTGGTGGGCCACCAGGTGTTGTTTTAAGCTGACGGGGTGGTTCAGAGTATGAGGACTTCTGTATTCTCCGAGCTGAGCTTCAGGCAGCTGTTGCGACGTCCTGAATTCCTTCCTGGAAGTTGAGTCTGGTGGTGGTGGGGTCCTTGGTGAGGGAGAGGATGAGCTGGGTGTCGTCTGCGCAGGATACTATGATGAGGTCGTGCTGTCTGACGATTCTAAGTGGTCTAAACTGGGGCTCAAATTTGCTAAGTGCTGCAAGCCTGTCTCAAATACAGACATTATTCTTCAGTACTCACTGAGCCCTTGGGTGTCTGTCCTGGGAAGATTTTAACGACTCCATTTGCTGCTAGAAGTACCATCTAAGTGATGTCACACTCGACCATCTCTCTGACAGTCACTGCCACAATCCCTAAACCCCTAAAATTGTACATCCTCACTAGTGGCTTAGCAAGGTTGGCATGGGACTAATACAGGCAAGGAAAACAGGATCCAGACTGGTGGTAGAGAAGTGAACTGTACAGATAATCAGGGTGCAGTGGGGCCTTAAGTCCCCTGAGTCCTGATGCTACTGCACCTGCTGCACTGTTGATAGCTATTGACCTGATCGTCACACGCCGTTATCCATTGTAAGGTATCAAACAGACCTATTGACATGTAAGAAGACAGATTCTTGTGTAGTAATCTTTGTACTATTAAGTTTGTAGTACCTTCATGGGCTGCATGACAACAATTTGCAAAGCTGCTTCACTGAACAAGGTTTGATGCACTGCATGTGGACTTCAGTAACCTCATGTGACCTGGCTATTACTAGCTAAAAAGGCCCAATTCAGGTTTGGTGATTGAAAATGTGTTTTTGATTAGTGACATTGGGGAACAGCTTCTGTTAACATACGCCCTTTATAGTTCTAGGTTTCTACATTTTTTAATTTGTACAATTTGATGATAAACATCTAAGATATTATTATAATTTAAATTTTATAGGATATAATCTTTCTCATTGTAAAAATGTCCCTGATGTTACTCGCCATGCAGTGCTCTTTCGTTCTTATCATATTTGATATATTTTGATCTGCTTTTGAAGCACCCTCATCAATATGTTTCAATTACTGATTTTGGCTCCGCATAAAATGTCCCACATTATGAAAACGATGCGCTTCCTTGGGATAAACATGCCGCTGATATCCCTATGCTGTCTTTTACCCAGGGCTACTGGAGTTATGACAGCCTGTGGCTGAATACAGGTCCCAAACTGGTCTTAATGTGATTAAACGTGAGCCCAGACATTATTAATTTGTGTTAAAATCACAAATTAGGAAAACAATATTGCTACAGAATTTGCCAAAACTATGTATGCTTTATAATGCCCTTTTCTTGCTGCATAATTTAGTCAACCCTGTTACATAATTAGGTCCTTCGTTGCTGCATAATTGTCGCCTCTATATTTGCGAGTAGTACAAGCGTGGTCATGTTACATCTACTTTGACATGTTTCAACAGATGTATCTACTGTGTTCTATTTGTTTCTTCAGTATCTGCACAGAGCACATTTTGTTGTTTAATGTATCTCATCTGTTCTGAACACATTCATGAGAAGTGTAATTTTACTTTTAATATTTGGAGAGCAAGCAAGGAAGAAGCTGGTGCACACAGGAAGCAACCTATGGTTGAAGGAGGTGTCGTAGTGCGGTGAGGACGTGGTCGCACCCAGGCAGGTGCGAAACACCCATTGGGCTCACGGGGCTTCAGCCCCCCGTCGTGTGTGTCAGCCAGGGCGGAGACAGCTTCGCGGGCTGGCGAGCATCTAATTGCAGCCACACCAGAGTACTTAACAGGTCTTTAAAATACCATTCACTTTTAAATTAGGCTTTTGTTGTGTGTTCACCCCTTCTTACAGCCACTCTGTCTATGGTTGGAAGAATTAGCCCCCCCCCCCAAATATTTTTCAGTCCCTGTTGGGACGGGAAGTCTCTTGCATGTCTCTGGAGAGATTGCTTCCCCTGCCTTATGCTAATCTCCAGGCAAGTCACTCAGTACCATCCTGGCTCGACTGGACTACGCCAATGTCCTTTTCCTTGGCCTTAACAAAGCTGAGATGGCGCGGCTACAACGCATACAAAACTCTGCCGCCAGGGCAGTTGTAGGCCTCCCTCGTAGGTGCTCTGCAAGAAATACCATCCAGAAATACACTGGCTGCGTATGGAAGCCCGAGTTCAGTTCAAAGCTCTTACTACTGTCTTTAAAATTCTTAAGACTGACTGCCCTGGTCTCTTGCGCCCACTCCTAGAGCCTTACACCCCTCAGCGTGCCCTACGCTCCTCGGGTCAAAATTTGGTTGTGACCCCACGCATAAGGCTAAGCAGAATAGGCGGCCGCTCTTTCAGAGTCCTGGGGGCAAGGCTCTGGAACTCCCTGCCACCCCACATTCGCTCCATGACCAACTTACTGGCCTTCCGCAAGGCGATTAAAACCATTCTATTCTCCCCATCCTAATCCCTTTCTGTCCTTCCTTTCCCTTCCCTCCCTCAGGTTATTGTTATGGTTCAGCGCCGGGACGCCTCGTTGCTGGGGCAGCTGTTCGCGCTCAATAAAACTTAATAACAATAAAACTTAATAATAGCTACTGTATAGTTTCTAGATCCTACCTCAGTGAGCATGACAATCATACATGTCCACTGAGGGTCTCCCTGTTTACATGGATTGAGACCCTAGAGCTTGGCTCTGAGGTCGAGGGGGCATACCTAGTGCACCCCTATTTTTCAGAGAGTGGCTACTGCCCTCTCTATTAAGCCTGTGGTAGACTGACAGTGGTGGCAGCAATACATCTATAGTCAGGAGGGGTGAGTCCCTAGGCACCCTCATGACCAAGTCTGTGCAGTTTGCCATGCCTGTGGGCCTGTTGCCTTTGTCTGACTGATGTGTGTTTGAGAGCCCGTGGGTGTACAGGGGAAGAATGGGGATTTGAGCCAGTGTGAGGAATGCGAGCTGTTCTGCTGGACATACCAGCTCCCCCTCGCACCTCCCTATTTCCTTGGAAAGGCCTGGTGGGCTGGGGGAGACACTCAGCTCTTATCTGGGGTTAGCTACACCAACTGTGTGAAGAGGACCCTCCCCCACTGGCCAGGGCCTCCTGGGCTGGAGTTAATTACAATTCCTCTCCTCGGAGTTGTACAGCCTAATACAGAAAGGGACCTGGTACATGCTTGACTCATGCATTGGATGAGCCTATCAATCAGAGGTGATGAAAGTCTGGCTTGAGTAGTCAGCTGTTGTTCAAGACTGGTCTATGACTGAGGAGGGGGCCACATGAGAGCCCTCTGACGGTAACCAGCCGCGACCCCGCAGTGTGAAGGCAGTAGATAAGACTCTGTTCACTGCGGTCTGGAAGGGAGGCATCAGCAACATTAAGGACCAGCTGTTCTGTGAGGCTTGGAGGAGCGTTCGCTTTGGACCAAGGAAATTACAGACAGCTGCCCAAGGTGTGGAAAGGAAGCTTGCGGCACATCACCCAAGGTGTGGAAAGGAAGCTTACAGCACATCACATAGGCTGGTGGAAAGAAACTTGCAGCACATGACGAGAGCCAGAGAGGAGGAAGCTTGATTCTAGTCTTTGAAGGTGAGATCAAATCCCCTCTAAGCTCCTCCCTTGCTCTGTGGGAGCCTGTACAAGCAGTAACTGGGAATAGAGGCCAGTGAAGCAGGCCCCCACCTTTCTTTTTGTGATCTCTGAGGGTATCAGGGTGAACTCGCACTCTGCCCAGCCACTACCCTCCTACAGCTAGCCAGTGGCTCCTGGACTAGTGGGACTCCAGTAAACTGTGCCAAGATATCAGGCATCTATGATCAGATCCCTGACACCACTAGAGCGGTGTCCTCACTCACAATGGGAGGGCACTTCTTTTGCTTTGGGTGGGGGGTTATGGGGCTGATCACGGACATTTGACTTCACATCATATGCTGAAACTATATCCTTTCAATACAAAGTTTGGTATCAAGGCTCTAGTGAATGAGGCTTCATCCTGGACTCCTCCTTCTCCATGACCAGACAAGTCAACGCCGTCTCCTCCTCGTGCTTCAACATCCTGCGCATGCTACGTAAGATCTTCCGGTGGATCCCCACCGAGACTAGGAAGACGGTCACCCAGGCCCTCGTCACCAGCCGACTGGACTACGGCAACTCCCTCTACGCCGGAACCACCGCCAAACTCCAGAAGAGACTCCAGCGGATCCAGAACGCCTCAGCACGACTCATCCTGGATATCCCCCGCCACCACCACATCTCCGGACACCTGAGAGACCTGCGCTGGCTCCCGGTCAACAAGAGAATCACCTTCCGTCTCCTCACCCACGCACACAAAGCCCTGCACAACCAAGGCCCAGGATACCTCAACAGCCGCCTCAACTTCTACGCTCCCAAACGCCAGCTTCGATCGACCGGCCACGCCCTCGCCGCCGTCCCCCGCATCCAAAGAGCCACCACAGGGGGAAGATCCTTCTCCTACCTCGCCGCCAAGACTTGGAACTCCCTTCCGACCCACCTCTGCCTGACCCAGGACCACCTCGCCTTCAGGAAGCAGCTCAAGACCTGGCTGTTCGAGCAGTAGCGGGCCCCCCTTCCCCTAGCGCCTTGAGACCCTCTGGGTGAGTAGTGCGCTATAGAAATGCTTTTATTGATTGATTGATTGATTGATTGATTGATTGAGAACAGCCCTGTGTAACATGATCTGTAATATGCAATGCTTACTGTGTGTTTTCATGTTAACTGTGTTTTTATAGTGCTTGGCGTCTAGGCGCTATAATACTGTTTGGGGTCAGAACTCTGTCCCAGAGGGTTGTAGAGACTTCTGGTTTTCACTGTTTATCCTAGTTTTATGTGTAGTATAATTATCTTATGTGTATTAAAGTACTTTTCTTTTATAAAAAGTAAAGCACTGACTGGACATTGAGTTTATCAGCTGGTGGTACGGTTTAGACTGTATTCTGAATGTCTAACCCCACCTCACCTCCTTGAGTAAGCCTTGGACTGCTCTGTCTCGCTACCTTGAGAGAGTCAAGTGCTGGAGAGGAGTACTTGGTTATCCAGTTTTGGGTCCCTTAGTACTGAGGCCCCAGGACACCAGTGAGGGAACACTCCAGTTGATGCGATTGGAGCGCAGTTACCTCTGAGTGCCCTGGTGCCCAGGAAGCCGGGTCTAACAGGCCCCCCTCCCGAAATTTTGCTCTAGTTGCCCGCCTGCAACCAGGGGTACAGTGCTGTTCAGATTTAGGCACCCGTTGGTGTGTTTGAGTGCCTGTGCGTGATCTACGCGAGATGGCTTCAAGGCTGCCTGCACATGCCATGTACTCAAGATTCTGTGCCGTTACCAGGCAACTATACAACAAGTGTCAGTCTGAGGCCACGCCGATAGCAGGTCTTGTTACCAGGCAACGTACAACGAGCGTCTGCATGAGGCCACATTGGAAGCGTGTGAAAGGGAAGCGCAGTGATGTCATCACGTGGTAGGACGTAGATGCCATTTTGAAGACTGGCACCCAATACCGCAAGGCATTTCAGAGTCTGCTGCGAACGTACCGGTGATGCGCACACCGAACAGAGGAACAGTACAGTTGATCTACAGTGCATACTACTGTGATATACACACCAATATCCAGTAACTTTATTTATATTTCCATAACAACGCACTCCTCTGTGATGTGCCCACCATAGTTGCTCAGTGTAAATTGCGATTCTCCTATTACCATGATTAGAGAATCTGGATTTCATTAAAGACACGGAGGCTAACATTAAGCATATCACTTTTAATGCAGACCCAAGCAGCCGCATACATCACAAAGCAATAGTTCCATATTAGAACGTTATAAACCAAGCAGAAGGCATGAGCACTAGGCAATCAGCCTCTTTTAAAAGTGGTGCAAAGAAAAGAAGAGAAATATCCAATGAACTTCAATGAAAGGACCAATAAGCCCTCAATTAAAATTCCAAACTTGAAGAAAGATGAAGGATGAATAAAACGTCAAGGAACATAAGTTCGGTAAGTCAGGAATCACGAACATGAAGTCATGAGAGATTATCTGAAAAGGAAAAAGGTGTAAATAATTACAGAAATAAAAAACAACAAGAACAGTTCTGAAAAGGAATATAAACAATATAAGTGTAAGTTAAATATTCAAATAAACATATTGCAGAAGTCAAAAACAGTTATTTTAAAATTAACCACCCAAGGGAAAGGGTGGGAGGGATAATGTTAGCCTCTGTGTCTTTAATGAAATCCAGATTCTCTAGTCATGTTAATAGGAGAATCGCAATTTCATTACAAGACCGGAGGCTACCATTATGCATGTTGATAGTCATGTAAAACAACATCAGACATATTGGTTTGCAATAGTGATGAGCAAAAGTTCTAGAATTAGACCAATCAGCAGCTTTAAGGATATCATCTAACTTACCACCTGACCAGAATGACTTACTGGCCATTGCACCTCTGATGGAATGTGGTTTGAAGAGACTCAGATCGACACCTGTAAGGTTCATAACAATTTTAACCCATCTTGCAATAGAGGCAGAAGAAATACCTTTGTGAGGTTTAACAAAGGAAATAAGTAATTGATTCACACCAGAAGGGCGAAGAGTGTTTATTCTCAGATCATATTCTTTCATACAGTGGGCAACACAAAGTTTATCACATATGTCAAAACGTGGGTAAAATATAGAATCAGACATAGTCTTTGTTCTTCTATGCAGTTCAAATTTCACTCCAAACATATCATAAGATCTATAAGACATATCTAGAGCTTTAACATCAGAGACTCTACGACATGAAATAAAGCAAAGAAGAGTCAAGTCAAGTCAAGTCATAAAATTTGTATAGCGCACTACATACCCAGAGGGTTTCAAGGCGCTTAGGAAGAGGAGGAGGATTATTTGTCAAATATCCACGTTTTAAGCTGCTTTCTGAACGCTAGGTGGTTCTGGGTGAGGCGGAGGTAAGCGGGGAGTGAGTTCCATGTTTTAGCAGCCAGGTATGAAAAGGATCTGCCTCCCATGGTGGTCTTGTTGATGCGAGGTACAGTGGCGAGGGCTTGGTCGGAAGAACGTAGTTGGCGGGAGGGGGTGTAGAAGGACAGTCGAGAGTTGAGGCAGTCTGGTCCGATGTCGTAAAGTGATTTGTGTGCGTGGGTGAGCAGTCGGAAAGTGATCCTCTTATTGACGGGTAGCCAGTGGAGGTCTTTAAGGTGACCTGAGATGTGTTCGTTGCGTGGGATGTCTAATATGAGCCTGGCTGAGGCGTTTTGGATTCGTTGGAGTTTCTTCTGGAGTTTAGCGGTGGTACCTGCGTAGAGGGTGTTTCCGTAGTCCAGTCGGCTCGTGACCAGAGCGTGGGTGACTGTTTTCCTTGTTTCGGAGGGGATCCAGCGAAATGTTTTTCTGAGCATGCGAAGAATGTTGAAGCAGGAAGAGGATACGGCGCTGACTTGTTTGTTCATTGAGAGTGAAGAATCCAGGATGACGCCAAGGTTCCGTGCGTGGTCTGTCGGGATGGGTGCTTTTCCGAGGGCTTCCGGCCACCAGGAGTCGTCCTAATTTGATAGAAAGCTAATTTGATAGAAAGATACTTCCTGTTCAAAAGAGAGTTATCTGGCCAAGTACAGAAAAGGTCAAGAATTAATTTAACGTCCCATAGAGATTGATATCTAGGTTTTGAAGGACTTCGAAGTATGATACTCTTAAGTATTCTACAAATAATAGCATTTTTACCTACTGTTTTATTGTTGACAAGGGAATGACCAGCGGAAATAGCTGATCTATAACAATTGATAGATCTGTAACTTAAACCTCTATTGAATTGTTCTCCAAGAAAATTAACTATATCAACGATAGGTCCTTCCACGGGATCCAATTCCCTTTCCAAGCACCAACGTAACCAAACTTTCCAAATGTTGTTATAGCAATAATGTGTGCCAGGGGCATATGATTCACCAAGGAGAGTTGAAGCTATTGACAAAAGTCTTGCAAGATAGTTGGATCTCCTGACACTCTCCAGGCAAGAAGGTTCAAATTCCCTGTTTGAACAAGAGGGTGAATTTGACCGTCTACGTCTGTAAGAAGGTCTATTAGGGAAGGAATTAGGAAGGGAAGATCGTAAGTTAATTCTAGGGCAGTAGGGAACCATGCCTGGGATGCCCAAAATGGGGTTATCAGGACAATTGAAGATTGTTGGTGCCTCACCTTCTGAAGGACTGTCTGGATCATGGCAAATGGAGGGAAGGCATAAGCGTTGATTCCTTACCAAGATTGTAGAAAAGCTTTTACTGCCAGAGCACCTGGGTCGGGCATCCAGCTGTAATAAGTCTCCAATTGGAATTTTAGTCTGCTCGCGAATAGATCAATCTAGAAAGGGCCCCAGAAATGGTTGAGGGAATTGAAAACAGACGTGTTGAGTTTCCAGTCGCTGTAGTCTAAGAGGAACCTTGAGTTCCAATCTGCATAGAGGTTGGATTTGCCCGGGAGATATTCTGCTCTGAGAGAGATTTTGTGTTCCAGGCAGAAAATCCTAAGTTTCTTGGCCAGGTTGGAGAGGTCTTCCAATTTGGTACCACCCAAACGGTTTATGTATGTGACAGCGGACATGTTGTACATTTTCAGAATAACCGATCTGCCTTGAATAGAGTGTTTGAAACTCATCAGAACATAAAAGCCTGCGGTTAACTCTAGGTAATTGATGTGGTGAAAATATTCTTCCTGAGACCAAATCTCTCCAGTGTTCTGATCTTGGAGACAAGCACCCCAGCCATGAAGGCTGGCATCTGATTCCAAAACAAAATCTGGCGTTGAACCAAAGATCGCCCTGCCGTTCCATGCGTCCAGATTGTCCAACCACCAGGTCAGTTCTGAGATGGCCTCATGGTTCAAGGAAACATGATCTCCGTACCAGAGGCCTGGTCTCAGAGCTCTTGCTTTTATTCTTTGAAGGGCTCGATAATCTAGGGGGCCCGGAAAGATAGCCTGAATAGAAGAAGATAGAAGGCCCAAGAGTCTGGCTAATTCTCTTAAAGAGAGATGTTGTTGCTTCAGGACATGTCTTATCTCTTTCCTGATTTTGGAAATCTTCTTTGGAGGAAGAAGGAAAAGGCAGTTTGTGGTGTCTACGGTGAAACCCAGGAATTCCATAGTCTTTGAGGAGGATAGTATGGATTTTTCCTTGTTTGTGATAAAACCCAGACTTTCTAAAAGGTCTACAACAGTTTTCAGATATTGGATGATCTGATTGTAAACTTGAGACAGGATAAGGATGTTGTCTAGATAGATGATGAGACAAATACCCTTTTCTTTTAGAGATTAGGGGACTGCCCTCATCACCTTGGTGAAACACCAAGGGGCTGAGGAGAGGCCAAAGGATAGGGCTTGGAATTGAAAAAGATAGTTTTCCAAATAAACTAAAGGAAGGGTTGATGTTCCTCTGCCATAGGAATGGTAAAGTAGTATCTTTCAGATCTAATTTGACTAACCAGTCCCCTTCCAATAAGAGGTCTCTGAGAAGATGGATGCCTTCCATCTTGAAGTGTCTGTAAACAAGGTATTTGTTGAATTCACTAAGGTTTATCCTTCTTTTCTACAAGGAAGAGAGTGCTTATACATCTCAGAAATTCCATAGGGGCCTCTATAATTGCACCTTTCTAGAGCATTGAGGAGATTTCTTCCTCTATTATTTTCCCTGATCTAAAGTGAGGGGAATTACTTTGGGAAGTGACTTTTGAATTGGAGTTTGGGCGAAATCTATAGAAAATCCGACCACGGTATTTAAAACACAAGGGTCTTGAGTGATAAGTTCCCAGTTGTGGTAAAATAATCTCAGTCTGCCTCCCACTTTTGGTTTCGAAGAAATGGGGGGAGGACAAGGGAGAGAAGTACTCACTTTGAGGGTTGGTGTCGGCAGAAGCTCTTCTCGCTCTGAATCCTCGCGAACGGCAGCCTCTTCTTCTAGAGGGCTAGAACTGAGGTTGATTGGGGGGTTGGTATCCTCTTCCACCATAGCCTCTAGATCTGGAGTAGGACCGTCGGTTGAAGTGGCCGGAAGATTCGCCTCTTCTTCCGGCCCTTCCAAAAGGTTGTTGGAATTGAAGACCCTTTTCATGTTCTGATGGGCTTTGTCCAAAGCAGTAAATGTTGAAACATATTTACCGAGGCTTTTAATGAAATCTTCCCCAAAGAGTAAGCCTTTTGGATTAAGAGAGGTTTCTTTGTCAGCCAAGTCGCTTAATTTTGGGCTAATCTTGGTCAAGACTACTTTTCTCCTCTCAGAGTTAAGGCCTGCATTGCCATTGCCTAATAAAACAAAAGCTCTTTGACTCCAACCCCGACTTGAACGGGTGTCAAGGGGGGAGTCGTTAAGGTAGCTCTCTTCGGCGGCATCAATAATTTTAGTCAAAGGGCCAAGAATATCTAAGACTTTGTCTTGATAGATTTTAAGAGATCTCTCTAACCCCTTACGAGGGTCCCTGCCTAGTTAAAAAAGGTAAGTAATGAGTTTGGGGTCAAGATTAGGGGTTTGGCAAACTCTCCCCTCGATTGAAGGTCTGGTGCATTCGACTCCTAAGAGGTTGCAAGTCTCCCTCGCCAAGGGATTCCTTAACCATTTAGTGATAAATTTGCATACATGATCATGGGGGTCCATTCCGAACTCCTAGGGTGTTTAATATTAAAAGGAGAGAACATATTCTCCCCTGGGGGTCCATGATACTATCTTTAGATGAAGATGGAAGATTCTCATTAAAGAGAAGGTAGTCAATATCTTCATCATCCTCATCGAGGTCAAAAATATATTCATCCTGAAATTCTGAGGCATTGTCAATATGAGAGTTGTCGTCATGTATAGAATCGAGTTTACCCTGAGCACTTTGATAGTTTGTGCCGTGAGGGACACCTATGTATTTTGTGCCGCTGAGGACACCTTTCAATCTTGTGGCGCTAGGGACACCTGAGGTATTCGAGGTGCGAGGACCTCCTACGGTAAATCTCAAGGTGCTAGGACCTCCTGTGCTCTCTGGGGTAATATCAATATTTCTAGATTTCTTCGATTTCTTACCCCTTGTCTCAGTGAGAAAGTTCTCGTCTGCCAGGTCAGGTTCGAGGAAGTCATAATCTTCAGAAGGGAATGATCTCTTTGAAGACATGACCTGGGAGAGTGTTGAGAACATACACGATCTCATTTCCTTATGAATAAGGTTTTTAATAGCCTCATTATCAAAGTCAGATTCAGCTACGCTAGAGTGATCTGAGTCTGAGTCAGACATAGCGAATAAATATATATATATGTCTGATCCTTCTTATATTAACTATTTACTTAAAAATTATTTTTCTTAATATATATATATATATTATTTTTTTACATTTTTTATGTAGATTGGATAAAGTTTCTCCCTTTTTTAATGTTTTTTATTTTATGCTAAGGGGGCGGGTGGACTAATGGAGAGAGTATAGTAGGACAAAGAGACTTAGTAAAAGGCTGTCACTCCATTGAGTGAGTTAAAGTAAATGATATTGATGAGGGTGGTTGTTAACCCCTTTGGTGCGGCCGCGATTCTGCGCCTGTGCAGCACAGTCGGATCGCGGGTGCGGTCATGACGGCCGGGAGCCATCATCAGCACACGAGCACTGTGTGCCATGACGGCTCCCGGCCGTCATCAGCATGGTAGGGGTTAATACTCCCAAATTGGGGTTAATTGCAAAAGAATGCCTAAATAACAGCAAGCTCCGTAACTGCCAGCTGATCCAGGACGCGAGCAACTGAATAATCTGTGCTCGAGCGTCCGATCAGCTGGCTGGCTTCCCTCGAAGGAGAGGAAAATTCCCTGGCAACGCGTGTACGCGACACGGGCTTTGCCAGGGTGCACTCTTCTAACGGTGCTCGCTCGGGTGGAAAGCCCAAAGAAAATGGGAGCATCGAAGCGGTAAGCGCATTTTCAAGCGAGGCAGCAAAAGCGGCGATAAGCGCACGGGGGGAGAGGAGCCTAAAAGCGGCGATCCTCTCCCCCGAGTAATGAACAACACTCTGGCAATTCAAATGAGGTTTGGGAGGGAGGGGGGGGTCTAAAATCTATGCTGGTCTCCGTAAATTGGAGACCGGGAGAGAAGACGAGTCAAAGGGTGGTATAGAAAGGTAACAATCGTGATAACAAGGTAATCGACTAAGAAAATAAATAAATAAACCTCAATACAGGCAATATAAAGCTCAAGGTTAATACAGGCAAAAAAGAAGATATAACTGTTGAAAGCAGCATCATGTTACAATAAATAGAAAATGAACATATTAAACAGTTACAGAAGGAGTAACAAGAGTCAATGAACTTATCTGCTTGGAGCCGCATTTAAAAGAGGCTGTTTGCCTAGTGCTCATGCTTTTTGTTTGGTTTATAACGTTCTAATATGGAACTATTGCTTTGTGATGTATGCAGCTGCTTGGGTCTGCATTAAAAGTGATATGCATAATGGTAGCCTCCGGTCTTGTAAAGAAATTGGGTGCATTTCAATGATATGCACATCTTGTGTCATACTAATGGGTTAAAAAGTTAAAGTGGCAATTACTGTCATTTTTACTGGTGAGTTTCACACCTAATTGAGGAAGGTGGTTTTGTTGATGCAGTGCGGTGCTGGGCTGAGCCGCTGAAGAATTCACACCTTCTAGGCAGAAGAAAATGCTTTTACATAGTGTGGGTCCTGAAAGCTTATGGGTTTACAGGCAAATGGAGAAAAAAGTTAGACCTGCAGAAAATGCAAATGTTTTTAAGGAGGTCCTAGAAGATCTAGACAGTCATTATCATCCAACTGTATGTGTTGCAATTGACAGAAATACTTTCTTTCAGAGGAAACAGATGAAAAATGAGGCAGTGTAAATTTGCGGTCACATGCAAAATTAATTTCAAGCACGATGATTTCATTAGAGATCAATTAGTAATGCATTATACCAATGCTGGTATACAGGATAAGTTATGGGTGTGTGGTGAAGCGCCTTTGAATGAAATTATAGCCCTTTCCAGACATTCTAAAAGAAAAATTGGCCTATCGAGGATATCCCTCAAAATTAATCAAGGATTCCTTTAACTGGGCTGGATATTTTAATAGGGATTTGATGTTCTCATCTAAGGAAAGGGCGCCTCAGGACAAACTGGTGTGTATTACCCGCCATTCAAACTTGGATCACAAATTGAGGCAGACGATTAATTCTTGCTGGCATCTCTTGGATTTGGGAGACAGTCGGCTGACTCTCCCCAAACCTATTTTTGCCTTTCGGAGGAATAGGAATCTGAAAAATTACCTGGTGAAAGGTAACTTAATGAAATGCCTCCACACCAACAAAATGCCATTGACAATTTGAATCCCATCTATGGTAACCATCGATGCAGGAATTGTCAGGCCTGCCCTAATGCTCTGATTGGCGATACTATCACCACGAGTGACCGCACGATCTTGGTGGCGCATAACAGGAAAATGACTAATTGCCGCACTCCCAATATGATATACGTGATCCTATGCCCATGTAATAAATCTTATGTGGGGGAAACAGGAGGTGAGTGCCACATACGAATAGGAGAACACAAATCCAATATTCGTAATGACAAGACTTCAGCCCCCATAGTGATGCATTGGCAGGAGGCTAACCATACAGAAAAAGATCTCAAATGGTTCATCCTGGAGAGAATTCAGGTGCCTGCAGGAGTGGATCCTACCGCTATACGTAAAAAGAGGGAAGTCTTCTGGATTTTCTACTTGAACTCTGTTAAGAGAGGGCTGAATGAGGAATGCCCATGGGCCAATGGCTTTCTCTAAATATTGTATTCTGGAGGGACACCCTTTGATGATCCGGATGATTGGCCTTAGGTCTGGTTATAATTATGTTTATATTGAACACATGTTGGTTGAAAACATCTTTCTGTTATTAGTTATATGAGCATATCATTCCAGTCCCTGTTGATCTATTTTATTCCTATTGGAGCGCCATCAGATGGATATATAGAGATCCTAAACCACCTCAGGCCTTTTAGCCACCTATCATAAATGGTCCCGCAGCTGGTTGTCATTGGCCCATATGTTTGGCCCACCGTGGTCGCAATCATTCTGTCTGGCTTTCTATCATTGACATATATATGATGCTCCGACTCTTTGATATCACTCGCCACAGAGTACCCTCCTATTTAGGTATAGGGACCCTTGTTGGGTCGGTCAGTCGCAAATTAATCGCTGCTTGGGAGACCAGGTAGGCCGCTGTAACGCCGTAAATGAAACAATATCATGCTATTTGCCCATAGCTTTATCAACTTCATATATTTAGAGCTGTCACTAATAGAAGTATGATCACTTGCAAGTAGTGCCATGACTTGGCACGTAGCGTTATTCCTAGGCATATGGCCTGAGGTCACCATCCTGTTACGATATCTCCATTTTAAGATGACCGCCGTCGGCAGCCGTTTAGGATCGATCTAGGAACAGTCCCATGTCTATCTTTGCGGGAACGGACCGTTCCGTTCTTTTGCCCGCCTCTCCTTAGCTTCGATTGGTGTAGCTTCTCTGTATATGGTTTGAAAAGCGTATGCAGATTTCTCCCCTCCTAATGGTTCCGGTGACGTCATTCACGTTCCCGCCGCGTGTATGGAGTAGTTGAGCGATTCTATTCTATCGAGCCAGGTAAGCCGAGCGTTTGTCGGTTCCATCCATCACTTAGTACAACTCCGTTTAGACCTGGGCTGTTTAACTCCCGGTCTTATCGGGAATTAATCCCGAGCAATGGTAGTAATATCTATTTCTTATGCTATCCCAGGTTACAATCCTTAAATCCTGGTGACTTCAGCCTGCCTGCTTCATTTATTTATGGACTCCTGAAAGCATCTATCCTTGTAACGACCCCTGACTTTAGAAATTGGAATCCATCCTGGAGAGTTTTTCGTTAAATATAGGTATATTCGCCTCCGTTCATTTTTTAATGGGAGGTCTCCATAAGATCTACCGGGGGGACGGTTTCTAAATTATCTGCCATTTAGTTGTGCTCCAATACAGACATGGGGTGTGTCAGTTACCTATCCCAATAGGGAATCATACCTGGGCGATAGTATTTACTCTGATCCTATATATTTTTTTTTAGGTTACAACCTTTTCTGACGCCTGCCTGCCTGCTGTACTCATTTATGAGCACCTGAATGCGTCAATCCGTGTGATGACATCTTACAGAATAAATTGATTCCACCACGGATAATATTTCCTGAAATACAGGTAGGTCCGCATTTGGCCACCTCTAGTCGTGTTGGATGTGTTCATAAGAGACACCCGGGGGGTGGGCGCATATACATGCCTTTCCTCCTGGTCTTTTTATAAGTGAAGCTCTGATAGATCCTGATGTATCTCATCCTTTACCTGCCCTAAACAGAATCTCCTTATCGAGGATTCCAGACCTTGAATTATCGAGTTAGCGGGTCATCATTAAAAAAGAAAGCCATTGAGCGGCGTTCTCATAGTCGCCTTACTGGACCTACTAAGTATTCTGGCCCATATCTTTGCCCAGACCTACTAGGGTGAGTTTGACTAAAATGTATGGCCTTTTCCGAAGCATCTCGAGACCCCAATGTATGGCCGCCTATAACGTTAGATTTGGGACAAGTCCCCGAAACCATTCAGAGTTCAGAAATGGGCTGTCTTTAATACCTTTTTTAGCGTGTTTATGGCAGATATGGCACTCTTTAGAGGTCTTATGAACTAAGATCTCCTCACCTCTATAGTCCCTGATCCTTGCATATTGTAGAATATGTTGATATGTTGGTCAAGTGTCTTGAATATTTTGCTTAGGTTTAGGATTTGATATATATTTTTATAGTCTGTATTCGCTACCTCCATCTCCTTTATGAAGAAGACAGACTCTTTGTGATTGTTGTTGAATGAATGGACGGACCTCCTTTATTTACATGCCCGATAACATGAAAATCCCTTGAGGAGATATATGCTTTCTATTGTAGGTGTCCTTGTGTGTTTGGACTTCACTCACTGAGTTTTGAGAATTTTTTCCATATGATATGGTTTTCAAATCTAAATAGCAATATAGAATACGGAACTTCCTGAAGAGCCACGGAGATATATATTACATGAGAGAGAAAATGAACGAATCCATGTAATCAAGTTATCATGAAGGGAGACTCTTAATTATGTAATTATTTATTTATATGTAATATTAACATCGATGTATATAAATATATTTTTTTTATTCACAGATGTTTTGTCCCACACGCCGTGTTCCATCTCCGCCCTGACGAAGGTGGGGCCCCCCTCTGGGCCGGCCACCGAAACGCGCGTTGGCGTTATTTTTGCGGGCAACAAGATTGTTTTTTCCAGCCTCAATCCCTTTTGTATGCTCTGCCTCCACCTTTTGATTTGCTGGATGATCTATTAATCTCTTGGTCATCTATCAATTTAGTGGTGTTAATGCAACATTGTGATTATATGTAGAATTGTGACTGAGGTTTGTTGTATGCGTATGAATGAAGTTGGTGTTTCTATGAATGTGAGATTGAATGGTTGATGTGGGACTGTATATATTGTATATTTGATCTATATGTTTTATTTGATGCTCACATAATGAAATAATTCTAATGTTTATTGAATGAAATGATTCATAAACGTTTGTAGTATTCTTTCACTTAACCCCTTAATTGCTGCGAACATTCGGCGGCCAACGGCACCACTACCTCCGCAGTGCTGCCGTCGGCCATTGAACGTTCGAACCTCACCTGCACAATGGAACGTCCAGCACTGGAGCTGGACGTTCCATAGCTTCTATGAGGTTAATCACAAATACAAAGAAAATAAGAAAAAAATGACAAATAAATAATAAAAGTAATTGTTCATATACCATGGTTTTTGCTCCTTGATTCTTACTTGGGTTGTTCCGTTTTCTTGATCTATATTAAGGATCCTTTATAGGGCTGTGTACAAACAAATTTTGGCAGGGTTCTCTTCTGTTCTTGTAGAGCCTTAAAGAATAACACTGATGAGGAAGTTGTTGGCAAGGTTTAAAGTCCTAAAGGAATGGTAAAGAAGTATGAGAAGCATAATAAAGAACCAGGTTGGAAAGGGGCAGCGCAAAACAAAACAGACATAGAGGACAAATGTCCTACGTGTTTCAGGTGTGGCAATGAAGGCCACATAGCCAGAGATAAATGTTGCCTGGCGATAAAATCTAAATGGACATAATGTGGCATACCATGCCATGTCGCGAAAGGTTGTAGGAGGAAGTTGAATAAAATAGACAAAAAGGCCATAAAGTGCATCATGGAAAATGATTGTAAAGAGGAATGAGACAATGACTCCTTGAGTGATGAAGGAGTATTATGTATTAATGACGAAATGTGCCTGAAATGTACCTGAAAGAAGTGGCTCTTGACGTAAGCTCAAAATCTAGGAAGAAACCCTTATGTGATATAATTATAGCAGGGGTGCAATTACAGGTAGTTCCTGATTCAGGTTTGCCTGGGCAATTTTTTAGAAGCAACTGATATACACCCAGTCACCTTCACAGGAGAAGAAATTCAGATGTTTAGTTTTTGCATGTTTTTAACTCGGCACCTAATTTCATTGACCATAACTGTAAATTTGGCTAATAGTTTACAGTACTTCGATGAATACTCATAAGTCCCTAACCACCTTCTGCCATTTAAATATGGCGTCCGACAAACAAATGGTTGGGAGACTTCTTTCCAGTAAGCGTGCAGGTGCAGGTAATCAGCTGGCTATCAGCTGCCTTTTTAAATGGAGCCAGGGGCTGCAATGTTCACACGAAAATTCGATGCCACGCTACCGCACCACCACGCCGTCCTGACTACAACTTAGAAGTAAGTAACTAATGCTGCCTTGCATGAGGTTGGGACAGTGCTTGCTTGAGCTTGAGGGGAAGGTTATATCTGTTTGCTTTCTGAGAATGTTTTCTCATGACACAGAAGGGAGAACGTTTTTTTTTTTTAAATTGTTTATTGCAGTTTGCACAGTTTACACAGCTTTGTGCCTACAACCCTGAGGCCGGCAGCATGAAATATCACGATGTTGTATGTGAAAACACAGCTGTTATGCCGACATCCCAGAGGCGTGGCAGTGATCTGGAACGCTACATATTTACAATGCAATAGCTTGGGTATGGCTAACTGAACGACCTATTGGGAACAAACCCGCAAACCCTAACTAAAAACGTTGAACCCCCCCGGCCCCCACCTGTCTTCTCCTCCAGCCGTCAAAATTGTATCTACACACCTGGTAACAAGGCATTCATGCTTATGGCATGCCTCAGTCGCAACCTACTGCAAAGCCCGTCAACAACAGACAACCCACTATAGCTCTAAATATGTTCCTGACAGCACATAGCAATTTCAATGACAGTCTACCCTCTGTTACACAGTTACTCATGTATCGTGTTACCTCCCCGTAGGTCAGCCTCCCCACCCCAACGAGCTTGCAAAGGGTGTCCATATGTCTATAGGTCTGGATCTGCTAGGCATGAGCTCCATGTAGCAGGATAGTTAGTCCCTGCAATATGTGGCAGCTTTTAGCCAGTCCGCCATTGTAGGTGGATATGATTTCTTCCAGTGTATGGCCACCTGGTGCTTTGCCAACAATAGCAACATTGCCGTAAGTTTGCGGGAACCCTTCGGGACTACTAAAACAAAACCCAACAGCGCCACCAACGGTGTGACCTGTAGTTGAATGCCAATAATGTGGCTAATGTGTAGAAAGACCTCAGACCAGAATTGTGCTATTAGTCTGCAGTTCCATGCCAGGTGTGTAAACGTGGCGTCCTGAGCACGACATCTCCAGCATCTCGTGTCTGGTTGTAGTCCCATGCAGTGTAATTGAGGTGGTGTGCGATACACTCTGTGCAAAAAGTTAAAGAGTATGAGCCCCAGTATATAGTTTGGCGAGAGATGCTCTAGTTGGGAACAGCAGAATTGCCATTGTTTGTCTGTGATAGTTATGTCAGATTCCCTTTCCCAAACCTCTCTAGTCGTGGGGAGGATGACAGGGGAGTCCCTCTGAGTTATGCTATAAATGCGCGTGATCAGTTTGCAAGGAGATGGATTTGACAATACGTTTTTCAACGCTGACAATGTGGGAGGCTCCTGTGGGAAGTCCAGATACCTAGCCCTACATGCAGCTCTAAGTTGATAATATAATAACATGTCCGATGCTGTGGGTGCCTGTGATTTACACATCTGTGGAAGTGACAGGAAAGTGGCCTCTGGGAAAAAATCACTGCCCTTTACCAGGTCATGTGTCTTTGCCCTCATTGTGGTAGCTTTGTCCGTTAGTGGCGCTAGTAATGGATTTTCCCCCAATGGCATGGACAGTGCATAGAGTTCTTTTTCGCCTGCCCTCTTCGCAATTCCTTTCCATGCCCAGCGTGTCATTTCCACAGGGTCTATCTCTAAGTGGGGCTGTTTGTACGGTTTGTATATCGCTGCGTTTAATGGGATAGGAGCAACTCGATCTATTTCTATTGCCACATGGGGCTGGAACGGAGTTGGGTGGTACCAAAAATACAGGCATTGAGCCTGCGCGCTGTATGCTTAAAGCTCGAAATCCGGAGCGCCCAATCCACCCTGGGGAAATGGTAGTGTCAGCAGATTCCATGGGTTGTTTACGGGTTGTTTACCCGCCCAGACTAATTCGAGGACGACAGTGCGAAGCCGTTTAAAAAAGTAAGTGTTTAGTGGCATAGGGATGTTTACAAACAAATATAGTAGTTTCAGTAGTATCACCATTTTTGTAATCACTATACGCCCTGTTAAGGATAGCGGCAGTTGTTTCCATCTTTGTAATTGACTTTCCATCCAATCAATCAATCACTCTCCAATAGTTGGCTAACCATATGTCCTGTAGAGACCTGCTAACCCTGATACCCAGATATCTTATGGAACCCTCGGCCCACTGAATCGGAAACTCTGTGTCGAACGGCATGGTATCATTTGTGAGAGGTAACAACACGGATTTGGCCCAGTTGATCTGTATACCTGTCAGCCCTCCGTATCTATTCAGCTCCCTCATAACCACATCAAAGTTGTCTCTTGGGTTCCCTAGATATATTGTCATATCATCAGGATACAGTGAGATCAGGAGACTTCTAGAGGTAAATCCTATACTCCTCTGCGTGTGGTGCTGACGGAGCCTAGCCGCCAACGGTCCAGTGGCTATAGCAAACAACAATGGCGATAGAGGGCAGCCCTGTCACGTTCCCATCGTGATTCCAAAAGGTTCTGACACCTATCCATTCACCCTAACTCTCGCCATCGGGTCTGTGTATATTGTTTGCATCTGCTTAATAAATATAGGACTAAGACCCATTCGGGTCAGCAGAGTGAATAGAAATTTCCATTCTAACGTGTGGCGTCAAGTAACGCAGCTATCTCTTGTACATGGGGGGCCAAATAATGTAGGAGTCCAAATAGTGTTCTCAGATTGTGGGCAGTGGAATGACCCGGTATAAACCCAGATTGATCTGGCAGTGATATCTGTGGGATCATCGGTTGCAACCTGTTAGCTATTAATTTGGCATATATCTTAGCATCCAAGTTAATTAGGGACAGTGGGCGATAAGAATCCGGTTTTGTAGGATCTTAATCAGGTTTCAATAGGGTAATTATAGTGGTCTCACGTAGGGTGGAGGGGAGGATGCCCGTTTCCAAAGCCTCCAGATATACCTGTAGTAACCGGGGGGCAAGAATATCTACATATTCCTTATAAAAAGCAGCGGTCAGTCCATCCGCTCCCGGGGCCTTGTCCGCTAGCATGCCATTTATTACCTGCCTTACATCATCTATCGTTATTGGCAATTCCGTATACTCACGAGCTCCTCTATTGAACCATGCCAACTCGACTGTGTCTAGGTAGTCGATTATATCTGCCTGAGACGGGTTAGTCTGAGATGTATAAAGCTGTTGATAAAAGTGGGTCATTGTATGTAAGATGTCCGGCGGTGTTCTAGCCACACCCCCCCCCCTCCGTCTGTGTGTAGTTCAGTGATGTACTTAATACCCCTCGGGGATCTGAGTAGGCCCACCCGTGTTTTTCCAGCCCGTTCCCCTTCCCCATAGCGTCTCGCCTGTTGGAATTCTGTCAGTTTAGTCCTGATTTGAGCCTTAGTGTCAGGGGTAGGACTTGTTAGGAGTGATTGTTCTAGTTCCTTAATGTCACACTCTAGCCTATGTAGTATGTTTCGAATGTCTTTGAGGGCCCCAGTTTTAAGCGCTATGCAATTTCCCCTTGTGACCACCTTGAATGCTTCCCAAAGTGTTCCCGGTGAATCCACCGTTCCCTCATTCAGTGTGAAGTATTCAACAATTTTTTCACGAAGCTCTTCCCGGAACACCTGGTCTAATAATGCACTAGATGGGAATCCATACTAATATAATAAAGAGAGAGCCCAAATCTTTGAGGCGGGTAATCTCAGAAACCACAGATCCAATCACAACACCCAATACAGCGTTGGAAAGGGCAGTTGCAGCAGAAGGACATAGCTATGCAGACGCCCACCATATACATTTAAAAGGTAAAAGAACCGTGCCAGCAAAGTAGTCCCTTGTGGGCATGTCTGCGTTGTGCTGTGGGCGTGTGCTGGGGCGTGACAAACTCTGGGGGCGTGTGGTACGTTCCACCCTTCATGCCATGTCTCATATTGTGTGCTAATCCCACCCTGCTCCCTTTAAATACCCCTGCATCCCATAATCATAACCCACCCTTACTCCTTAAAATACCCCAACAGCCTTAAACACTAACCCATCTTAACCCTATAAATATACCCTGTACCCCAAAACCCAAACCTATCCCTAAACCCTAAAAATACCCCTGTACCCCAAAACCCAAACCTAGCCCTGAACCCTATAAATACCCCTGTACCTCAAAACCCAAACCTACCCTTGAACCCAAAAAATACCCCTGTACCCCAAAACCCAAACCTAGCCCTGAACCCTAAAAATACCACTGTACCCCAAAACCCAAACCTACCCCTGAACCCTAAAATACCCCTGTACCCCAAAACCCAAACCTAGCCCTGAACCCTTAAATACCCCTGTACCCCAAAACCCAAACCTAGCCCTGAACCCTAAAAATACCCCTGTACCTCAAAACCCAAACCTAGCCCTGAACCCTTAAAATACCCCTGTACCCCAAAACCCAAAGCTACCCCTGAACCCTAAAAATACCCCTATACCCCAAAACCCAAACCTAGCCCTGAACCCTAAAAATACCCCTGTACCCCAAAATCCATACCTATCCCTAAACCCTAAAACTACCCCTGTACCACATAACCCAAAACTATATCTGAACCCTTAAAATACCCAAACACCCCAAAACATATATCTCAGTACCCCAAAACATATACCCCTATACCCATACTTACCTTATCCAAACATTTTAAAAAAACATGCTTTTACCATTCTCGAATTTCGTTGTAAATGTATGCGTGGTAAAAGAATATAAAATGTAATGCCATGCGTTATAATGGCATTGCGGAGTCATGGTACTTTCGTAATGAAAGTATGCGGAGTGATGGTATGCTATATAATATTGCAAGGAAAAGTAAAGTAGGGAAACTCGAGTTCACACACTACTGAACGCGTACTCTTAAGTGCATCAGCAGTGCACTGTGAATCGGAGCGTTTCACAGGCCTGTCACAGATAAGAAATGCTATCAAAACGAAATCCTACAAAACAATGGGGCATATTACCAACGTTTAGCGATATTTACCGCTAACGATGCTTAGCAACGAATTTTTTAACGCTAAGCATCGCCGGAAATTATCGCAGAGATAACTTGCTATTAGCAAGGTTTATCTCAGTAGTGATAAAAATCCTCACGCTAACTGCCAATTGAGAGATTATCGCTGGAAAACCAACGATAATCTCTCGAAGTTTGGCGTTAGCTTGATGATAGGGGCACACAAACTTAGCCATGATATCCACCTTCCATAGGATATCATGGCTAAGTCAGGAAAATACCAGGTGTAAAAAAAGCAGTGCTAACCTCGGTTAGCGCTGCTTTTTTTTATCACTAATAGGGTTAGCGAAATCCTTGATAATAGGAGAAATGTCGCTTAACAACATTTCTCCTATTATTTTTCTCTGGAACGCCCCCTTTGCATCTCATTAGAGATGCAAGGGGAAACGTAGAGAAAAAGGGTGCTAACATGCGAATTTGCGTGTTAGCACCCTGTTGCTGATAGGGAGATAATTTTATCTCCGCTTTGTTGGCTTTTAAAGCCAATAAAGCGGAGATAAATCCCTTGATAATATGCCCCAATATACTTCTGACCGGCAGCAATTCATACCCGGACAACGTCGGGACGGGCTGCTAGTCTCCATATAAATGGTTGTTTGTAGTGTGTGGGAATTTGTAGCTTAATTTGTGTAGGTGCATGATCAGAAAACATGCGTGGGTGATGCCTAGCTTCCACAACCCAGGTGTGCATGTCCTTGGATACCAACCAGTAGTCTAACCTAGACAAGGCATTCCAATGCTGTGTCACTCATGTGCCCTCCCTAGTCATTGAGTGTAATGTTCTCCAGGTGTCTACCAAGTGAAGGTCCGCAATAAGGCCTGACAACATCCCTGCTGCCCTCGGGTGGTGTTTACGAGACACTCCCATGCCTGTCTGTCGCGGTCGAGAGTACAACATTAAAATCGCCCCCAACATCACCACCATGCCATCTAGTGTTCTGTATTTTCTGCCAAAGCTGCTGAAAAAATTCTGGGCTGTCAGTGTTCGGGCCATAGCTGTTGATTAGCACCACTGGGGTGCCGTATAAAGCGCCTTGTAATATGATATATCGTCCTTCCCGATCTATTGTTGTGTGGTGCGTTTTCCATTGCAATCCTTTACGTATTAGTATTGCAACACCCCAAGAATCGTTCGAGTAGCCAGCTTCCACTATCTCCCCCATCTATTGTTTCTAAGTGCCCCCATAGCTGCGGCTGCCAGGTGCGTTTCTTGTAGGAGACAAATGTCCACCCTATGTCTTGAAAGACAAGAGCGGATCAGTCTGGTCTTCCTACGATCATTTAAGCCTCTAACATTCCATGAAAGACATGTGAGGGCAGAAACGGTGGTGGCATACGAGAACTATACACTTGGAACGTGGGTCTGTCAGAAACTCCCGACATGTTTACCAAGGTCTGTGAAAGGCCTGTGTAACTTGTGAAGCCAATTATCACAATGTGGTGTACCAGTGGGGTTAAGCAGATGCCCAACCAGCTGTGCTGTAACTTATATCTCGACAGCCTCGTGTCTCTTGATACAAACAAAGACAGGTCTATGTAACAGAACTTGTCCCCCCTCCCTCCCCCACCCACACCAACCCCCCAATCAGGTTGTATCATCCCCGCCCCCTTCCCCATTAACTGTAAACAAACCGTCCACAGTAGTGACCTTAAGGGAATCATCCCATGGGGGCATGTGGG
The DNA here is from genome assembly GCF_964263255.1 of Lissotriton vulgaris. NCBI lineage: Eukaryota > Metazoa > Chordata > Amphibia > Caudata > Salamandridae > Lissotriton > Lissotriton vulgaris. Next base: position 1,065,452,021 of record NC_141698.1, on the reverse strand, counting down.
GCCGCCGGAAATACTCCCCTGCACTTTTGGCAGGTGGCCGAGTACACAATGTGCTATTGTGAACCTTGGAAGCACTCAATACCTTACAACAGTAGTTACTGTGAAGCATAACTCATTGTGATACCATGAACAACTAGCTACACACGCTTATTTAATTTACCAACTTCAGCAATTGACAATCAGTCCAAATTACCACATTTGACCAAAAGGTGACACTTATCTCTGCATCCAGCATGTGGGTTATGTGATATCAGTCATTATCGCTCAGATTGTTCTCGATCTGTGAGTCGCTAGTCGTCGCTCATTGTTTTTGCTCCTTTGCCATCTGCTTTGCATATGTCAAGGCAGCCTTAGCTTCCGTGAAGAATGTGGGCTTGCCATGTCCTTGTATCCGTAGCTTCGCTGGGTATATCAAAGCGTACTTCGTGCCGAGCTGTTGAAAGATTTTCTTTGCAGGTAGAAACTCCCTACTGGCCGCCTGGACTTGCAATGTGAAATCCAGATACACTGCGATGTTGTTCCCTTTATACTGTATATCTGTTTTCTCTCTCGCCAACCTGAGTATCGTGTCCCAATCTCTATAATTTAAAACTCTCGCCAGTATCGGTCTTGTACCTGCGCCTGGACGCGGCCTGGGCCCCAATGTTCGATGTGCACGTTCAATTAAAAACATGGCGGACAGATCGGGTCCGAAAAGATCTGTCATCATTGTCTCTACTACTTCTCCATGTTTTGAATGTCCGTCGATTCAGCAATTCCCGTGATTCTTATGTTATTCCTCCATTCCGCCTTGACCGAGCTTCCAAATCCTCATTCTTTTGTTTAATGGAGTATAACACCCTGTCAATTTCCCGCAATTTCTTGTCCATATCCGTCTGTCCTTCCTCCGTCTTAGTTTCTCTTGTTTCCAGCACATTCAAACAGCCTTCCTGTTTTTTTAACTCGTTGCGTTATCCTGTCCATTCTTTCTGCAAGTGAGTCCATCTTTGAGTCTATGCCTTGAGGGCTCGTCTTCAGATCTTTAAATATTGTGCGAATATCTTCCTCAGGCGGGTGGCTTGCGGCGCTGTCCTCAGCTGGATCTTGGTGACCAGTATCACTATCAGCCGGTCTGTTAATTCGCCGTCAAATGTTATCTTGGGTTGGCGTGTGTACGGTTTCCCCATTGTGGCAAACTATGCCCCCTTTGATGTAGTGCGTGCAACAGACGACTCAGTCTGCTGCCCTTAGCACCTTTACCAGTTGTCCTGCTAGGGTCACCTCTCTGGCTTTACGGCACCAACCAGGGACTCACTGCTGTCCTCCTCTCCGCCGCACTCAGGCCGTTTTACTTTGAAGTTTGTGAATGCGGTGACACCCTTGCACCCGGGCAGCCCCTCCGCAGCGTCAATGCACCTCAACCTTCTGCACCCAAAAAATAAAAAGTGAAGGAGTAACCGGGGGCTGCACCACTCGCCGCGCGGTACGGTCAGCCGCTCCCAGCTGCCAATGCTGTCCCGTCACCAGCAGTGGACCTGTATCCCAAGAACCAACCGCGCAGATGTTATGTTGTCGTTAGTCCCATGTGTCCATGGCTTCAATGACGCACAGTGCGCCACCTCAGTGCTCGCCTTATCAGCTTTCTGCCATTATTATTGGAATGCGCACTTTGCCACAGCACCAAGGTCAAACTCCTTTCAATGCTCATGGGACCTTAAGCATTTCTAAGTAAAAGAAGCAGCTCCCCCGATCTACGGTGCATACCTCACATCATCTCCACGTGTGCCGCAGCAGTCCAGACACTTTTTCAGCCTCGTGGAGACTTCCCTCCGTGCAAACAACGATCACCCCAGCTGTTGCTCTTGGCCGTTTGTGTTGTGAAATTCGTCACTGTGTATACCAGTATCACCGGCGGTGAGAGTGAGCCCCGCGTCGGCCGGGCTCGCAGGCCGCGTCCGCACCTGACAAAATGGCGGCATCGCAGTTGGATGTCCCTTTACTCCCCCGTGTAGCTATGGGGCCAGTAATGTCGCTCACTGCTTCCTCGTACAATACTGCAGCCACAATCTACACACAGGGTCCTCCGCTGTCTTATTCTGCACAATGGGCACAGCACGGAGCCTCCGTCACCGCCACAGTTAACAATGGCACCCGTTAGTCCCGCCCACTATCATGCACTTTCAGTCTCCGTCATCTTGCGCCCCATGGGCCTTATTTACGAAGGACTTGCGTCACCGGTGCGTCACTTTTTCCCATGTTAAAAGTGACGCACCGGCAGCGCAAGGCCTTCATAAATAAGGCCCCATGTGTTTAGGGTCCCGCCACTTTAGACTCACGGTTTCCAGTACTAGTATAGAGCTCCAATGCACCGCATGAAGGTCCGGCCGATGCGATCAGCGCCGATGCCTCATCCCTAGTTTCCACTCTCCGCTCACAGGGGTGCCGCCTACGCGATGTCCTGGTTTGCGCGTGGCTGATTCTCGGGGAGGCCTCCCCGCTTTGTTTCTCTTGCCTGCTAGCAGCTGCATTCCGGCCTGACAAAACGTGCTTTTTCACTTTCAGTCTATTCCTAGGGCATTCACCTTTGAGTGGTTCACTGTTGCACGCAGAATATGTGGATTTTTGTCAGATTAATAATCTCGGCCGGTGGAGCCGCTCTAATGTGTGGCCATCTCGCTGCACAGCGAAGCCACACCCCCAGAAAGGAGAACTTTAGCCTGTTTTTTTTATCCATGCGCACTATGCCCAAGTTACTTATCCTGACTTGATAGTCTATTTTCGAATATTGCCCATGCAACACAGTAGTGGAGGGAATATGTCACCCTACTGATAAGCATACTTACTTTGTGAGTACACGGGCTATGCCATAGGTATGCACTTTCTGACTTGATATCTCACTTTGCACACATTTAAATGATGTTTTGCAATACAGTAGTGGGATAAACTTGTTATCGTGCTGAGTATATAATCTGTATATTTTTTAAGCGCCTACGGACTACCAAGAGTGTGCTCATTTACAAAAATTAATTTAAAATTCAAATTCATGAGAATAGGAATTATCACGCCTCCTGATTTTCGGATTGGATAATAATCTGGGACTGTATCAGTTGACCTGACAGACTCAATAAATGAATTTCTTGGATTTTAATGTGATTTAGATATCAAAACACAATACACCTGATAAGAGTACTCAAGGGCATCTGTTTTCTCTCTTTTTACTATAGAGTGACAAACGGAATGACATGGATGATACTCTTGTCATTGGACTCATGTGTTACTTATATTGATGATCTGGGTCATGATGAAAAACTAATTGCTTCAATCACCTGTCAGACCAATCAAGCAATATAACAGGTATGAGCACACTCATGCGCTAATTTCACTGCAACCTTTTTCTTATGTATATATTTTAATGGGGTTCTTTTTCTAATTATATTCAATAGATGTTACCATAAACTGTCCAACTATAGAAGGAGAAACTGGACAATGCTAAAATCTAACCAAGGATAAGAACATTGTGTTTTGTTTTTGGTAAGAATTAACATTTTATTACGTTAGGGAACATTAAAATGTTTACATTAATTACGCCAGTGCCCCTTCCCACCAGGTGCACAGAGGACTGTTAAAAAGCAGTAAAACATGAATAATGTCTAGGTAATACATTATGGACATAAGTCTAGATTACATGAAATTAGTTTGATCATGAGATTTATAGCATACAAAACATCAATGGGGGAAGGGATTACTTGTCTGAGTAACCAGGGTTTCAGTTCTCTTATTCGGTTTCAATTCCGATAAAAAACCCTCATTCACGTACCAAGGCTCAATCGGTGGTGTATCTTGGTTCTCTGCCTTGTTGTTAATAGCAACGTGACAGCATCATCATCGGGTTTAATTGTATGCTTCCTCCACCCGGAGGTAAACCACTGGTTAGTACAGTAGTGAATCAGTAATGAAAAAAAGGGGGGGTGGGATTAAAAAAGTCTCTTGACCATATCAGTAGGTTTAATCAGTGTCTGGAAAAGAAAGCTTGGTTAAAAGAATTGGCGTGCATAGTAAGTTGAGTTATGGGACTTCCACACTGAGTTATGCCCATATAAAGGTAAACATGTTTCAGCCACAGGTTGCCCAGAGGGTCAAGTTGGCTTTCTTCAGGACCTAGTGTCTCTATTTGTGAAATAGAGAAAAAAAAAGAAAGAAAGGTATAGACCTAGAGTATTAGGTCTTATTCAAAGAATGATTTTTCTTGAAATGTAATAAGAAGGCCTTAAAAGTACCTGTAGAAATAAGGAGAAAACAGACAATACAAACATATAATAATTGTGTTAATACGCAAACTTAATGATGCTGGTGTGCTAGAAGAACACGTGATAAGAAACACAAAAATGGCAATTCTTTGTGCAAGGCAAAATAACTCTCGTTCCCATTGAGGCAAAACTTTTCTCTCTTTAGCAAGGTAGATGAATTCCTTTATGTGCAACATAAGTCTTTGTAATGTAAAGTAGTTTTGTGCTACATCTAGTGTCGTAATGTTAAAGTGCCCAGACTCTATGTCCTAACCGTTCGCTCGCAGCAGTGTTTATAAAGTGATCTCTTTTGTATAAAGAAAGGTGGCGTTAGTTATTATCTATGTTCGTTAAAGGCTATGTGTTGCTTTTATGTCAAAATAGAGCAAAGTATCACCCGTGGTAGATGTCGTATGTTATTAAGACCCATACGTGTTCGTTTGCTGAAAAACATCCTGTGTGTGTCTGATCTCCAAACACATACGCAGCATTGTCAAATACACTAAGTAGTTGTGAATTGAAATGAACCCCTGTTTATATGCCCCGTAGGAATAGTTACTTTAGGTTATGGGAGGCTTGGTGGCTAGATGTAAAAGTCGTAGTATGCAGCGAGTGTGGACAAGGGGCCGCTTTATGTATGTCACGTCTAAGCCACTACTGAAGGTTACGGATTGCTCTGTGGCAATGTGTAAAGACTGCGTAATGTGGTACAGATGACTACGAGAAATGCACTCGTTTGTGGCAAAGATCTCCCCGTTAGTATGCGAGGAAGTTCATATTATCATACCTTTCAGGAGATTATTTATCGCCTCGCCGGGATAGCTGAGAGGAGTTGGACCTGCTGTTTGAAAGGGAGACATACGTATATATATTACATTACAAACAAATCTCCAGTGATATGTTATGGTTTTTGGTGGGTGGGGTTCCCGTCTTGAGCATTCATGCTACCTCCTTTGCAGATGCTTGTTCTGTCACTGCCACTCAGTTCCCGGAACCAGAGGCTGCTTCGTTTCCTGTCCTGATACGCTCGGTGTTTGATAAACGTAGCGGACAGACTATGTGAGGGAATCTGTGTTTTGTTAAAAAACAGACCACATGCCAGAAAAGAAAAACGAATAGGTTGATTCACTAATATCTCATCTTCAAGGTCAATTGTACCCGATATATAGGAAATGTTTTAGGGCATTCCTTTCTATTGGGTGTTTTTTAGGGGGCACTTTGGATTTTTAGGGTGATGTAAGAAAGAGACAATTTGACATTTTGTCAGTGTAATAATTACATAAGGGGTGTCAAGCAGTCTAGTTACTTAAGCTGAGCCACTGAATATTGTCATTCAGGCCATTAATGTTCATCTTTTGATGATGGACCCATGTTTGCTGCTTTTCAAAGAGTATTTTCTTGGCGTTGTGATCCTTAGTAAGTAGCCTTCTTTAATGACCAGGGGGAATACACCACGGACGGAGACACCAATCTGCAGCGTAAATCTAAATTTTGCCCACTAAACAATCAGATTCCAATAGAAATACTGACTTTTGAGCAAGCGGTTATGAAGGAAATAGATGACCTGAAGACACAAATCAAAAAACCCTTCCAGAACATCCCCAATGCCCAATGCCGAACAGAAGGCACTTGACAAACTTGACAAACTCAAACAAGATGCAAACTTGGTCATTAAGCCCGCGGACAAAGGGGGAGGAATCGTCCTACTTACAAAAGAAGGTTATGACCTACAGTGTACTGAATTGCTTTCTGGACAGAAATTCTACAAAAAGATAACAATAGATCCCACAGAACGCCTCCAAAAGAACCATCCTAATCATGGTAGATGAAGCCGAGACTAATAATTGGATCTCAAAAAATGAGGCAGACTTCTTGCAAACTCCAACACCAAGAACACCATATTTCTATTCTCTTCCTAAGACTCACAAAACACGACAACCACCCCCAGGGAGAACTATCGTCTCCGGGATTGGCTCAGTTCTGGAACCTCTATCCCAGTTTGCCGATCAATATCTCAAACCACTAGTTCAAACAACCCCGACATACCTAAAAGACACCACTGACCTACTGAACCTCCTCACAGACAAAGCGTATTCAGAGGACACCATGCTATTGGTTGGATTCGAAGAAAAAACCTTAGAGACTCTGGAGAGAGTGCTCTTCAATACACAATGGACCCACAAGACACCAAGACACTTCATTTTGGAGTGTAGCAGACTAGCACTCACGGAAAACTTTTTCGACACTCTGTACCAGCAGTGCCACGGGACCTCAATGGGCAGTACATTTGCTCTGAGCGTGGCCGGACTCTACGTGAGTGATTTTGAACACAGCCACATACAAAATGATAACAACCCCTATCTACATCAGATCCTCTTTTGGAAACGCTACATAGACGACATCTTCGTGATATGGGATGGCAACAAGAAAGGCCTAGCTGAATTCCACAACTGGCTAAACATGAAAGAAGAATGGCTCAAATTCACTTATACAGCTGACAATAAAAACTTGGATTTCTTGGACCTGACAATATAAGCTCACAACGGTACCTTACAAACCAGGACCTATTTCCAACCTACTTCCAAAAACAGTTTGCTTTCATATAAAAGCTTTCATCCACGTCCCCTGAGGGAAAATTTGCCCTACAGCCAATTTCTGCGCCTAAGGCGTAATTGCAGCAACACGAAAGAATACAAAAACTAAACAGAGGACCTCTGCACAAAATTAAGAGCCAGAGACTACCCAGAGAGAGTGATCAGGAAGCGCAAGAAGCGAGCCATTAACCAACCTAGAGAATGCCTCCTTGACACCATCCCCAAGACCGCAGAAAGTGATGTGGTTCCCTGCGTTACCACCTACAATGCAGCATCAAACAAAATAATGAAGATTGTCAATAAAAACTAGCGGATCATCACATCAGGGGCAATCAATTGGCCCAAACTGAGGTTCGCAAATAAAAGAACTCTGAACCTAAAAGACATTTTGGTCCACACCAGTCCAACACCTATCAGGAGGAATGAACTTACCGCCTAGTTGTGGAACCTTCCACCAGTAACAGGACATTACCCATGCGGCGCCTGTTCCGTATGTGACTTGACAATAGCAACCAAACAACTACAGTTACTTCCAGATCTCAAATGGACAATTAGGAGCCATACAAACTGTAATACCACACATGTAATCTACATGATTACCTGCCCCTGCCATATGCGCTACATTGGGATGACCTGTCGGAAGGCAAAACAAAGAATTGTAGAACACTGCAGTAATGTCAAGTGCCAAAGCAATACTACAAAAATGAGAAACCATTTCATTGATAAGCAACACACAGTCAAAGGCCTGAAATGGGTGATCCTAGAAACCCTACTTACTACCGATCATAACGCTGAGAAAATCCTTTTTTGAAAAGGAGCAAAGATGGGTCCATCGTCTAAAGACAAACATTAATGGCCTGAATGACAATATTCCGTCGCTCAGCTTAAGTAACTAGACTGCTTGACACACCTTGTGTAATTTTTACACTGACAAAATCTCAAATTGTTTCTTTCTTACATCACCCCAAAAATGCAAAGTGCCCCCTAAAAAACACCCAACAGAAATAAATGCCCTAAAACATTTCCTATATATTGGGTACAATTGACCTTGAAGATGAGATATTAGGGAATCAACTTATTCGTTTTTCTTTTCTGGCATGTGGTCACAGATTCCCTCATATAGTCTGTACACTATGTTTATCAAACATCGAGCGTATCAGGACAGGAAACGAAGCAGCCTCTGGTTCTGGGAACTGAGAGGCAGTGACAGAACAAGCGTCTGCAAAGGAGGTAGCATAAATGCTCAAGACGGGCATACCCCACCCACCAAAAACCGTAACGTATCACTGGAGATTTGTTTGTAATGTAATATATACGTATGTCTCACTTTCAAACAGCAGGTCCAACTCCTCTCAGCTAGACCGACGAGGCGATAACTAATCTCCTGAAAGGTATGATAATATGAACCTGCTCGCATACTAACGGGGAGCTCTTTGCCACAAACAAATGCATTTCTCGTAGTCATCTATACCACATTACGCAGTCTTTACACATTGCCACCGAACAATCTGTAACCTTCAGTAGTGGCTTAGACGCGACATACATAAAGCGGCCCCTTATCCACACTCTCTGCATACTACGATATTTACATATACCCACAAAGCCTCCCATAACCTGAAGTAACCACTCCTACGGGGCATATAAACAGGGGATCATTTCAATCCACAACTACGTAGTGTATTTGACAATGCCGCGTATGTGTTTCAAGATCAGACACACACGGGATGTTTTTCAGCAAACGAACACGTATGGGTCTTAATAACATACGACATCTATCACGGGTGATACTTTGCTCTATTTTGACATGAAAGCAGTGCATGGTCTTTAACGAACATAGATAATAACTAACGCCATCTTTCTTTATACAAAAAAGTTCACTTTATACACACCGCTGCGAGCGAACGGTTAGGACATAGATTCTGGGCACTTTAACATTACGCACTAGATGTAGCACAAACTACGTTACATTACAAAGACTTATGTCACACATCAAGGAATTCATCTACCTTGCTAAAGGGAGAAAAGTTTTGCCTCAATGGGAACAAGAGTTATTTTGCCTTGTACAAAGAATTGCCATTTTTGTGTTTCTTATCACGTGTTCTTCTAGCACACCAGCATCATTAAGTTTGCGTATTAACACAATTATTATATGTTTGTATTGTCTATTTTCTCCTTATTTCTACAGGTACTTTTAAGGCCTTTTTATTACATTTTAAGAAAAATCATTCTTTGAATAAGACATAATACTCTAGGTCTATATCTTTCTTTCTTTTTTCTTTTTTCTCTATTTCACAAATAGAGACACTAGGTCCTGAAGAAAGTAAACTTGACCCTCTGGGCAACCTGTGGCTGAAACATGTCGGCCTTTTTATGGGCATAACTCAGTGCGGAAGTCCCATAACTCAACTTCCTACGCACGCCAATTCTTTTAACCAGGCTTTCTTACCTACTGACATGGTCAAGAGGCCTTTTTAATCCCACCCCCCCTTTTTTCATTACTGATTACCTACTGTACTAACCAGTGGTTTACCTCCGGGTGGAGGAAGCATACAGTTAAACCCGATGATGATGTTGTCACGTTGCTATTAACAACAAGGCGGAGAACCAAGATATACCGCCTATTTGGCCTTGGTACGTGAATGAGGGTTTTTTATCGGAATCGAAACCGAATAAGAGAACTGAAACCCTGGTTACTCAGGACAAGTGATCCCTTTCCCCATTGATTTTTTGTATGATATTTTTTTTATGCATACTTATATTTATAGTAAATACAATATAATATGAATTCCTAATGAGCATGGTTTTTAGAATAAAATGGATTGTTAATTTATTTTTATAATGTTTGTAAAGTAAAGATGTAATAATTCATGGAAAGTAATTGTGTTTATATGTATGTTGTTTGTAGCCCTGAAGAAATCCGCGAGGATGAAACGCGTTGGCTACGATTTTTACCATGTCAGAAAAAAGAAGTCATCAATAAAGAATTTAAAGAACAACTCTGCTAAATTGCCAATTTGTCTACTTATCAGATTTGATCATGTGAAATAAATGTTTAAACCATACCAAGGATTACTTCTGTAAAAGTATTGTCAATTAACTTGCAAATCTAAATTAGGTATGCTGGACCGTTGTGTTGTTTTGGAAAGAAAACCCCTTCTATCATCCTGCCGGGTACGGTATTGTTGAGCGCTTTAACTGATGTGTTTTATCTAGGAACCCGATTCAATATTGTGACTTCAGCCCCTGTACGGCTATAATCAATAATATCAATCAATCAATCAGTGACACTTATAAAGCGCGCTACATACCCGTGGGGTCTCAAGGCGCTGGGGGGAGGGGGGGAGCCGCTACTGCTCGAACAGCCAGGTCTTCAGCTTCTTCCTGAAGGAGAGGTGGTCTTGGGTCAGGCGCAGGTCGGTCGGGAGGGAGTTCCAGGTCTTGGCGGCCAGGTGGGAGAAGGACCTTCCTCCTGTAGTCGCTCTTCGGATGCGGGGGACGGCGGCGAGGGCGTGGTTGGCTGATCGGAGGTGGCGTTTGGGAGCGTAGAAGTTGACTCGGCTGTTGAGGTAGCTCGGGCCTTGGTCGTGTAGGGCTTTGTGTGCGTGGGTGAGGAGGCGGAAGGTGATTCTTTTGTTGGCGGGGAGCCAGTGAAGGTCTCGCAGATGTCCGGAGATGTGGCTGGTTCGTGGGATGTCGAGGATGAGTCTGGCTGAGGCGTTCTGGATCCGCTGGAGTCTCTTCTGGAGCTTGGGGGTGGTCCCGGCGTAGAGGGCGTTGCCGTAGTCCAGTCGGCTGGTGACGAGGGCCTGGGTGACGGTCTTCCTGGTCTCGGTGGGGATCCACCAGAAGATCTTCCGTAGCATGCGTAGGATGTTGAAGCATGCCGAGGAGACGTTGTTGACTTGCCTGGTCATGGAGAGGGAGGAGTCCAGGATGAAGCCCAGGTTGCGTGCATGGTCTGTCGATTTGGGTGCGGTGCCCAGGGCGGGAGGCCACCAGGAGTCGTCCCAGGCGGAGGGAGAGGAGCCCAGGATGAGGACCTCCGTCTTGTCCGAGTTCAGTTTCAGGCGGCTGGTCGTCATCCACTCGGCTACCTCTTTCATCCCTTCGTGCAGGTTGGCTCTGGCGGCGGCGGGGTCGCATAATGGCATAAAAATCAGATCCATATTTCAGTAAATTGCCTTTGCAGTCCAAGGCACGGCAAAAGCTACTTCCTTGGATTCCTAGAGAACACACCGAGTTCTTTCGACACACCTGGGAAATCCCCGCTTGCTTTGTTTTGATTTGTAATAGTACACCTGCGAGTACTGTAAGAACGGCCAGTTCTTAGTGACATCTTTATTGACGTCTTATGTCCAAACCTTACGTCAAACTCTGCACTTTTCAGGTATAAATATACCAACGTTGCCTTAAGCAAACACACGGTGGTGGTTTTGGAGCAGAGCAGCTAATCTACTTTCCGAGAGCCCAGCAGACGCGAGAAGCCCACGGACGCTGCCCCTCCTCTTTGACGCGCTGAGAAAGACGCTGTCTTTTCTCCTGCCGAGAAAATCCAGCTCCGTCGTTTCCAGCCTACCCTTGCGGGTGACTGGGATATCGAGTCCTGAGAGAGAGATACCAGACCTCCTACATTCTATTCCCAAGGTACAGTGCTGACTAAACCCTTAGAGAGAATTCTTGAACAGATCCTTGGCAACAAACCTATTTAACTTAAACTGCTACTTACTTACTCCTTCCCACGTATTAGGCTTAGGTCAGGTACACCGGGGTAGGCGTAGTTTAGAAGCACCAGTTGAGGACTTTAGCCTATGTATATATGTATGTATATATTTTATCCATTTTAAAGTGTCTTATGGCTAAGAAACAATATCAATGCTTTTACAGTATTATTTTATAATACTCCTTTTACTGTACGTACTTTACTTTATATTAAGTATTGCAATTGTGGCAATTCATTTCTCTTGCATGAGAAGGAAGACTGCTCAATAAATATTACCTTTTATTGAAAACGCCCGTCTCTCTATTCTCTGCACTCTGGTGAAACTAAGAACGCACATCTGACTGAGTGAAATAGCTGTCTATTGTTTTCACGACTCTAGAGATGTACTCTTATTCTGAGGGAGCAAAGTTGTCATGTTTATGCGGTTGTCGGAAGCTGAATCCCTTCTTGTCTGAGCCAGGGAAGCTGATCACTTCCTATTCAGTCAAGAAAGTTTCCAGTGACCTCTGAGCTAGCTGGCGCAAACCTAAATTAAGTCTAACATAGTCAGTAGAGACCTAGATGACCTCAGTCCCACGTCTACACTGCTGTTTATGTTATTCCAATGCGCAGAGTCTATAGGGAAAATAGGAACTACACTACATGGCGCCCAACGTTTGGTAAGGCGATAAAACTAACGCAAGACGTTAGAGTAACTCAGTTGTGCTTTTTCACACAGACCCTTTTTCCCGTAAATACTCCAATAGACGTCTGAGTGGGTGAAAGGTTAAAATCCGCCGGAACTTAGTAGGAAGAGATTCCTATGTAGAGTTTTTGGTTTAGTCAACGTTGAAGGATACAGTGTTCCAAAATATTGTGCACCTAATCTTTTGTTTCCTTGAAACCTGATCTGCAACAAAAAACCTTTCTGACACTAAAATGCCAGACAGTGATGACGATAGGGAGGCAGCTGGAATAGCAGCCCAACTAATGGATGATGACACGAGTCTCCTACAGAATGACGGGAATGCAATCCTCATTCCGGTCAACATAAGAAAAACTATAAATTTAAAAATTATAGAAAACGGACTGACATCACGAGGTGGTACAGTCATTTTCGTGATAGAGGCACACGAATATCGGCAGACAGAGGTATTCTATTCATGGATAAACTTTCCAGCGGCAAACGCTACAACACACGAATTCCACTATTACAAAATAGAGGAACCTCCGGATGAACACACTCCTTTCGAGGATGTGGAAATCTCACTAAATTACCAAGAGCACCTGCTCTGGTTAAAAGGCTCCCTAAAACATACTAATCACATCACCAGGCTCGGTCCACTAGGTAGACCAGGAGCAACGTGGCCGGTTCTAGCCAGCTACACACCACATCCAGACATCGAAAAAATGTCAGACAAAGAACTTTTAGCACAGCTAAAATTACTAATTAAAATTCACAGACAGTTAGTCCAATATGTAATGTGGACTGCGACATTCCAACCAGCTATTAACATTCCACAGCTGACCCCTCATCAGGGGAACACAAATAAAATTACACCACAGAACATACAATCATGTCTTGGTAAAACACCCGCAAAACTGGAACAAATTCCATTCTGGCTAGCACAAAAGATAACTCAGATAGAGGCAGAATTCCCGAATACTACCCCTGGTGAGAAACACAGAATTCTGGCTATCTGCCTTCCAATGGGGGTCGCACCACATGTGGAAGACTGTGACACTTGGGGCACAGTCTTTGCTTCCTTTTACACAAAAACACATGGTGGTCCGTCTCTGGCGGTGATACCAGATGTACTAAGACAGATTCTAAATGAATACGGTCCAGAACCTGCTTTAACTCTTGGTATGAAATTACTGAAAGACTTCAAGCAGGTCTCGGCTATATTATTAGCCAACATAAAAGGAGAAGCAGCATCTGTGGCGATCCGCCAAAAATCGAAAGAAACAGATATAACAGATCAACCAATTGACTTGCCAGAATCATAGAAAAATCCTATGAAGAACTAGGTAGAGATAGTTTGGGTGGTAAACCGATAAAACCCCAACTACTTGAAAATCCTGAAAAATTATTTTGTAAAAATAATCTAAACACTCCGAAAAAGAGCTGGGATGGAAATAAACAATCCACTCCCAAAGAAAAAAGGTTCCAGTCCAGAGGAAGGTCTCCTCGGCGGAGAGAAAGAACTCCGAACCAAGAACACCAGTCTCCCCAAAGGGAGCCCTCTGAAAAAAGATACAACCTTAGAAATAGGGATAATTTGAAAAAAACGGATAGATATCAAGATATTGCTACACGTCCCCAGGCCCGGACTGGCGCTTCCGGGCACCGGGCAATCCCCCGGTCGGCTGGAGGGTTTTGGGGGGTGGTTTTTTCGAAAAGGGGGCCGGTTTTGTGTCTGGGGGCCGGTTTTGCCCCCGCGGCGGCACAGCGTGTGGTCACTCAGTCTCACACAGCAAGGCTTTGTTGAAATCAGGGCAGGGCCGGCCGGCAGCCCGGCACGCACTCGCTTATAATTTGCATGCAGGCAGGCAGCAGGCCTGCACGAACGAACGACCCCCCCCCCCCAAGCGCTGCAACAAGCCTGATTGTATGTGTGCTGTAGTGTGCACTCACTATGTCGGGTCCGTTTTACTGTTAGCCGCGATAAACAAATAGAGAATAGAGGAGGAGGGGGGAGGTGCCTGTGCCCCCTCCCTCCTCTGCCGCGTCTGCGCGCGGCACGCCTCACTAGGGTGCGGCTGGTGTCATTTCTCCTCCTCCCGCATGCGCATTGGCAATTTAGTGCGCGTGACTGACGAGAGGAGGGAGCAGCCTCGGTGCGCACGTCCCGCCAGGCCCATAAATTAACTTTATTCTAGTGGACTGCCTGGCTACTAGCCCGGCGCCGCCTAGGCCTAGCCCGAACCCCCTGTGTCGCCCACCGTCCGACGACCGTGACCGACACTGACCGTCCGCCGACCCCAGCAGCAGTGGCACAGCAGACACACTGGACAGCAGGGCCGCCGGCGCCGCCTGAGTGAGGTGAGTGACGATGACGCAGTTTTAATTTCTGCCCGCCCAGCGAGTTACTCAACAACTGAGCTGGATGGCAGTTAAAGTGATTGTTTAATCGGCAATTACAGTGTTATAGGCGTGGCTGCGGTTCTATTTGCTCTGCTCTCCATCAGTCTCTTTCTTGGGTGATTGATAACTGTCATGAAGGATATATTATGTTTATGTTTCACGTTACAGGCAATCTCTGACTGAAAATATTCTGCAGGGTGACCCAAAACTCCTTAAGTGCCTGCATATGTGTATAGGTTGGCATTAGCCATCTAGACATTTGTGGTTGCTTGCGGTCAAACAAAGACCGTTGGGCTATGCTTTGGTATATCTTCAATGGAGGCTGCGACAAAGTAGTTGTCTATAGGGTAATACTTCCCAGATTGTTTTCTGGTAATCATTATTAATTGTAGCACGTCACTATCTTTCCTTAGGCCATTGTTGTCCACAGACCACATTCCCTTCCAGCCGTCTTTCCAGCTAGCTGTAGCTTTTGTTTGAACATTGCTTTTATAGTCAATAGAGGTCGGTACAGGAGAGGTATTCTTATTTATAAGGCATCCATGGAGAGGAGGAGCTTATTTAAGAAAGTCTAGTGTGGTAGGAATGCAGATTGGCTGCATTAAGGATGCTGGCACACTGCAATGAAGCAAGGCCTGTGATAAAGAAGAGTTGACTGGGTACTATCTGGTGCCTCGATGCAGACATTGTTGCAGTTAAAGGTTTAATAGCAGTAGTCCATTGACGTTAGATCAAACCTCTAAATGTATTTTTTATGTCTTATGTAATTGGTGCTTATGGTTAAAAACACCATTTGTTGTTCTGTTTAGCTACGTGCAAATGGCCACTTCAAGCGCAAAAACATGCATGACAAAAATGACACCTTTACACTGTGTCACTTTCTAATTGCTTAAAGAGACTACTACCTTTGCTGTTATATTAGGGCAAATTACTATCCACTGATGTGAGTAACAGACTGAATAAGGCCTTTTGCTGTACATATTATTGACATATTTTTTGAAGTTGCTTTGATTTTAACTAAAACGAAAATAGTGCTTCAATAAGAAGCTGTCTTCAACTGAATCCATTCGATTTAAATAGTTTGATTTCTTACCTAATCACTGGCCTGCTTATTTTCAGTAGGCCTTGCAAGTAGTAATAGGTGCTTTTTCTTTCAGTTTGTGGACAGGGATTTTATTTACACTGTTGTACCATGCCAGAGAAACCCACAATTATGTCACGAATTGTACAGTATTTCAAGGATTTGACACTTTGTGTTATGGATCCAATTGGACGTTAGAGTGGAGCATAGTACTGAGACCACTATTTTGGCAGTTATTCATGCAAGATTGGATGCGGGTACATCCGCTGTCCTCATCCTACTACACCTCTAAGCAGTGGGGGCCTCAAAAGCTCAGTCTTCCTCTTTCTCCGAAAAAAGTTATCTAAAATATCTGAGAATTTCTTTGGGTGATTAACTCAGTATAAATGAATCAGATTGATGCTTTACGTGGGCCCTACTTTATTATCCTATGCCTGCTCAGGAGAATATCTAGGTCGATTCCCCTGCAATGTAGGAAGGCCATTACTCGGGTGCTTGCCACCAGCCATTTGGACTATGGGAATGCACTATGTAGCCATTAATTCCTCACTGCTATTGTATCTTCACATCATTCAGAATACGGCAGCCAAATTGATTTGTCTACTCCCCCCAGCCCCCCGAGAAAGTAAAGAAGCAAGCAGCTTGCTTCTCCAGCGCTAACTTGACCAGGCAGGCCCTGGTGGCAGTGGACGACGGAGGTGGACAGGAGTCACAGGACTTGTTTTTTGCATGGTATGGATGGTGCCGTGCGTGTGACTGACGCCAACTAGTCGTCCTCTAGGCTCTGACCTCTCTGAAGTAACTGAAACGAGACGCGCGGCGCAGCAGCACTCTATAAAATATACAGCTGCAAAAACAAAGCACTTGTACAGTTTTAATAAAATGCACAGTCCTGAGATTCCTCCCTGCCTCATAAAATCAAATTTTTATTTCAATATATACTTACAGACTTACACACACTCCAGACCACAACCAATTCACCTAATCCCATTCCCATCCCACCCAAATTTGCTTTGTTGTTAAGGCACTCACAATCAACACCAAGAACTTGGACGCCACCTTCAAGCTACAGAATTGCTGAAAGCCATGAGCTCTGCAAAAGTCGAAAAAACGTTTACTCCATGACACCCAAAAAAAAAAAACTCTGCTTCCAGGCGCCCCCACACCCATCATATTGAGCCAAATCATCAAACTGTGTTCTAATGAGGAAAGACTGGCAGTTATTCTAGATCCCGATACAGCACTCACTCAAAGTAGTAGTCAGGTCATATCATCATTCACCTCCTACAACTACAACCAAATACTAGCATTCAGCCCAGAAGATGAAAGACAAGTGGTTATCTATTCTGCGGCGGTTCACACTCTCTGCATTATTGATTGGACGCACACTCGCACAGTGGCTGTAATTGCTTTTTTTGTGTCTGTTTTGTAAATGGGAATTGGGAGCACATGGAGTGGCAGATCAGGACAGAGCCCCGCGGGAAGAAGTCTTCGTTACTAGGCTAGACAGGGGTGGTGAGGGACAGGGAGAGACAGCAGAGAACGCACATTTGTTTGCCTACCTCCTTGGAGAGGCCACCTGAGGGAGGTGAGGGGGGCCACAAGAGATGTTTTCCTGTTTAAATATTGTGTTGTTACTAACTCTGTCAGTATTGGTACCATGAATATGATTATGCAAATAAAACTTATACTTGAAAAAAAAGAATCCATGGAAAGGCCCCAGTGATCGTCCAAACTGGCCTCCAGGGTTCTACAGGAGGCGGGAAACCCAAATCATTCTGCAAGCCCTCCTGGGCGCTGATGTTTCCTCTATGTGCTCCCTTGCACACCCAGAACATTCCCACCTCTAAAGCTGAGAAGACTTCGGGTTCATCTATCAAAAAGTTCCTGTAGAAAGAACAAGTGTTCAGCCTTCACCAATGGCATCTCCACCTCTGTGGTTGGGAAGAGTTTAGTCCACATGCATAGCATGTCTGCCTGTAGGGAGTTAGGAGGGGTAAGGCCCACCCTGTGACATGAGAGAAGTTCAGTCCCCATCAATAACATCCCCACCTCTGGACTGAGGGGAATTCAGTTTTCACTCATATTATATCTGTCAGTAGACGTAAGAAGCATTCAGTCTCCACTTATAACAGGTTGGCGCCTAGTTTGTCTATAAGAAGCTTACTGGAGTGATAGTGTGTGTATCAGAGATGCACAAGCTGAGTGGGCATGCTGTAGAATTATTTTATTTTATATTTTATTTGAAAGATTTTATATGACCGAACATGACTCATCAGGGTATGTCAACACAAACTGCATTTACACAAACACAAACACACTTTCAAAGACTAACAATATACAGCATGCCCTGTCTTCAGGTGATCCAAAACTCTACAGCAAGACCAATTTGGGGGGAACGGTAATCCAGCTCCCCCATTCTGTGAAGCCACCACGGAATTACTGTGAACTGCCAATAAGCCTTTAAATGTACTATCTCACACACAAGGGCGCATGTGGAAGGTTCTGATGCAGTAAAATAGAAAGATAAGCCCTTAGCAAGCTAAAATCTGCCATACAACTGCTAGCATATGATGCACCACCACCAGGAGGCTGGAGCGCTGCACACACCATACATACACTAGAAACAGGTGATTATTTTATGATAGGCCCCTTGGGGTTGTTAAACCTTTGGCAATGGCTCTTACAGTTACAACACTCTGGCATCATACACCGCCAGCGCTGTCCACAAGCCCACCTTGAATGACATGCTTTCCTTCTTGTCACCTTCCCTTGAATTGTGCATGTCCAGGAACCATTACACTGAATTAAGTATGCAGTTGTTGTGAAAAGCCAACAGGGGTGAAAGCTGCAAAAACACTGACTGGCAAACTTTGAAATGTTAGTGCTCACAAACTGCTCCTGGTGTAAAGTACAACCAGTACTAGGGTCAGTGTATCATCCAAGAAGTTGAAGATGAGCAAGACTTAGACACACATTATCTCAACTTTGATGATGAGATAGTACAGTCCGCAAATGTTGGGCAAAAAAAGTATAAGTGTAAGACTTACAGGGACTGTATTGCTTGCTGCTATAGTTTATTATTGCGTTATAACCTGTACAGTAAAGCCTACACTTCTCTTTTTAATGCCTATAAGTTGGCATTGACTCTTTCCTCCTCTCAGGTGGCTTGTGAAAGATCTTTTTCTAAGCTCAAGTACATCTTGAATAGGCTGCGTAATTCTCTCTCTCAGTCACGTTTGGAAGCATTTATGCTTATGTCTGTTGAAAAAGATGCTTTAATGCGAATAAGCAATGAGAAAATCATTGATCTTTTTGCCTCCAAAAGCAAATTGATGCAAGGGATGTTAACACTTTAAAATGTGAGCTCAAGTTACTACATTTCTAAGCTGAGCACTTCTAATACAATATTTTCTCTGATGGTTGCACTCTTGACATGAAAAGCTTTTGACTTTTGCACGTTACCGTCAACATTTTGAGAGCCATTTATAAATATGAAACAATGCAGTGCAATAACCAGAGTTGACCTCCTTGCGTTGGCTCTCTTTGAGCCTGCTTTACACCACGCACACACCTTTGTACCATAGTGAAAGCCTGTGAGCATTATGTCTACTGTCTAGCATAGGCTTTGCACTGAAACAACAAGTAATATCCATCCAATACAAAACTGTATTTATGCAGTACTTTACAGCATACATGCATTCTTGGAAAACCTCAAGAAGGCGTCAGCTTTTGTTTTAAATCCAGGTCTACCTTTGTTAGTAGGTAGGACTTTACATCAAAATCCCATGGGTGGTTGCTTGGGGACTTGCTCCGACATCTCATCTGCGAAACACCCTCTTGACACAAATGAATGCAAAGTGCAATTGAATATAACACTTGTTTGAGAAGAAGTATGTTGTTATGTTTTATAGTATATAAAATCATATTAAGGATTTGCTACTACAAGCAGGTCATGTTAGCTGTTTACAATGTCAATATACCTAATCATAATGTTGTGCACTGTTTCACTTTACATGAGATCCTTTATTTAGGCACTGTTTACAAAACTCAGGATATAAAAATCATTTAATGTTTGCACATTGTCTTGTACACTTTTTACTCTGAACCTTTGCACACTTGTTTGAAGTTCAGTGTGTTTTTAAATGTCTTTATCCTATTTTATATGAAGAATAAATTGGTTATATTTAAATTCATGTTCAATGCTTGACA
Organism: Lissotriton vulgaris; assembly: GCF_964263255.1. Classification (NCBI taxonomy): domain Eukaryota; kingdom Metazoa; phylum Chordata; class Amphibia; order Caudata; family Salamandridae; genus Lissotriton; species Lissotriton vulgaris. The sequence continues at coordinate 1,065,432,082 of NC_141698.1, read as the reverse complement.
TTTCATTTTTTAGTGTTCACTGTAGCAATGTCTGTGATTTATGATTGGGTATCCTGGTGCTCTATAAGGTAATCATTTACTATGCTTTAAAAGTTAATACAATCTAATATGTAATGAAAAATGTGTTGAACAATGCTTTGTTTTGGCCTTTCTGTCTCCCAAATTTTCTTGGGGGGGGTTGAAGCTCCCCCTGGTCGTTGCTCACAGCGCTTGCTCCCTACACACCATGTGGGGGTTGGTCTCACTTTTACTTTGTTCTCTCTGATTCACTACTTGTGTCTATTTTTGGTGCTCTCTGAAAGAATGCCTATGAATACATATGACTGGGTGGGTAACCTGATGTTCTTTAAGGTCATCATCTACTGTTTACTGTGCTTTGAAAGTTGATACAATTTGAATATGTAATGAAAAATATGCTGTAAAATTCACCATTTTGGTCAGTCGTTTTTCAAAATTTTCGTGGGGGGAGAACCCCCCCAAACCCCCCTAGTGGCTGTCGGGCTCGCTCACTGCGCTCGCTTGCTACGCGTTGGACGGGGGCTGGTCTGCTACGAGCCGGACGGGGGCTGGTCTTGCAAAATTTGCCAGGGCTGCTTTCAGTTCCGAGTCCGGCCCTGCACGTTCCTCTCGATCTTTTCAGACTTCCTCTCAGAAATCGGAAAGAAGAGCACGGTCAGACCAAAGGGAAGAGCACGCCAAGTCCAAAGACAAGGAACCTGCTCAAAGTAAAAAACTACAATTTCCAACAAAGAAGGTAGCCAGTATTAAAGTAATCAAACATGCCGAGAATACTGAGGACACAGCTGAAAAACGGAGAGTGGGCACAGACAATGCTAGACAGCGCAGCAGAAGTGAGCATAGCTCGGAAGATCCTTATGAATCATCTGGAGACAGTGGACACGAATGAATACATTCAAGTGGAAACTGCAGATACCAGAGTTAGCGAACCTCATAAAATATACGAAATAACATTGCGTATAGTGGGAGATAAAACTAGGAAAATAAGGGGTCTATTTTGGGATAACCTCTCAAAAGGCTATGACAGCCTATTAGCTGAGAAAGACTGGCCACCAGAGTTTGTCAGGGAGTGCCCTCATGGCGAAGAAATGATTATGCCTGCCTTCTCAAATCATATTCCAATTCACAGAAAATATATATATGCAAGAAAATGGGCAGTAGCTCAAGCACCTGCATTATATAAGAATCATGTAGGATGGGATGAGGACTCTCCTCCTCACAAAATCCAGTTAAAATGTCAACCTACTGCACAAAGACAGTACCCAATCAAGCAAGAAGCTAAAAAACAGGTCAGGGAGATTTGAGATCAACTTGAATACCAAGGGGTGATTGAAACATGCACCTCTCAAATGAACAATCCTTTGTTTCCTGTCCCCAAACCAGATGATTCATATCGTCTTATCTTGGACTACAGACACCTTAACTCATGTTGCAAAACATTTGCGGTACAAAATTCGCACAGTGCGGCACTAATGAATAACATAGTTTGCAAAAAATACAAAACAACATTAGACATTTCTAATGGATTCTTTTGTCAAAATATTGCACCGGAAAGCAGGTACTTGACCGCTTTCGCAATAATGAGGTCACAGAAAAATTTCTGTAGACTCCCACAGGGATTCAAGAATAGCCCAGGATTATTCTCAGCCAGAGTAACAGAGTTACTACAAATGTATGATGATGAGGCATTATCTTATGTCGATGACATCTATCTCACAGACGACGACTTGGATACTCACTTGAAAAGAGTGAACACCATAATACTTGGGTTCGCAGCAGAGGGTTACAAATTCAACTTTAAAAAGTCATGAATTGCCCATCTAACGGTCCTGTTTTTAGGATACGAATTATCAAGTGAAGGCAAAAGCCTAGCAGACCATTTCTTAGAGAAGTGCGCTGTACTCCAAGCACCAAAAACGCTGAAGAACTTACAATCGATTCTAGGCTTCCTGAATTTCGGAAGAACTTACATTCTAAATTATGCAGAGAGGGTTAAACCTCTCTACGAATTAATAAAACCTGATTTTAAACCAATCAACTGGACTCAGAAACACACAGAAATTTTGAGATCATTGCAAACAGACATGTTAGCTAAAACAAAATTAGAAACTCGTGATAATACACAATACCTTGTAATCCGGTTATCCCAGAAAGATGCGGATTCACGTACCTGACCTCTAATGAGGGAGAAACGGTACCAATAGCTTACAAATCACATTTGTACACAAAAGCAGAAAAAACATTCAGTCTTACAGAAAATACTATGAAGGCAGTTCAAACTGCTGTATTAAGAGAACAAGCCCAAGCACAAGGCAAAGGAATACCTGTTTTCACAGCAGAATCAGCCTTTGAGGCGTTATTCAGCCCAGTAAATCTAAAAACAGTGGCACTAGATCCAAAATGGATACAGTGGGAAAATTATCTTGATACAGAAAAAGTGACATACTATTATGTCCCGAACATGAAAAAACTGAATGATTTGAAATATGAAGAATATCCTCTGCCAATCGAAATTCTGCCTCTCCAACAGTACTCTTGTATGAGCTACACAGACAGATTTATACAACATTACGATGTGGATAAAAAATCCTATAATGCAGCGTGCGCGATTGTTAAAGGTCGCTGGCTGTGTGGTAAATTCAGACCAAAAATAACAAAAACTGAATCACTGAGAAACTGTTCGGCTCGGCGAGCTGAAATCAGATCTTTAAAGATGGCGCTTGAAAATGCCGATCGTGAATTCCCGACACTAATAGCGTGCGATTCGCATTTCTGCGTCAAATCTTACAATAATGACTTGCAGAACTGGGTTCAAAACGATTACAAAGATGACTCGGGTGCCTCAATCATGCATAAAGTGCTTTGGGAACAAATAGTTCATTTACAGAAAGAACTACAAAAGACTCACGTGATACACACTATGAGTCATCAAAGTAATGGCGTTCACGTTGCAGGGAATTCATTGGCTAATACAGCCACAGCAGAAGCACCTCAACGGGCTTCCGTAGCCACAAAAAAGCGTTCAGAAAAATACATAGACGGGGAGACCATGCTGGCGGTAAAAACGTCTTCAAAAGGCAACTGTGTAGCACTACCCGTGAACTATCCACTCAATTATACATACGTAATTAGCGCAAACTCTGTTCCTTTTGCTCGAATCCCTGGAGTGGGGGATAGGGTAATTCCAAACATGAACAGGAGAATCTTATTAATAGCAGACGCACACATGGGTGAAGGTCCAAGGCACAAACAGGTGAAGGAATCTCTGACAGAATTACAATCAGAATACCGGTGGCCGGGGATGAGCCTGCAACATTATAAATTTGCAAAAAGCTGTCCAGACTGCAACAGAGATCGCAGTAACGAGCCAACCGGAGTATTGCCATGGCCATTTCTGTAGTTAGCATAAGGCTATCTATACTTAAAATCCAGCGTCCCATTAATTTCTCTTGAGACAAAACATATATAACAAATGTAGAACACAAGCGCTCGGCTGACGCCAGAACTGTTATAAAAGGTTTGCAAGTCTTTATCGGCACATACGCAATTGCCATGCTACATTCTGACCAGGGTCCTGCTTTTAGCTCTCTAGCTTATAAGGAGGTGTAACGGGGTCGGGGCGGGTGGCAGGGAAGACTGATGCCTCCCCTTCTGCCCTACAGTCGGAAACGCCGAGGGATGACTGGAACCCACGACAGGAATCATATGAGGAAACATCCGCTGGTTCCTTTAACTGGGTGTACGATGACTGCAATGAAACCACGCCTGCCTCTGACGTGGACGCATCTGGATGGTTGAAAACAGGTGAAGCCCTCTACACAGCGTGTGACGTCACCAATGGCTTGAGAGGAGAAGGCGAGGAGAACGCTACGAAGGAACCCGAAGAAGACGGAGGAACCGGATTCCCTGAGAGCGGAGGAGAGCCAGGAGGCCAACGACCCTGTGTTCCGCCGTGCCGCACTCCCAAGGGAGGAGTGTGGCTTGCCCAGGTACGGCGGCGTTGGGCGGCTTGGGTGGGGAGAAAGAGTGCCTCAAGTGAATAGTATAAAGTTACCCCGTTCGTGCCTTTCCTTTGTGTTTTTCCCGATACCTGCTTTTCCCGCATTACCCCCCCTTTCCCTACCTCCCTTCCTTACCTCGCTCCTGTAATCCTTGAAGCACAAGACACGAGTGCGCCTGTACGTCTGCACGTTCACACGGTGTCCCTTCACTACCACTGGGTTCCCATTGGGTGAGGATTGCTATCAGACTTGCGACTAACGGCCTCCCTTTTGTCCGTCTTCTTTTCCCCTTGGCTCCACCATCGCTACACCGGGGAAGGTGATTCCGAGAGGACCAGAACCCTGGAAAAAGACGGCCTCACCACGGATAACCGGGAGTTCGCGAAAGAGAGACTAACTTATCGAACAAAACGAACTTTAAAAATAAAGCCAAGTCTAACCAGATATTCTGGTCAGCCTCTTCCTGTTGCGGCGCCTGTTCCAACCAAAGACAGTGTTCCCAGCCCCTCTGCTCCGATTACAGGAGGCCATGACCAGCATGGGCATTGGGTTGCGGTACTCTTGTCCCTTCCATCCTGAGGGAAACGGGATTGTGGAAAGAAAAAAACGAGACATAAAGCAATCTATAACGGCAAAGGTATTAGGTTCGGGTGATGGGTGGGTCCAGCATTTAACAAGTGTCCAACGTAGTCTTAATAATCTGCCAAGAAATTCTCTAAAAGGTTTCAGCCCGTACGAACTATTGTTCGGAACTAGAATGTATGTTCAGGATTTAGATAGTCAAGCTTCAGTGGTAGAAGATAAGAAAAAATGCTTTGACATCAAAGATCGTTTGGCTGTTTTACAGGACTTAAATGAAACAAGAAAAGCCCTGAGCAACACAAAGTTAAAACAACAGCCAACAACCACTGAAGACACACCACCTGTCCCAGCAAGACCTGTCCAGATTGCAAAGATTGGGGATCTGGTCAGAGAAAATATCGCGGTTAAGAAGGAATTTGGGCCTTCTTACAGAAAAGCAGTACCTGTCTTAGCAGTCAACAGAACAAGATCAGTTGTACTACCGCCCCTTGCTGGAAAAAAGGAGATCCGAGTTGTATCAATCAACCTGGTAAAACCACAATCATGTGGCCAATAATAAATAGTAGGCCCAGTGGACTCCCAAGAAATAGCAGAATACCAACATTTTCTACTATCCAAGAGGTTCAAACTGAGAGACTAATCACATTTGATAAACCTACAGTGAATAAAAAAGGACTATGCAACAATGAAATGGAACTTGTGCCTCTTGAAACCCAAATTGAAGCAGTTCGTCAAGAAACACCAATCTACAATGAGGTAGCATCAGAATGTGCTGATAAAAGGCAAATTGAAAAAACAATCCCAACAATTGACAGAACTGATCTAATTTCTAATTTAAAACACTTGTAAAGCGCGACGTACACCTTGCGGTTTCTTGGCGCTGGGGGTTCATCAACTGAGGGAGAAAGACCAGGGAAAGGGTGAGGTAAGTTTAGGCGGGGAAAGCCTGGCAGAAGAGGAAAGTTTTCAGGTCTCTACGGAAGGAGAGGTACTGAGTTGCAGAACGAAGATTGTCTGGAAGTGAGTTCCAGAAAGTAGGGGCCAGGGTTGAGAAGTTGGACCCGCCCCACTTTTTGCGTGAGAAGCGGGGGATCTGAAGGAGGGACTTGGAGGAGGACCGGAGATCTCTAGCAGGGACATAAGGTTTAATAAGTGAAGTGATGAAAGCAGGGGCAGTGCCCTGACGGGCCTGAAAAACCATGCATCCGATCTTGAAAAGGGAGCGTTGTTTCACGGGGAGCCAATGGAGCTCTTTTAGTAGGGGGGTGGAGTGGTGATAGCGTGGAAGGCCGTATACCAGCCGGGCCGCCTGGTTCTGGATAGTTTGGAGTCTACGCAGGCTGTACGCTGGAATACCATGATAGAGGGCATTGGCGTAGTCCAAACGCGAAATTACCAGGGCGGCTATGATCATCTTTAGTGCCTGGGGGGAGAAGAAGCGGGAGACAGAGCGGATAGTTCGGAGGGTGAGGAAACAGGAAGAGACCACGGAGCTGATTTGAGAGTGAAGAGTGAGCTGATTATTCATTTTAACACCCAGTGTTTTGACCGAGGTGGAGGGGGATGGTGCAGGGCCGAGAGAGGGGGGCCAGAAAAGAGAGTTCCAGGGGCTGGATGAACCACCAGTGAGAACCAGCTCGGTTTTATCCGGGTTCAGTTTAAGATGGTTGTGGTTCATCCAGTCCCTGATGAATGTCATAGTTGACTGGAAGTTAGAAGCCGAGAGAGAAGAGGGAGACAGATCAAAGATGAGCTGGAGGTCATCCGCATAGTTATAGACGGTGACCTCCAGCTGCTGGAGCGCATAGATAAGAGGAAAGATGTAGAGATTAAAGAGTAAGGGAGAAAGAGAAGAGCCCTGGGGAACACCGCAGGTGACAGGGAGAGGGGTGGAGGTGAAATCGCCTAGTCGGACCGCCTGAGTGCGGTCCCTCAGAAAGGAGGAGAGCCAGACCAGAGCTGATCCCCCGATGCCAGCCGCCTTGACACGGGCAAGTAGGATAGTATGGTCCACCGTGTCAAAGGCGGCGGAGAGATCAAGGAGGACCAGTGCCTGGTAGTTGTTTTCATCCATACCCTTTCTGAGGTTGTCTAAGACTGAAACTATGACCGATTCGGTCGAGTGCCTAGGGCGAAATCCAGCCTGGCGAGCAGCCAGCCCCCCATTGGCCTCGATGTGAGCGCTCAGTACCGCGGTGACATGGCGTTCCATCACCTTGCCCAAAAAGGGCAGCAGGGAGATGGGGCGAAAGTTGGCCGAGATGGAAGGGTCCGCGCCGGGTTTCTTCAGCAGAGGCACTATAGTGGCTGCCTTTAGTGCAGGGGTCACAACACCCTGTGCCAAGGAGCTGTTAAGGAAGGCAATAGGGGGATCGGGGCAGCTAGAGTAGATTTGCTGTAAGATGCGTGCGGGGCAGACGTCCGCCGGAGACCCCGACTTCACTCTGGGGAGTATCGCCAGAAAGGATTCCTGAGTGAGGGAAGGGATAAGGGTGAGAGGATTTTGGACAATGGGAGGGGAGGGATCGACAAAAGCAGACGAGGGTAATGGGATGTTACTCTTGATAGTTGTGATTTTGTCCAAGAAATAATTATTGAGTTGGTCGCAGAGAAGCTGGGAGGGAGGGATTTGGGGCGAAGTTCGGTCTGAGAATGCCAGGTCATTCACAATGCCAAAGATTACCCTGGGCTTGTTGTCGGCAGATGTTATTTTTGTGGAGAAGTAGTCGGTTTTTGCAGCCAAGATTGCAGATTTATATTTAGCCAGTGATGCAAGGAAGTGGGTTTTTGACAAGGGGCTGTAATCTTTCCTCCACTGCCTCTCCGCCCTTCGGGCGCTCAGTTTAAGTTCTTTTAGGTGGTCGTTGAACCATCTATTGGAGTCCTTGAGTCGGCGGATGGAAATGCGACGTAGGGGAGCCACTGAGTCGCAACCTCCAGCCAGCCAGGTGTTAATGGCCTTGGCTTGAGAGGCAGATGATAGGCCAGCAAAGGTGGGGGTGGAGTTGCGGAGCAGGGAGGTCAAGGAGGGGAGATCCAGCCTATTCCAGTTCCGCGCCCAGGTATTTTTGGCATGCGGGGTTTTGGATAATGGATTGTGGGGAATGGAGAAGGAAATGAGGGCATGGTCGGACCAAGGGCAAGGAGAGACAGCCACCGAGGCCAATGGGAGGTTGAGAGACCAGACCTGGTCGAGTGTGTGTCCATGGGAGTGAGTGGGGACAGTAATATGTGACACGAAGTTGAAGGATAATAAGGATTCTGTGAATTCTTTTGACGCGGGGCACTCGTGTGGGTCTGAGGGCCAATAATTGAAATCCCCCAGCACCAGAACCGAGGCATAATTGACCACTAAATTGGCCAGTAGGTCTTGAAAAGCAGATAAAAAAGAGGGTGAGGACTGGGGAGGGCGGTACATGAGAAGGCAGGTGATGGGGGAAGAGGATAGGAGGGAACGGACTACCAGAAAGTCGACAGGGAGCATAGAGGGAAAGGGAAGTGATTGAAAATGTAGATCTGACCTGGCGATTAAGGCAACCCCACCACCAGCTCTGCCCGCCGGACGGTCGGCGCGCAGGGCCACGTAGGAAGGGGGGAGGGTAGCCAAGAGAACGGGGAGGGAGGAGTCACAATACCAGGTTTCGGTCAGGAGCAGTAGGTCCGGTTTCTCTGAGTCGAGTAGGACGGACAGCTCGTGATGGTGCTTGACCGCTGACCTGGTGTTGAGTAGGATAGCAGACAGTGCTGGGGTCGTGAGTTGGGGGTCGGGGAGGGAGGGACAGGGAGACGGGGGAACAAGTGACGGGGAAGGCGGAGGTATGGGGAGGGTAGGGGCAAGGCCAAGTGAAGAGATGAGTCTGCGGACGGGATCCGGGAGTGGCCAGAGGCCTTGGAGGGCGAAGAGGTCATTGGAGGAATAGGACAAGTTTTTGGCATGGTGTTGTGCCCCTGGCCCCGTCCGGCCGCGGACGGGCGCAGACGGGCTTGACTTATGCGCGACTTCGGCGCGAAGTCGGCGCTCCCGCTGCGCTCGTCCGCTGCGCGTTCTAAAGTGGCACATTGAAATAGGTGGCCGCAAGGGCGGAAAGGGGGCGTGACCTGAAGGTGGGCGTGGCCAGCCGGCAGGAGGGCGTCGCGTGAGCGATTGATCCGCTGCACGGAGCCCTCGAGGTGAAAACAATCAAGTAGCAGCTGGTGAGGTTTTAAAAGCACATAGAAAACACAATCCTAAAAGAGCGTCTCCCGGCTTTCCGCCTCAGGAGGTATGAGCCCAGAGAGCGCTCGAAAGCTGGCGCTTAAAAGGGCGGAAAGGGGGCGTGGCCTGAAGGTGGGCGTGGCCAGCCGGCAGGAGGGCGTCGCGTGAGCGATTGATCCGCTGCACGGAGCCCTCGAGGTGAAAACAATCAAGTAGCAGCAGGTGAGGTTTTAAAAGCACATAGAAAACACAATCCTAAAAGAGCGTCTCCCGGCTTTCCGCCTCAGGAGGTATGAGCCCAGAGAGCGCTCGAAAGCTGGCACTTAAAAGGGCGGAAAGGGGGCGTGGCCTGAAGGTGGGCGTGGCCAGCCGGCAGGAGGGCGTCGCGTGAGCGATTGATCCGCTGCACGGAGCCCTCGAGGTGAAAACAATCAAGTAGCAGCAGGTGAGGTTTTAAAAGCACATAGAAAACACAATCCTAAAAGAGCGTCTCCCGGCTTTCCGCCTCAGGAGGTATGAGCCTCTGCATCTGGCTACTTCATCAATTTCGATAACTTTTCTGAAGATCAAAGCGAACCTGAAGAACTGCCAAAAACAAAAAGCTTTAAAGACAAAGCAAGTGAACTCTTTCATCAACTCAAAGAAACTTATGTGAATGCACCATTAATTGAATTTTGAATTGTATTAGGCGTACTCATACTCCTACTCTGCCTAATTTTAGTTCTAATTTTAGGAAAATTTATTACAGTACAAAGGACACAGCAAGTCAGAACATCAACTTAGTTCTGAAGCCACACAAGTCATCTCACATCGAGAAAAGAGAACTGTCATCAGTGAATGTCACAGCCATTCCAATACCCGGCGGGGTAGTTTGGGACAAAACAGATTACGAAATATATGGACCGGTCGAACTCTTGAAATATCCTCATCAGTTTAAGGTTTCATTAAGTGACTTTGTAAAACCAAGTACATTCTCTGATGATTGGGACTTTGAAAGCATAAATAATATGATGTCAGATTTAGTATTGTCAGCAAAATTTACAGAACATGATTATTTACAGGGTTCATCGAACTATGAACAGATGTAATGCTACAGCCACTATGCGCATCACTATGTGCATAAATCTGCTCAACCTAGAAATGTTTTTAAATATAATCAATGGGAACATTGTGCAGCTCCACCTAAAAGCAGTTCGAAAACATTTTATGAGAAATTTCCATACTTCTCAGGGGTTAAGTAATGCTGAAACATTCTATTACAAACTGTTAGATAAAACAGGGACAACAAACATGCTGACAAATACAAAACTGATTTATTCTAAAACATTTTATTAAAAAATGATTACATTTGGTTTTGATTTCTGGAATAAGAACATTGAAACAAAAACCATCTGGGGTACAAAAGAATGGCAGGTCCAAGGATTAGGAGCTTTATTTTGTGCCTGCATGATCCCAGGACAAATAATGTTCTTGAATTACACCATTCAACAGACTACCTGTCTTGGCCTAGCCAATATCAAGGACTTAAATAAACTATTATTCCAAAGCCAATACCTGATAATACAACCACAGATATTGAGATAGACGTATCCAAAATTTTACACCAAAACAGAACACATCCTGATTGGAAAAAGTGGTTAATCTGGCCAACAGACACAAATAAATGTCAAGATAGATTCCTGAACAAAATACAGGGGTTAAAAATGATTAGACCAGACCCTAGATGCTCCCAGAGACAACATCCAGGGATAGTAACAACATACAGTGTAGGAAAATTATGCCTTGAATGGCTACAGACATCCACACTGGCAGAAATTAAGCAACACTTGACTTTACATAAAGACGGTGCTGACTTGCGCGATTTCATAATGGGACCACACAAACAGCGTCAAAAACGTTTCATAGCGGCCAGTATATAGGCTGCTTACAACGAGGGTTGGAAAGTGACTGAAATTGAGACAGCAGAGAAAATACGAGAAATTGATTGTATTAATTTGGAAAAATTACTTTCTGTTGTGGAAAATGGGTTAATGACTCTGTCCTCCAGAATATATTCACTGGACAGTATTGTATCATCTGCTATAGATATAATAGATCAGGACTTGCTAATGTTACAACATGGTCAGTACCAATTACGTTCTATTGTACAGCTAGGCTTGACGTTGCTAAATCTGCGTTCAGGCTATGTGCCATGGCGTTTAATCAACACAACGTCATTATTTTCTATCTTTAACCTTACTGATAAACAAATCAGTTTGGCACAGAAAGGAGCAGACTATACGATTCTGAGCATTGAAAAACTTGAGAGATTACCATTGACAATGTCAGAAAGACCTCTCATTGAATGGATAATACACATAATTATCACTATTCCTATAACAACTTTCCAATTTAAAAATTGCCAAGCGTATATACCAGCAGGCCAGTATGAAAGGTTGGGTAAAGGGTACATTAAGTCATCATGGAAATTAGCTTATACACACACATGTTATAGTGACAAAAATAAATGTGTATTTCTTAGTGGTAATAATTGTAGACGTTCACTAAGCGGTATACTCCTGTGCCAAGGTATTAATTTACATGGGGCCTGTGAGGGGACTTCAACTAACCTTTCATGCCACCAGCACGGCACACCTGCAACACAGATAGAGCCATTCTTTAGACAACTTTCTAACGGGAGTTACGTTCTAATACGGACCACAGCTGTTGTTGCATGGTGCCAGGGAAAGCATATTTTGTAAGCGTTAGTTCCATGGTCACTTGCTGTATGCCCTGGAGACTCAGAGGTGACGATTTGGCCTCCGTTGAATATCTCTTCTATACGAATTGATACTTTAAGCAGAATGAAGTCTGTAATTTTACAGACAACAGTGCCCATCACGTCATCGAAAGAGACGTATGATCTCCAAGTTGCAAGGACAACAGCAGAGATACATGCGCTTTTATCAACAAATTGCCCCGTGCATTTCGTAGAAATGCTAAGCCAAATCCTAAATATGTCAGATGCCAGTGGTATCGCACATATATTTAAGACAATTTTTTCGGGACTGTTAACACCCTTCGAAGCAGTCCTGGGCATCTTTCCCAATTTTGTCCATTCGGTTTTTGGTGGCCTACCACTAGTTTTGGGTCTCGTAGCAGGAATTCTATTTTTGACTCTTCTGCTCCGATATGGCAAGCCAAAATGCAGACATGACTCCAGCAACGATGGAAGAAACGATCCTAGCGATCCGCTATCGGGACCGCACAACTAAAGTCCTTGGATTAGCCCGGCTAGGAGATCTGAATATGACCTGGTTTCTTTCATTCAGACCTATATGGCAGAACTGCATCTTACCTGTGCTTCGATGTATGCTATGCGGAGAAGAATGCGTGTTAGACACCTGTCTTACACTACAATCAGCAGTGCCAATGGATGTCGATACTTTGCTAAGTCCTGTAACGGCTCATGCATCGTGTTGTCCCCAGCGGTTACCAATCCTGATGACGGCATTCGTTGAGACTTCTCCACTACGATTAGGTGGTGGCAGTGAAGCAAGAAATGAGAGCAACATCACCCAGGTACGACCTTCTGTGAGCATTTCTGATCCCGACACCGATGACAGCAATCATTCTCACGACTGCCCAGTTAAAGCATTAACATCCTTGGTTGAACTCTCACCTGAAGCTGTAGACTGTTTTTTTGCAAATCTATCTGAAGTCATGTTCTCCCCTGAACCAAAAGAATAACTTTTAAGCAAAACCGGCACACAGCGTTCCCCCGAACTCTGAATTCGGCCTTCGGCTTTGATAAACAAAAGCTACTGAAAACATTTGGAACTATTTTTTCCCCTGAAAACGAAATTATTTTTTTCCAAATTCCAAAATATTTACCTTTTTTTGGCACATGTACTCTGCTTACAGTAGAACTATTCTTAAAGAACATAGCTTCTATTTTTAATAATTCTAGAGACAAAATATTACCTCAACCTCTAGCACACTCACAAGTAATTTCCTTTATATGTGATGAAATAGTCTTGACCTTCTTTTCTGTAATTAAGAGACATTTCATGTGTAATTTTCGCAAATCATTCAGCTGAATATATATGCATTTTTTTGAATGATTACACTGCTTAAAAAACATACAGTACCAATAATATTTCAGGTATTTCGCGTACTCCATTTCGAATGCAAAAACGTATTTTGGGGTGGGATGGAATACACATGCATGTTAACATGTTTACTATTGCTTAGTTTTAAGTACATTATGGACATAAAATCGTGGAGTGGGTCATGTGTTTTATCTAGGAACCCGATTCAATATTGTGACTTTATGCCCCTGTACGGCTATAATCAATAATATCCCTATAATGGCATAAGAATCAGATCCATATTTCAGTAAATCGCCTTTGCAGTCCATGGCTCGGCAAAAGCTACTTCCTTGGATTCCTAGAAAATACACCGAGTTCTTTCGACACACCAAACCTCCAGCAACCTGGGAAATCCCTGCCTGCTTTGTTTTGATTTGTAATAGAACTCCTGCGAGTACTGTAAGAACGGCCAGTTCTTAGTGACATCTTTATTGACGTCTTATGTCCAAACCTTACGTCAAACTCGGCACCTTTCAGGTATAAATATACCAACATTGGCTTAAGCAAACACACGGTGGTGGTTTTGGAGCAGAGCAGCTAATCTACTTTTCGAGAGCCCAGCAGACGCGAGAAGCCCACGGACGCTGCCCCTCCTCTTTGACGCGCTGAGAAAGACGCTGTCTTTTCTCCTGCCGAGAAAATCCAGCTCCGGCGTTTCCAGCCTACCCTTGCGGGTGACTGGGATATCGAGTCCTGAGAGAGAGATACCAGACCTCCTACATTCTATTCCCAAGGTACAGTGCTGACTAAACCCTTAGAGAGAATTCTTGAACAGATCCTTGGCAACAAACCTAGTTAATTTAAACTGCTACTTACTTACTCCTTCCCACATATTAGGCTTAGGTCAGGTACACCGGGGTAGGCGTAGTTTAGAAGCACCAGTTGAGGACGTTAGCCTATGTATATATGTATGTATATATTTTATCCATTTTAAAGTGTTTTATGGCTAAGAAACCATATCAATGCTTTTACAGTATTATTTTATAATACTCCTTTTACTGTACGTACTTTACTTTATATTAAGTATTGCAATTGTGGCAATTATTTTCTCTTGCATGAGAAGGAAGACTGCTCAATAAATAATACCTTTTATTGAAAACGCTCGTCTCTCTATTCTCTGCACTCTGGTGAAACTAAGAATGCACATCTGACTGAGTGAAATAGCTGTCTATTGTTTTCACGACTCTAGAGATTTACTCTTATTCTGAGGAAGCAAAGTTGTCATGTTTATGCGGTTGTCGGAAGCTGAATCCCTTCTTGTCTGAGCCAGGGAAGCTGATCACTTCCTATTCAGTCAAGAAAGTTTCCAGTGATCTCTGAGCTAGCTGGCGCAAACCTAAATTAAGTCTAATATAGTCAGTAGAGACCTAGATGACCTCAGTCCTACGTCTACACTGCTGTTTATGTTATTCCAATGCGCAGAGCCTATAGGGAAAATAGGAACTACACTACATAACAGAGTGGTGATGGGGAGTATTCAAGCGTCAATTAATGCTGTGAAGGATTGGAAGAAGGAGTTGCATAGCACCATGTGGGCATTTAGAATAACGCCCACGGGTACGGGTTACAGTCCTTTTAGGATTTTGAGAGGAAGGGAACCTTTCACAAAAGACAATGCAGCGAGGAACAATAAGGTTTGCAGTAAATGGACTCCTGCTATGGTGAAATCTAATTTGAAAAAAATACAAAAAAAGTACAGGACTTATTATGATAGTAAACTGGGTACAAAAGATTTGTATTTAGAACCTGCGGATTGGGTGAGAATAAAATGGGGTATGAAGACAAAAAAGGAGATAGTAAATGTTGCAAGCCCATGCAAGTTTAAGAAGTATAGACAAAATTGGCTCCCTTAAGTGACAAAAGGGTGCATCATTTCAGTAGGTTGGCTAGATGAAACAGGATCCTTGATTGGAGTAAGAACAATGCAGATGACCCACCATCGTCAATGGATTATAAGTGGGAAGAAGTAATGGGGACTGGTTCAACAGGAATTGATTCTCCCTCATGTGAGGAAGAAGCAAATTATACTGGGAATCAGTCTTCCTTTCTGGCTAGCAGTGTTCCTGTGACACGCAAGGTCAGGCCTGTAGTAATGCCCAAAGGATTTGACACTTATATTATGTGAACCTTTTAATTGTATAAGGAGGAGGATAGGTGGGTCGTTATTGTCGCTTGACTCAAGTCTTCCTTCTTTACATCTTTTCTTTTCTTTTCTTTGTTTTGTTTTCTTGTAGATGTTAATTTCTAGTATTATTATTATTATTAAGTAACTTATTATACCCTTTGTTAAATAGGAGCTCTGTTTTTGCTCTCCATTCCATGTTGTATTGCACTACACGGAACCCAGAGTAATGGCATGTAGTTATACGTCTTGATGTGTAAAGAGGGGAGATGTGGTATCCTGGTTACATGTAACTAGTAGCAGGATGCCACAGTTCTAGAATACGTGGTAAACTTATGACAGTTGCTGGAAGTTTTGAAGGGAGACATGCGTCTCCTGCTTCCTCTCAATAAAGAAGAAATGTACCTGCTACTGTTGTACCTGTACGTATACTTCCTACACATTCAAATGAGGGCATTCCTTTGCTTTTGCCATATTACAGAAGCATTTACAACAAGGGGTGGTGAGGGACAGAGTCTCTGAATAAAGCAGAAAGCTCTCACCCAGTCAAGAGATCAGGGCTAGATCCAACACTGTTTTTTTTTTATCTCACTGCACCATCCCAGTTTCAGAACCTGGCTGTATGCAAATTAGTCTGTTCCTGTCCCAGTGCATGATGGGAACAGGGCAAACCAAACTACAAAAGCCAATTCTTACACTGGGAAGGAAACAAGCTCCCGGGGACCGGTTTCTGGCATTACAGCCGTCTTCGGCCCGGTTTGCTTGAATCCTGATGGTGCAATGAGCAAGGGTCTCACATCTGAGAATACCCTTCCACGCTTAGGGTGGACAAAAATATTTACAACAAGGGGTGGTGAGGGACAGAGTCTCTGAATAAAGCAGAAAGCTCTCACCCAGTCAAGAGATCAGGGCTAGATCCAACACCGTTTTTTAGCTCACTGCACCATCCCAGTTTCAGAACCTGGCTGTATGCAAATTAGTCTGTTCCTGTCCCAGTGCTTGATGGGAACAGGGCAAACCAAACTACAAAAGCCAATTCTTACACTGGGAAGGAAACAAGCTCCCGGGGACCGGTTTCTGGCATTACAGCCGTCTTCGGCCCGGTTTGCTTGAATCCTGATGGTGCAATGAGCAAGGGTCTCACATCTGAGAATACCCTTCCACGCTTAGGGTGGACAAAAATATTTACAACAAGGGGTGGTGAGGGACAGAGTCTCTGAATAAAGCAGAAAGCTCTCACCCAGTCAAGAGATCAGGGCTAGATCCAACACCGTTTTTTAGCTCACTGCACCATCCCAGTTTCAGAACCTGGCTGTATGCAAATTAGTCTGTTCCTGTCCCAGTGCATGATGGGAACAGGGCAAACCAAACTACAAAAGCCAATTCTTACACTGGGAAGGAAACAAGCTCCCGAGGACCGGTTTCTGGCATTACAGCCGTCTTCGGCCCGGTTTGCTTGAATCCTGATGGTGCAATGAGCAAGGGTCTCAAATCTGAGAATACCCTTCCACGCTTAGGGTGGACAAAAATATTTACAACAAGGGGTGGTGAGGGACAGAGTCTCTGAATAAAGCAGAAAGCTCTCACCCAGTCAAGAGATCAGGGCTAGATCCAACACCGTTTTTTAGCTCACTGCACCATCCCAGTTTCAGAACCTGGCTGTATGCAAATTAGTCTGTTCCTGTCCCAGTGCATGATGGGAACAGGGCAAACCAAACTACAAAAGCCAATTCTTACACTGGGAAGGAAACAAGCTCCCGGGGACCGGTTTCTGGCATTACAGCCGTCTTCGGCCCGGTTTGCTTGAATCCTGATGGTGCAATGAGCAAGGGTCTCTCATCTGAGAATACCCTTCCACGCTTAGGGTGGACAAAAATATTTACAACAAGGGGTGGTGAGGGACAGAGTCTCTGAATAAAGCAGAAAGCTCTCACCCAGTCAAGAGATCAGGGCTAGATCCAACACCGTTTTTTAGCTCACTGCACCATCCCAGTTTCAGAACCTGGCTGTATGCAAATTAGTCTGTTCCTGTCCCAGTGCATGATGGGAACAGGGCAAACAAAACTACAAAAGCCAATTCTTACACTGGGAAGGAAACAAGCTCCCGGGGACCGGTTTCTGGCATTACAGCCGTCTTCGGCCCGGTTTGCTTGAATCCTGATGGTGCAATGAGCAAGGGTCTCACATCTGAGAATACCCTTCCACGCTTAGGGTGGACAAAAATATTTACAACAAGGGGTGGTGAGGGACAGAGTCTCTCAATAAAGCAGAAAGCTCTCACTCAGTCAAGAGATCAGGGCTAGATCCAACACCGTTTTTTAGCTCACTGCACCATCCCAGTTTCAGAACCTGGCTGTATGCAAATTAGTCTGTTCCTGTCCCAGTGCATGATGGGAACAGGGCAAACCAAACTACAAAAGCCAATTCTTACACTGGGAAGGAAACAAGCTCCCGGGGACCGGTTTCTGGCATTACAGCCGTCTTCGGCCCGGTTTGCTTGAATCCTGATGGTGCAATGAGCAAGGGTCTCACATCTGAGAATACCCTTCCACGCTTAGGGTGGACAAAAATATTTACAACAAGGGGTGGTGAGGGACAGAGTCTCTGAATAAAGCAGAAAGCTCTCACCCAGTCAAGAGATCAGGGCTAGATCCAACACCGTTTTTTAGCTCACTGCACCATCCCAGTTTCAGAACCTGGCTGTATGCAAATTAGTCTGTTCCTGTCCCAATGCATGATGGGAACAGGGCAAACCAAACTACAAAAGCCAATTCTTACACTGGGAAGGAAACAAGCTCCCGGGGACCGGTTTCTGGCATTACAGCCGTCTTCGGCCCGGTTTGCTTGAATCCTGATGGTGCAATGAGCAAGGGTCTCACATCTGAGAATACCCTTCCACCCTTAGGGTGGACAAAAATATTTACAACAAGGGGTGGTGAGGGACAGAGTCTCTGAATAAAGCAAAAAGCTCTCACCCAGTCAAGAGATCAGGGCTAGATCCAACACCGTTTTTTAGCTCACTGCACCATACCAGTTTCAGAACCTGGCTGTATGCAAATTAGTCTGTTCCTGTCCCAGTGCATGATGGGAACAGGGCAAACCAAACTACAAAAGCCAATTCTTACACTGGGAAGGAAACAAGCTCCCGGGGACCGGTTTCTGGCATTACAGCCGTCTTCGGCCCGGTTTGCTTGAATCCTGATGGTGCAATGAGCAAGGGTCTCACATCTGAGAATACCCTTCCACGCTTAGGGTGGACAAAAATATTTACAACATTGGCTTGGTAGTTTAGTCTGCCCTGTTCCCATGATGCACTGGGCCAGGGACAGACTGATTTGCATATAGCCAGGTTCTGGGATGGGGCAGTGAGATAAATAACGGTGATGGATCAAGCCCTGATCTTTGGACTGGGTAAGAGTGGTCTGTTTAACTCAGACACTCTGTTCATCACCACCCCCTTTTTTAAATCGTTTTTGGCCACTATAGGTGTGGCAGGGTATACTCAGACATGAGTCCCTTTCTCACTGCTCCATCAGGATTCAAGCAAGCAGGGCCGAAGAAGGCTGAAATGCCAGAAACCGGTCCCCGGTAGCTTGTCTCCTTTCTGGTGAAGAATTGGCTTGGTAGTTTAGTCTGCCCTGTTCCCATGATGCACTGGGCCAGGGACAGACTGATTTGCATATAGCCAGGTTCTGAGCTGGGATGGGGCAGTGAGATAATTAACGGTGATGGATCAAGCCCTGATCTTTGGACTGGGTAAGAGTGGTCTGTTTAACTCAGACACTCTGTTCATCACCACCCCCTTTTTTAAATCGTTTTTGGCCACTATAGGTGTGGCAGGGTATACTCAGACATGAGTCCCTTTCTCACTGCTCCATCAGGATTCAAGCAAGCCGGGCCGAAGAAGGCTGAAATGCCAGAAACCGGTCCCCGGTAGCTTGTCTCCTTTCTGGTGAAGAATTGGCTTGGTAGTTTAGTCTGCCCTGTTCCCATGATGCACTGGGCCAGGGACAGACTGATTTGCATAAAGCCAGGTTCTGAGCTGGGATGGGGCAGTGAGATAAATAACGGTGATGGATCAAGCCCTGATCTTTGGACTGGGTAAGAGTGGTCTGTTTAACTCAGACACTCTGTTCATCACCACCCCCTTTTTTAAATCATATTACAGAAGCAGGCACAGGGGCAAAATAGATGTCACAGGGTAAGCTGTCCACTGTGGTTGTCTCGAAGGGCAGGTGACACACAGTGGGTGAGCGCTGGGGGCTGTCCCTGGCAATGACACACCTGGTCCATGGCACACCATGAAAAGAGAGACTTTGGTTACCCTGGTGGGCCAACGGACAGTGCATCAAAAGCTGCCGTATCAGCGCTTCTTTTGGGGAGGGGGTGGGGTGGGTCATGGAAGGCAAACTCCTCAGTGGGAGCAGGATTTGATTATACTTACCCTTCAGAGAACCTTCAGCGCTTTATCGAGGGGTGGAGCCGCCTGTATGGAAACATTGTGGGCGAACCTTTCCGCCATGTTTCCCTGCTGAGTTGTTTGAAGCGTGTGTATTAACTCGCTGACCTAGCGTATGTGGGTCAGACATATCGGGTTTTGGGAATCAGGTTCTATGCTCAGTTCTACACCTGGTGAACCCTGTGTGAGCACTTAGCATAATTTAGGGATATCTGCAAAAATGGCTTCAGGTAGGCCTGTCAGCAGGGCACAAGTCCTAAAAAAAGAAGTGGGGACTAACCTAATTAATCAGTATGCAAGTGACATCACTGAGCGTGACATCGCCGCGCGTGATATCGCAGCGCGTGACATCACAAGAAGTGACATCAGGGCTTAAGCTTCACATATATGTTTAGCAGGTCTATCATGAGTACATTTGAGCACATCTTGAGTGTACTTGGAAACCCTCCTGATTTAGGCAGAAGATTCACACTTTTGTAAGCTACACATAAAACAATGTTGCCTTTTGTCAGTGTAAAGCTTCCTCTACCCATAGAGCTTTAAAATAAAAAATAGTGATATTTAAATTAGTACAAGGCCGCATCAGGGGTAGTAAGCGCTATATAAATGCTATTTATTGTGTGTTAATACTGGGAAAGATCAACACTTCTGATGTCCTTACAGTGCATGCATATCTCCTAAAGAGAGCCTGAACAAAGTGAAAAGCTGCCTCTCTTAAGTATGTGTGAAGTGCTAACAAGGTGTCAGCCTTTGTTTCCCCTCTTCTGCATTTGCTTCAAGGTGTGAGGCTCCTGACTGTTGCCAGCCATGAGACTCAAACAAAAGGAGGCCTGATGACCCTTCAGATTTGGCCTTTGTTATGGGCCCAGCAGGAGTCAGGAATCAATCAATCAGTCAATCAATCAATCAATCACAAGATTTGTATAGCGCGCTACTCACCCGTGAGGGTCCCAAGACGCTGGGGGGTCGCTACTGCTCGAACAGCCAGGTCTTGAGTTGTTTTCTGAAGGAGAGATGGTCTAGGGTCATCAGTAGGTGAGTGGGGAGGGAGTTCCATGTATTGGCCGCCAGGTAGGAAAAGGATCTTCCTCCGACGGTGGATTTCCGGACTTGTGGGACGGATGCAAGGGCGAGGCTGGCGGATCGGAGCTGGCGGGTGGGTGTGTAGAAAGTGAGGCGGCCGGTGAGGTATTTCAGGCCCGTGTTGTGGAGTGCCTTGTGTGCGTGGGTGAGGAGTCGGAACGTGTTCCTTTTGTTGACAGGGAGCCAGTGCAGGTCTTTCAGGTGCGTAGAGATGTGGCTGCGGCGGGGGGATGTTGAGGATGAGTCGTGCTGAGGCGTTCTGGATGCGCTGCAGTCTCTTCTGGAGCTTGGCTGTGGTTCCCGCGTAGAGGGTGTTCCCGTAGTCCAGGCGGCTGGTGACGAGGGCCTGGGTGACCGCCTTCCTGGTTTCGATGGGGATCCACCAGAAGATCTTACGTAGCATGCGCAGGGTGTTGAAGCAGGAAGACGAGACGGCGTTTACTTGATTGGTCATAGTGAGGGAGGAGTCCAGGATGAAGCCCAGGCTGCGTGCGTGGTCTGTAGGTTTGGGTGCGGTGCCCAGGGCGGGGGCCCACCAGGAGTTGTCCAAGGCAGAGGGAGATGGTCCTAGGATGAGGACTTCTGTTTTGTCTGAGTTCAGTTTCAGGCGGCTGGTCTTCATCCATTCTGCAACGTCTTTCATTCCGTCCTGGAGGTTGGCTTTGGCGGTGGCCGGGTCGTTGGTGAGGGAGAGGATCAGCGGATAAGAGAGCCCCTTCCGCCCCCGCCGGCACGTTGTTGTGATCGAAAGTAGGCGCTACTGAAAGTGTCCAGGTGTTCGGAAATTACACCGGGACGAATTCAGCATACTTTTCAGTGGGGCCCAACTTCTTGGCAGGGGTGACAGCGTCCACCCTGTGAAAAAAGTGGGTGGATGCCGTCCACCCACGTGTACCCCCGACTTGTACCCTGTCTGTCAGTAAGGCAGAAGACGAGTGCTTCAACACCCCATCAGGAGAAAAAAGCACTGAATAGATGCAAAACTTTTTCCCTCTTCTATCCCTCCACTATCCTTCTCAATCCAAATATCTGGCTAACCTATCCACCACTCAAATTACTTTCATATTTCACTATACCAATCCAGCACTAATCCTTTATGGTTTCCGGAGTAGCGTGGCACTCGCCAAAAAAGCGCTTCATCGACTCGTCAGGGGTAGTAAGCGCTATATAAATGCAATTGCAATACAAAACAATATTTATTTATAGATCAGATTTTGAAAACAAAGCTGACATCTTTATTAATGACGAGGAGGCGAACAGAGCTAACTCCACTAGAGGGCGCCAGACGCTCATCGGCCCTGTTTTCTTTTTACCTATATAACATATTTGTAACAAGCTTTCCTATTGTGAAGGGCCCCGCTTTAATGTGATCGCCTGGGACCCGCAAGAACCTCTGACGTGGGTGGCTTTAGGGGAGAAAACAGACTTACATCACACATGGATGCTGGATCCGGGTACAGTATAGAATATAAGATAAACTGAAGCAGGAGATTTTTAAATTGGTAACTAAACAGAAAATGATGAGGCCTACCCGCAAAATGTGGTGAGGACCCCCGGAAATTTCACTTAAGGGTCTCCTCTTTACATATTTACAAAAGCTTTGGGCTTAGCAGTGCCTGACTAATGGATGTAAGAACACAGAGAAAAACAACAAGCATTAGCAAAGCCAGTAGGTATTGATCCTGTTTTTTTTTCTTTACAGAAACACTGTCCATTAATTGATGATTTTGTATGTATGATTGGTTGGTAAGAGGATGAAAGCATTGATGGATGGATGAGCGCAAGGATGCAAGAGCTGCTGTGCGACCGAGTGCATGGAGGGATAATTTGACTGAATTGATTGATGAGTGAGTAATGAATGAGTATGAATGCATAAATGCACACAGTGAGAGTGAGTGCATAGATGGCTGTGGGAAGTAGGGTAATGGTTGCATTGGTGGCAGGAGGCAACCCTCTCCTGCCAATGTGCTAATTCATCCCTTCATTTATACATGGATCACTTAGGCATTCCTTGAGAAAGCGGTGCACTTCAAAACCCTCCTTGACTCAGCCAAAAATAGACCAAAAAAACTATTCGATCTCATCAAGATTACGAGCTGCTCTGCCCCATCCTCCGAGGTGGAGGATTCTACTAAGAGAGCAGCGGATTTCGCTATTTTCTTCGATGAAAAAGTGTAATCACTTGTGGATCAGGTCGCTCATCCTACACCTCCAGAGGAGCGCAAATCAGTAGCCATTTGGCAGATCTTTGACCCCATATCTGAAGATGCCCTTCTCAAGTGCATACGCGAAACAAAGCCCTCCAACCATTCTCTTGACCCTATCCCCAGTGCCATTGCCTTTGACTTTTATACCCATTCCCTTTCCTATTGGACCACTCTGATCAACCTCTCCCTCTGGCAAGGCTCCCTTCCTGTCTCCTTCAAAACTGGGCAGGTCACCCCTCTGCTTAAATAGCCCACTGCTGATGCGAAGGACCTCAATAACTTCTGCCCCATCACTAACCTACCCTTCCTTGCGAAGATCACAGAAAGATGTGTAGCAAAACAACTCTCTCGTCATATAAAGGACAATGATCTTCTTGACAATTGTCAGTCTGGCTTCATCCAAAACTGCAGCACTGAAACAGCCCTATTACAAGTGGTCGATGACGCGCTGAGGATACTCGATTCGGGTGGGGGTCCTGTCTTCTCATTCTCCTTGACCTTTCTGCAGCCTTTGACACTGTCAATCACAACACCCTCCTCAATATCCTTCAACAGAGAATGGGCATGGAGGGCACTGTGCTTAAATGGTTTGCGTCCTTCCTCTATGACAGATCCCAAATGACCCAAATAGCGAACAGTCTTTCTTCTCCTGTGGCGGTAGGTCAGGGTGTTCCTCAAGGCTCTATACTTGCTCCCACATTGTTCAATCTCTACTTAGAACCACTGGGAAACCTCCTAAGCAAATCCGGGATTCACTATCATCTCTATGCAGACGACACTCAACTCTACCTCAAGGTTGCCTCCACTCATGATCTCTCCATCCTAAGCTCTACTCTGGACTCCATCCAAAACTGGATGTCAACTCATCAACTGATTCTGAATCCCTCCAAAACTGAATTCCTCCTCTTCTCCTCCTCACTCTCTCCTCCCCCGGTTCAATCATGGATGGATCAGATGAATCTACTAAACAATAAACCCATCATTGCCGACAGCGCAAAATCCCTTGGAGTCATTCTAGACAAAAAACTCAATCTAACTCCCCACATCAATTCTATTGCAAAATCTGCTCGTTACCAACTGCGCCTTCTGTGGGGAATCCGACGCTTCTTCCCGGAGCAGGACCTTATAACCCTGGTGCAATCGCTGGTCCTCTCCAGACTAGACTACTGCAATTCTCTTCTTACGGGCCTCCCCAAATCTCACCTGTCCCCACTTAAGTCTGTTTTCCATTCAGCAGCTCGCTTCATTTATGGGGCCAAAAGAAGCGATCACATCACACCGATGTTATCCACCCTCCGCTGGCTCCTCTTTGAGGCTAGAGCTAGCTACAAGACCGCTTGTATCACCCACAAAGCCCTGCACTCCTCCTCTCCTCGCTACCTGGCGAATAAACTGAAACTCTCTGGAGGCTCTAGACCTTCACGCAATGCGGAGAATCTACTACTTTAACCTCCCACTTTCAAGAAGGAGAGAACAATGGCCCAATCCTTTTCAGGCAACACAGTGAGAATCTGGAACTCCCTTCCGCCTCCGCTCCGGACCACCGCCTCCTCCCAGCCCTTCAAAAGGGACCTCAAAGTTCTCCTCCTCCAGAGACACCTCCAAAAGTAATTCACGTCCTCTTGTTATTTGGAGGAAGACTTCCCACTACTGATAATCTCTATTCTCCATGACCATGGAAGTGCCTTCCCAGTGTGTTCTTGTGGTTAGAGTGTTTGCCTTTTATTGCAGTATTATCCATGTACTTGGGTTTGGTACTCTCTTGCAACTTGCACTCACCACTTTGCCCCTGTAACACACGGTTTGCTACCTCTCACATGTTTTTACCTTTGATACTTGCACAAGGGCCACCTTTGCCTACATAACTCTTGTTCTTGTGCCTGAGTATCTAGCACTTATTGCAGTATTATACCTCAAATTATACTTTGTTTTCTCTTGTAACCGCACACTTGTCACTTTTTCCTCTTGTGCACCTTTTATTACCTCATGTATTTTTGGTTGCTCACAATTTTTACTACCTCATGTATTTTGTTTGCTCACAATTGACACTATTACCTTTACTACCTCATGTATTTTTGGCTGCTCACAATTTTTACTACCTCATTATTACCTTATGTAACGTAATGTATGCTTTTGTAATCTGTTCTTTTGTAATGTTTCTCATGATGTTTCATTTCTGTTCCTTTTGTGAAGCACTCTGACACCTTCGGGTAAAGTCTGCGCTATATAAAAATGCATAAATAAATAAATAAATATGCATCAATTCACCCACCCTTTCACTGACTCCTTTATTCATCCACTCTCCGATTCACACAACTTCACATACAAAAACATCCCAAATCAAGGCACTTTCTTTAAACAATGACAAAGCCAGCAGGTCTGGTTTTGGCATGCATGCAGTAGTTTAAAAAATTATTTTGCCAACATATACAATATGCAAGACAATTGAGCAAATCTTAAAGAGTAAGAAGTAGCCCAGCAGCTCAAGCACACCTGCCCTGGCACTGAAGTGCACTCCTTTTCAGGCAGCTGTGCACATGTGGTCAGGAAAAAGCTGTCACTCAGAGTGCAGGAGTGCCAGGGATGGGTGAAGGTGACTGACACATTGCCCGGTGCCGTATGCTGTGGTGGGAGGAAGCAAAATGCAAGTGACACTTGAACAGATTCATGGTTGAAGCGAGGTGACCAAAAGCCTACTCTATGTATTCATTATGTTATGATTTTTTGGAAAACACAAGTCTGGGAAAATATTTAAGTTGTCTCAAGGCCAGACCTAAGAAGCACAGTGGTAACTATCCACAGTGAGGTTTGTTGGAACATGACTGATTTACATTTTCTGTTAGACCCTTAGCCTCCTGGTCCCGGCTGGTGTCCTGGTTCTGGCTCGGATGGCGGTCAGACCACACATTACACTTGAGCAGTAGGCAGCATTGTCAAAGTCTCACAATGCATAGGATCTCACAGGGGCTCTACATAGGGGTAGTAAGCGCTATGCAAATGCTATAACAGTAAAGTACTCACTGACATAAACTGAGAGCCAGTGAATGAATACACCATTGCTCCATAGTCAACCACTGCATGCAGCTGACTTTGAACAAAGGGCCTTCATAGCTGTCAACCAACCCCTTGCCTGACAGTGCTATCCAATCAAAGTGGCTTCTTGAGCAGCTGCCGCTCTGCATGCGGGGAGTCTTGGTTTTACTATTGTAACAATGGCCCTACAAGTCACAGGATGCCAAGAGCTGAAAATCCAAGATAGGCTAAAGGTCACCCGCATGGCAGGTGGCCAGCTAAGCGATGCGGACATCTATGCTGCAGAATTGGTGTCTTTACTTTGAGGATTGCTTAAATTAACCAACAAAAATCTGAACACTAAAAGTGAGTGCTGTCAGCAGCACAAACAAAGATTCCCATTATACTGGACGCCAGTTGCAAAACCCTTATTGTTCAGCACAAATAGGTTTGCACTGGTCATTGGGTGCAAATGTCATTTAGGCACCGGTTTTGAAATATGTATTCTGGTCCCAATCTTATGTTAAAACACTAATTTAAAGAAAAGGCCTTCATGTTGAGGAACATAGTTTTAATCACTATCTTATGCAACAGTGGGGCTTCTGCCTTCAGAACATGGTGGCTGGTATGTTACAACCCTAGGGGCAGATATTGGGGGGATCTGCCTTATGAGGTAACCCGAGGTGCAAAGACCAGAGGTGCTGAGCAGCAGTCTTATCCAAAGAGCCTCGTGCATGACACAGTCAGGAGCTTAGATTCCATTGGTTCAGCTGGTGCAGTAGCACCGTAGCCTAGAAGTTGTTAGGAATTAGTGAGGGTTTAGCTCCCTGGTCTAGTCTTTTTCCTTCTTTCGATTTTCCTATGGTGTCCTTCCTCTGTTTCCTTGTTTTCGGTAACCCCGCCCCCTTTCCCTCCGTGGATTTAGGTCGCCAGCACTGGGGCTCTGTGCTTGGTTTCTGACCTTGTTGGCGTTTTTCGAGAGTCCGGATTTCGTGTATTCCTGGATTCATCGTGGGAACCTGTGGGACTTTGATTGTTCTGATCGCTTCTCGACAAGCGGAGGAGTTCTGCTGCACGAGGCTTCGTGTCAGCCGCCCGGATGGGTGCAACTCCGGTCGTCTCCCAGATCGAGTGAGAACCGGCGGTATAGTAAGAGAAGCGTCCGCTTTGGAAAGCACGTGAACGTACTGCTGATGTTATTGTGTTGAATCGGGACTGTGCTCAAGGGTTTTCCTCGCTGAGGGAACCGCGGAAGCTTTGCCGGGTTCTGAGTGCCCGAGGTTTAGTGTAGTTTTCTAGCGCTACCATTGGTGGCGTGGTTAGTCTGTGGCCACAGAAAGTGGGATTTTTGTTGGATTGTTTAGTGCCTAGTGTGCACTGCACGTTTTTCTTCCTGGGGTTTTTTATGTCAGACGTATGACTTTTTTCCCCCTTTCACTTATAAGAATATTCTACTAAGCAGGTCCTTGAACCGCTAATGGATTTTTGCTCTTCTCGGATCACTCCTGATATGTTACACAAGTAAGGAGGGGATTGGGGTGTGTTGGATGTGTTTATTGTGTGTGAATAAGGATTCAGGAGAAGGATCACTGGGCTATATGTTAACAAGCTCTTTCTTTTCTGTGTTTCTTTTCTCTTATGACTGCAGGTTAGAATACCTTTTCCCATGCAACAGAAGAGGATCTGCTGTGCTGTAACAAAGAGAGAGCATTGGCTTTACTTTTTCTTTGTTTTACTTTTTCCTACCTTCTCCCTTTTCCCGGTTCGCGATCACGCTGTTCTAACTTGCGTGTGGCGATCCGGGCAGGGGCAGAGGAGTGGGGCCATCCTCGCTTCCGTGGTTGTGGGTTGAGTCGGCGAAAGATCCAACAGAAAACCAAGCCCACGAATTTACAACCACCCGAGCGAGTATGGATGAGGACGGGAATGAGTTGGAAGAAAGGGCCCCTACAGTGCAGGAACTGATGGGGGCTGTTAATGCACTTCAGATTAAGGTGCAAGAATTACAGCAGGAGAACCAAGGGTTACGTCAGGAGATGAGTGCAGGGAAGGTTAAGGCTCCGGTTTGGGGAATGGGTAAATCTTCTATAGTACAACCTGCTACTTTTCAATTTGATAGGGGCGCGAGTACCAGTAATCCCCCTTTTACTGTTAACGTGACTACACCCACCCCTGTACCATTGGCGGTTCCTGAAAGATTTACTGGAGATTCCAGTAAATATAGTATCTTTATGAACCAGTGCCATTTGCACTTCATGTGTCGACCTGCGTCGTTCCCTAATGACTCTACAAAGGTGGCCTTTGTTATATCCTATTTAGCCGGCACTGCGGCGTCTTGGGCCGTGCCATTGGTTGAGAGTGATGACCCTGTTTTGTATAATTATGTGGCTTTCAAGGAACAGATGCGTTGTCTCTTTGCAAAGCATGCGTTTATGCAAGCGAGCGACGCAGAATTGTTGAAACTAAGACAGGGAAAGCAAGATCTACTGACTTATGTGTCCACCTTTAATCGGTTGGTTTCCGAAACCCATTGGCCCGCCGATAAAAGGACTTCATTATTTTATCAAGGATTGTCTGAGGACCTGAAAGACATCGTCTCACAGGTGGTGAATCCCCCTGAAGACTGTGTGGAATTCATAGATCTTGTGGTGAAGCTGAACCATAGGCTAACTGAACGGAGAGGCGAGAAAAACCGCTTTCAGGTCTCTCGTGTGGTTCCATCGAAGGTAGAGGTAAAGAGTCCAGGGGAGAGTAGAACGATCCCTGAACCCATGGAGATAGGAGGTGTGCGGGGCCCCTTAACAGCCGAGGAGAAAAGCAGAAGACGAACTCAGAATTTGTGTCTGTACTGTGGGCAAGGAGGACATTATGCCAGGGATTGCACAGTTAAACCTTCTTCCTTGTCCTCCAGGAAAGTGGTGGCTTGTGTGCAACCTTCTGCTGAATTGGAGATGAGAGATCGGCTTAATCCTTCCTACCAGATTTCTGGTATAGTCAAACGAGTCCCCAAACATTTCATGATCACTGTCTGCTTAGTAATTTCCAACAGCCACAGGACTCCGGTGTCTGCCTTATTGGATTCAGGGGCCACTGGCAATTTTATGGACATCAAGTTAGCGGAACAATTGAAAGTGCCCTGGATTCTGAAGGAGCAACCCGAGCCTGTGAGGGCCATAGATGGAACAGAGTTGTCCTCAGGTACTATCACTAGACAGACCGAACCCTTGTGCATGATATGTGATAACGGCCATTCAGAATATCTTGGGTTTGATTTGATTGATGCCCCTTCGTTTGGTGTTGTGTTGGGGGTTCCTTGGTTGCAATCCCACAATCCCCGCATCGATTGGTTTAGGAGGACAGTAACTCTTGATTCTGTTTTTTGTTTGCAAAGTTGTTATAAAGTTGCTACTGATTGGGTTACTCCACTATCTTGTGCGGTTGGAGATGGATTGCGGTGTGACGTGCAGACAATACCGGAAGCTTATGTGGAGTTTGCGGAGGTGTTTGACAAAGGGCGAGCGAGGGACTTGCCTCCCCACCGTTCTTTTGATTGTCGCATAGACCTGATACCTGGGTCGACTTTACCTTGTTGTCGTATCTACGCCTTATCTGGGCCGGAGGAACACCATTTAAAGGAGTACTTAGATGAGATGTTAGCTAAGGGGTTTATTCGACCTTCCTCTTCTCCTGCTTCATCGGCTATCTTTTTTATTCCCAAACGGGAAGGTGGTCTACGCGCCTGTGTGGACTATAGGGCGCTCAATAAAGGTACTATTAAGAACAAGTACCCCCTCCCGTTGATCCCGGTATTGCTCGATCAGCTGAGGCATGCGACGGTGTTTACCAAATTAGACCTCCGAGGGGCATATCATCTCATACGAGTCCGTGAAGGCGATGAGTGGAAGACTGCCTTCCGGACTAAGTTCGGTCTGTATGAGTACTGTGTTATGCCCTTCGGGTTGTGTAATGCCCTGGCTGCCTTTCAGTTTTTTATCAATGAGGTACTGAGGGAGTTTCTGGATGTGAGCGTGATAGTCTACCTAGATGACATACTGATCTTCTCAAACACGGATGCGGAACATGTCAAACACGTTCGGCAAGTTTTGCAGACCTTGAGAGATCATCAGTTGTTTGTCAGACCTGAGAAATGTACTTTTCATACCGACAGGGTTGAGTTTCTTGGTTTTGTTGTCTCGGTGGAGGGCATTAGGATGGATCCTCGGAAGATCGAGGCTATTACCTCGTGGCCAGCGCCAAAAAATGTGAAAGACGTACAGGTGTTGCTAGGATTCGCTAACTTCTATCGAAGGTTTATCTCCCATTTTTCTGAGATAGTGGCCCCTATGACGGTATTGTTGCGGAAGGGTGTTCCTTTTGTGTGGTCTTATGTGGCTCAGATGGCTCTGGATCAGCTGATAGAAAGGTTTACTTCAGCCCCCGTTCTGGTCCATCCCGACCCGGCTTTGCCCTTTTTTGTTGAAGCCGATGTTTCCTTGGGTGCTGTGGGGGGGGTTTTGTCGCAGAGGGATGCGGAGACCGGATTTATGCACCCCATAGCTTTCTTTTCAAAAACCCTGTTGCCTGCCGAAAGAAACTACACGGTTGCTGAGCGGGAATTGCTGGCCATCAAGTTGTCCTTTGAAGAATGGAGACATCATTTGTGGGGGGCCCGTCACTCCATTACCATCTTTACAGATCATAAGAATCTTGAGTTCTTTCGATCTGCTCGGGCCCTTACCCCCAGGCAAATGAGGTGGGTCTCATTCTTCAATGAGTACGATTTTATTATCACCTATAGGCCGGCCGCTCAGCAATTGAAATCGGATGCTTTATCCCGCATCCATGTGAAACCCAATGAGTGGGGGACAGATAAGGACTCGGGGTGTTTTATTCCATCAGAGAAGATAGTGGGGAGTATTACACTGGATGATTTTGTGGCCTCTGTGAAAGATAAGTTGAGGGGTCTGGATTTAACACCTTGGTCCTCTCTGCCTTCCTTTGCACAGAGAGATGGGTTGCTGTACCACGGCTCGCAATTGTTCATACCTCCCCCTTTACGAGACTCTGTGGTGGAATGGTGTCATTCATCTGCTTTGGTTGGGCATCCCGTAATTCATAAAACCAGGGAATTCTGTTTACGTTGGTTTTGGTGGGAGTCATTGACCCAGGATGTACAGCAGTATGTAGCGTCTTGTCCGGTTTGCGCTGTGAGTAAACCATCTCATTCCAGCCCATCTGGCCTGTTGAGGCCGTTACCTGTACCTCCTGCGCCATGGCATACGATTAGTATGGACTTTGTTACCGACCTACCTTTGAAATCAGGTTGCACGGTGATTCTTGTTGTGGTTGATTCCTTTACAAAGATGGGCCATTTCATCCCCTTGCCTAAACCACCCACGGCCAAGGAAATGGCCTTGATATTTGTGTCATCCATTGTGCGGCTGCATGGGTTACCCTCCTCCATTGTGTCTGATAGGGGTTCCCAGTTCGTGTCCCGGTTTTGGACTGAGTTAGGTGAGGCCCTTCATATGAAACTCTGCCTTTCTTCAGCCTATCATCCCCAGTCCGATGGTCAGACAGAGAGGGTTAACCAAACCATGGAACAGTATTTGAGATGTTTGTTGACTTCCTTAACTTGTGATTGGGTGGTGGCCCTCCCTCTTGCGGAATTCGCGTACAACAACAGCTTTCATTCCGCGTTGGGAATGTCTCCCTTTTACTGTTCTATGGGGTTTCATCCCAGGGCTATCCCCATTCAACCTACTGGTCATGTGCCTGCTGTTGATGCCTTAGGAATAGCTTTGAGCCGGATATGGGATTTGGCAAGGGAACATCTGGTAAAGGCCAAAGATGACATGAAGCGACAGGCAGATAGACATAGGATTCCTGCTCCGTCCTATTCAGTAGGGGAGCGGGTGTGGTTGTCTACTAGGAATCTGCGACTGGATGGCCCTAGGAAACTGCAGCCTAGGTTTGTGGGTCCTTTCCCCATAGCTCAGGTGATCAACCCGGTTGCAATGAGGCTGGAGTTACGGATGAATATCGCATCCATCCGGTGTTTCACACTTCACTGTTGAAGCCATATACAGACACCGATCAAACCTTGTCCCCTCCCCCTCCTGTGATGGTTGAAGGTGAGGTGGAGTTCGAGGTTAATGCTATTCTTGATGCCCGGAGGAGACGAGGGAGGTTGATGTACTTGATTGATTGGAAAGGGTATCCACAAGAAGACCGTTCTTGGGAACCTGCTACTGGAGTGCATGCTCCCAGACTGGTTAGGCTATTCCATCTTCGTCACCCGTCTAAACCTCGCCCGGTGGGGAGGCCTTTGAGGGGAGGTACTGTTAGGAATTAGTGAGGGTTTAGCTCCCTGGTCTAGTCTTTTTCCTTCTTTCGATTTTCCTATGGTGTCCTTCCTCTGTTTCCTTGTTTTCGGTAACCCCGCCCCCTTTCCCTCCGTGGATTTAGGTCGCCAGCACTGGGGCTCTGTGCTTGGTTTCTGACCTTGTTGGCGTTTTTCGAGAGTCCGGATTTCGTGTATTCCTGGATTCATCGTGGGAACCTGTGGGACTTTGATTGTTCTGATCGCTTCTCGACAAGCGGAGGAGTTCTTCTGCACGAGGCTTCGTGTCAGCCGCCCGGATGGGTGCAACTCCGGTCGTCTCCCAGATCGAGTGAGAACCGGTGGTATAGTAAGAGAAGCGTCCGCTTTGGAAAGCACGTGAACGTACTGCTGATGTTATTGTGTTGAATCGGGACTGTGCTCAAGGGTTTTTCTCGCTGAGGGAACCGCGGAAGCTTTGCCGGGTTCTGAGTGCCCGAGGTTTAGTGTAGTTTTCTAGCGCTACCATTGGTGGCGTGGTTAGTCTGTGGCCACAGAAAGTGGGATTTTTGTTGGATTGTTTAGTGCCTAGTGTGCACTGCACGTTTTTCTTCCTGGGGTTTTTTATGTCAGACGTATGACTTTTTTCCCCCTTTCACTTATAAGAATATTCTACTAAGCAGGTCCTTGAACCGCTAATGGATTTTTGCTCTTCTCGGATCACTCCTGATATGTTACACAAGTAAGGAGGGGATTGGGGTGTGTTGGATGTGTTTATTGTGTGTGAATAAGGATTCAGGAGAAGGATCACTGGGCTATATGTTAACAAGCTCTTTCTTTTCTGTGTTTCTTTTCTCTTATGACTGCAGGTTAGAATACCTTTTCCCATGCAACAGAAGAGGATCTGCTGTGCTGTAACAAAGAGAGAGCATTGGCTTTACTTTTTCTTTGTTTTACTTTTTCCTACCTTCTCCCTTTTCCCGGTTCGCGATCACGCTGTTCTAACTTGCGTGTGGCGATCCGGGCAGGGGCAGAGGAGTGGGGCCATCCTCGCTTCCGTGGTTGTGGGTTGAGTCGGCGAAAGATCCAACAGAAAACCAAGCCCACGAATTTACAACCACCCGAGCGAGTATGGATGAGGACGGGAATGAGTTGGAAGAAAGGGCCCCTACAGTGCAGGAACTGATGGGGGCTGTTAATGCACTTCAGATTAAGGTGCAAGAATTACAGCAGGAGAACCAAGGGTTACGTCAGGAGATGAGTGCAGGGAAGGTTAAGGCTCCGGTTTGGGGAATGGGTAAATCTTCTATAGTACAACCTGCTACTTTTCAATTTGATAGGGGCGCGAGTACCAGTAATCCCCCTTTTACTGTTAACGTGACTACACCCACCCCTGTACCATTGGCGGTTCCTGAAAGATTTACTGGAGATTCCAGTAAATATAGTATCTTTATGAACCAGTGCCATTTGCACTTCATGTGTCGACCTGCGTCGTTCCCTAATGACTCTACAAAGGTGGCCTTTGTTATATCCTATTTAGCCGGCACTGCGGCGTCTTGGGCCGTGCCATTGGTTGAGAGTGATGACCCTGTTTTGTATAATTATGTGGCTTTCAAGGAACAGATGCGTTGTCTCTTTGCAAAGCATGCGTTTATGCAAGCGAGCGACGCAGAATTGTTGAAACTAAGACAGGGAAAGCAAGATCTACTGACTTATGTGTCCACCTTTAATCGGTTGGTTTCCGAAACCCATTGGCCCGCCGATAAAAGGACTTCATTATTTTATCAAGGATTGTCTGAGGACCTGAAAGACATCGTCTCACAGGTGGTGAATCCCCCTGAAGACTGTGTGGAATTCATAGATCTTGTGGTGAAGCTGAACCATAGGCTAACTGAACGGAGAGGCGAGAAAAACCGCTTTCAGGTCTCTCGTGTGGTTCCATCGAAGGTAGAGGTAAAGAGTCCAGGGGAGAGTAGAACGATCCCTGAACCCATGGAGATAGGAGGTGTGCGGGGCCCCTTAACAGCCGAGGAGAAAAGCAGAAGACGAACTCAGAATTTGTGTCTGTACTGTGGGCAAGGAGGACATTATGCCAGGGATTGCACAGTTAAACCTTCTTCCTTGTCCTCCAGGAAAGTGGTGGCTTGTGTGCAACCTTCTGCTGAATTGGAGATGAGAGATCGGCTTAATCCTTCCTACCAGATTTCTGGTATAGTCAAACGAGTCCCCAAACATTTCATGATCACTGTCTGCTTAGTAATTTCCAACAGCCACAGGACTCCGGTGTCTGCCTTATTGGATTCAGGGGCCACTGGCAATTTTATGGACATCAAGTTAGCGGAACAATTGAAAGTGCCCTGGATTCTGAAGGAGCAACCCGAGCCTGTGAGGGCCATAGATGGAACAGAGTTGTCCTCAGGTACTATCACTAGACAGACCGAACCCTTGTGCATGATATGTGATAACGGCCATTCAGAATATCTTGGGTTTGATTTGATTGATGCCCCTTCGTTTGGTGTTGTGTTGGGGGTTCCTTGGTTGCAATCCCACAATCCCCGCATCGATTGGTTTAGGAGGACAGTAACTCTTGATTCTGTTTTTTGTTTGCAAAGTTGTTATAAAGTTGCTACTGATTGGGTTACTCCACTATCTTGTGCGGTTGGAGATGGATTGCGGTGTGACGTGCAGACAATACCGGAAGCTTATGTGGAGTTTGCGGAGGTGTTTGACAAAGGGCGAGCGAGGGACTTGCCTCCCCACCGTTCTTTTGATTGTCGCATAGACCTGATACCTGGGGCGACTTTACCTTGTTGTCGTATCTACGCCTTATCTGGGCCGGAGGAACACCATTTAAAGGAGTACTTAGATGAGATGTTAGCTAAGGGGTTTATTCGACCTTCCTCTTCTCCTGCTTCATCGGCTATCTTTTTTATTCCCAAACGGGAAGGTGGTCTACGCGCCTGTGTGGACTATAGGGCGCTCAATAAAGGTACTATTAAGAACAAGTACCCCCTCCCGTTGATCCCGGTATTGCTCGATCAGCTGAGGCATGCAACGGTGTTTACCAAATTAGACCTCCGAGGGGCATATCATCTCATACGAGTCCGTGAAGGCGATGAGTGGAAGACTGCCTTCCGGACTAAGTTCGGTCTGTATGAGTACTGTGTTATGCCCTTCGGGTTGTGTAATGCCCTGGCTGCCTTTCAGTTTTTTATCAATGAGGTACTGAGGGAGTTTCTGGATGTGAGCGTGATAGTCTACATAGATGACATACTGATCTTCTCAAACACGGATGCGGAACATGTCAAACACGTTCGGCAAGTTTTGCAGACCTTGAGAGATCATCAGTTGTTTGTCAGACCTGAGAAATGTACTTTTCATACCGACAGGGTTGAGTTTCTTGGTTTTGTTGTCTCGGTGGAGGGCATTAGGATGGATCCTCGGAAGATCGAGGCTATTACCTCGTGGCCAGCGCCAAAAAATGTGAAAGACGTACAGGTGTTGCTAGGATTCGCTAACTTCTATCGAAGGTTTATCTCCCATTTTTCTGAGATAGTGGCCCCTATGACGGTATTGTTGCGGAAGGGTGTTCCTTTTGTGTGGTCTTATGTGGCTCAGATGGCTCTGGATCAGCTGATAGAAAGGTTTACTTCAGCCCCCGTTCTGGTCCATCCCGACCCGGCTTTGCCCTTTTTTGTTGAAGCCGATGTTTCCTTGGGTGCTGTGGGGGGGGTTTTGTCGCAGAGGGATGCGGAGACCGGATTTATGCACCCCATAGCTTTCTTTTCAAAAACCCTGTTGCCTGCCGAAAGAAACTACACGGTTGCTGAGCGGGAATTGCTGGCCATCAAGTTGTCCTTTGAAGAATGGAGACATCATTTGTGGGGGGCCCGTCACTCCATTACCATCTTTACAGATCATAAGAATCTTGAGTTCTTTCGATCTGCTCGGGCCCTTACCCCCAGGCAAATGAGGTGGGTCTCATTCTTCAATGAGTACGATTTTATTATCACCTATAGGCCGGCCGCTCAGCAATTGAAATCGGATGCTTTATCCCGCATCCATGTGAAACCCAATGAGTGGGGGACAGATAAGGACTCGGGGTGTTTTATTCCATCAGAGAAGATAGTGGGGAGTATTACACTGGATGATTTTGTGGCCTCTGTGAAAGATAAGTTGAGGGGTCTGGATTTAACACCTTGGTCCTCTCTGCCTTCCTTTGCAC
This sequence comes from Lissotriton vulgaris, assembly GCF_964263255.1. Classification (NCBI taxonomy): domain Eukaryota; kingdom Metazoa; phylum Chordata; class Amphibia; order Caudata; family Salamandridae; genus Lissotriton; species Lissotriton vulgaris. The sequence goes on along the minus strand of NC_141698.1, from coordinate 1,065,395,726 downwards.
AGAGAGATGGGTTGCTGTACCACGGCTCGCAATTGTTCATACCTCCCCCTTTACGAGACTCTGTGGTGGAATGGTGTCATTCATCTGCTTTGGTTGGGCATCCCGTAATTCATAAAACCAGGGAATTCTGTTTACGTTGGTTTTGGTGGGAGTCATTGACCCAGGATGCACAGCAGTATGTAGCGTCTTGTCCGGTTTGCGCTGTGAGTAAACCATCTCATTCCAGCCCATCTGGCCTGTTGAGGCCGTTACCTGTACCTCCTGCGCCATGGCATACGATTAGTATGGACTTTGTTACCGACCTACCTTTGAAATCAGGTTGCACGGTGATTCTTGTTGTGGTTGATTCCTTTACAAAGATGGGCCATTTCATCCCCTTGCCTAAACCACCCACGGCCAAGGAAATGGCCTTGATATTTGTGTCATCCATTGTGCGGCTGCATGGGTTACCCTCCTCCATTGTGTCTGATAGGGGTTCCCAGTTCGTGTCCCGGTTTTGGACTGAGTTAGGTGAGGCCCTTCATATGAAACTCTGCCTTTCTTCAGCCTATCATCCCCAGTCCGATGGTCAGACAGAGAGGGTTAACCAAACCATGGAACAGTATTTGAGATGTTTGTTGACTTCCTTAACTTGTGATTGGGTGGTGGCCCTCCCTCTTGCGGAATTCGCGTACAACAACAGCTTTCATTCCGCGTTGGGAATGTCTCCCTTTTACTGTTCTATGGGGTTTCATCCCAGGGCTATCCCCATTCAACCTACTGGTCATGTGCCTGCTGTTGATGCCTTAGGAATAGCTTTGAGCCGGATATGGGATTTGGCAAGGGAACATCTGGTAAAGGCCAAAGATGACATGAAGCGACAGGCAGATAGACATAGGATTCCTGCTCCGTCCTATTCAGTAGGGGAGCGGGTGTGGTTGTCTACTAGGAATCTGCGACTGGATGGCCCTAGGAAACTGCAGCCTAGGTTTGTGGGTCCTTTCCCCATAGCTCAGGTGATCAACCCGGTTGCAATGAGGCTGGAGTTACGGATGAATATCGCATCCATCCGGTGTTTCACACTTCACTGTTGAAGCCATATACAGACACCGATCAAACCTTGTCCCCTCCCCCTCCTGTGATGGTTGAAGGTGAGGTGGAGTTCGAGGTTAATGCTATTCTTGATGCCCGGAGGAGACGAGGGAGGTTGATGTACTTGATTGATTGGAAAGGGTATCCACCAGAAGACCGTTCTTGGGAACCTGCTACTGGAGTGCATGCTCCCAGACTGGTTAGGCTATTCCATCTTCGTCACCCGTCTAAACCTCGCCCGGTGGGGAGGCCTTTGAGGGGAGGTACTGTTAGGAATTAGTGAGGGTTTAGCTCCCTGGTCTAGTCTTTTTCCTTCTTTCGATTTTCCTATGGTGTCCTTCCTCTGTTTCCTTGTTTTCGGTAACCCCGCCCCCTTTCCCTCCGTGGATTTAGGTCGCCAGCACTGGGGCTCTGTGCTTGGTTTCTGACCTTGTTGGCGTTTTTCGAGAGTCCGGATTTCGTGTATTCCTGGATTCATCGTGGGAACCTGTGGGACTTTGATTGTTCTGATCGCTTCTCGACAAGCGGAGGAGTTCTGCTGCACGAGGCTTCGTGTCAGCCGCCCGGATGGGTGCAACTCCGGTCGTCTCCCAGATCGAGTGAGAACCGGCGGTATAGTAAGAGAAGCGTCCGCTTTGGAAAGCACGTGAACGTACTGCTGATGTTATTGTGTTGAATCGGGACTGTGCTCAAGGGTTTTTCTCGCTGAGGGAACCGCGGAAGCTTTGCCGGGTTCTGAGTGCCCGAGGTTTAGTGTAGTTTTCTAGCGCTACCATTGGTGGCGTGGTTAGTCTGTGGCCACAGAAAGTGGGATTTTTGTTGGATTGTTTAGTGCCTAGTGTGCACTGCACGTTTTTCTTCCTGGGGTTTTTTATGTCAGACGTATGACTTTTTTCCCCCTTTCACTTATAAGAATATTCTACTAAGCAGGTCCTTGAACCGCTAATGGATTTTTGCTCTTCTCGGATCACTCCTGATATGTTACACAAGTAAGGAGGGGATTGGGGTGTGTTGGATGTGTTTATTGTGTGTGAATAAGGATTCAGGAGAAGGATCACTGGGCTATATGTTAACAAGCTCTTTCTTTTCTGTGTTTCTTTTCTCTTATGACTGCAGGTTAGAATACCTTTTCCCATGCAACAGAAGAGGATCTGCTGTGCTGTAACAAAGAGAGAGCATTGGCTTTACTTTTTCTTTGTTTTACTTTTTCCTACCTTCTCCCTTTTCCCGGTTCGCGATCACGCTGTTCTAACTTGCGTGTGGCGATCCGGGCAGGGGCAGAGGAGTGGGGCCATCCTCGCTTCCGTGGTTGTGGGTTGAGTCGGCGAAAGATCCAACAGAAGTGTGAGTGGCCCACTGAATCCTGATTATTGCTGTATTTTATCATTCAAATCACAGCCAGCAGGTCCTTGACTTCCTTGCCATGGGGCCCATGACACACTAGCTACTCTACTGGGCACAGTGGTCAACACGCTTCGCACCATTCCAATGGTCCACCTACCGCATAAACACAAACAGTGATGCAGTGGCGTAAGAATAGTCTGCGCAGCTCCCGTGGTGCCCAAGCTCCAGGAGGCCCCTTTCGGCACTCCTCGCACGGGCAGCAGGCACTTGGCCTGAGAGCTCCTGACTGTGTCCAGACCATGGGGGGCCCTCATGTACTTTCCAGGTGGCACCCCTCCATTTTCTTTACACCACTGTAATCAAGTTCTACAAACATCTCCATATATATTCAGTTGGTTCATGAAAAACGATTTTTTGCTTGGAAAATGTTTTACATGTTGAGAAATGTTTCCCGAAAGAAATAAAAGTTATGGTGTATTTGCATATTAGCCATGACCCAAATCCGGCAGATGTTCCAGCACCAACCAAAAACACCAAACGAAGCTTCAGAACATCCAGAACGCCTCCGCCAGAGTCATCCTGAACATCCCCCGCCGCAGCCACATCACCGGGCACCTGAGAAACCTTTGTTGGCTCCCGATCAACAAAATAATCTCCTTCAAGCTCCTCACACATGCCTACAAAGCATTGCATTAATACTGGACCCACCTACCTGAACCACTGCCTCACCTTCCACGTGCCGACCAGAGTTCACCGCTCAGACCGACTTGCTCTTGCCACTGTCTCACAGATCTGCAAGACCACAGCTGGAGGAAGATCCTTCTCCTACCGCGCTGCGAAGACCTGGAACTCCCTGCCTCTACATCTCAGGCAATTACCCTCACTGCCTCAATTCAGGAAGGACCTCAAGACCTGGATCTGCGACTGAGCCTCAGAGCCTCCCCCCCCCAGTGCCATGAGACCCTAAGGGAGATGTACAAATTGACTGGGGTATGGACAGCACTCCAAAAATAACTACCTGGGCCTAAACTATTTCTCAGGGTCCACTGCAGCGTACTCCTCCTGCTCCCTTTCTACGCCGCTCCCACTTTCAGTGTTACATACTGGTCATCACGCTCCTACAAATTTGTTAGTTTTGACAATTCTATGTCAGCCAAAGCCGCAATAATGTATATTGAATTGTTCTAAGCTCTGCAGATGTGCTTTATTTAAAATTACACAGACGACGCCACCATGTGGCAGGATGTCGTGAATATTGTGGCGGTGTTAAGAAATAAGTGCTGCCGCTGAGCACTGGCAAACACCAGCACAAATCAAGCACTGGGTATGGATCAAGGTCTTACATCAGGTGCATTACACAGTTTGATTCGTTACCTTCCTCCTACCTCCGAACTAAAACCCCCCTCCAACAACCTTTACGCCTGGAACCCAATCACCACTGAAGACACCATCCGCCTGATGAACACCATTCACTCAGGATCGCCAACCGACCCATGTATCCACCACATTTTCAACAAAGCAGACTCCATTATCGCACCCCATCTTCGAGACGTCATCAACTGCTCCCTCAACTCCGCCACCTTCCCGGAAATCTGGAAACACGCCGAACTCAGCGCCCTCTTGAAGAAACCTACAGCAGACCCCACTGAACTTAAGAACTACCGCCCCATTTCGCTCCTGCCATTCCCTGCCAAAGTCATTGAGAAAGCCGTCAACAGTCAACTCGCCGCATTCCTCGAATCCAACAAATCCCTCGACCCTTCACAATTCCGGCTTCCGAGCCAAATACAGCACCGAGACCGCCCTCATCGCTACAACAGACGACATTCGAACTCTACTGGACAACGGAGAAACTGCTGCCCTCATCCTTCTCGACCTCTCCGCAGCCTTCGACACAGTCTGTCATAACACCCTTATACAACGCCTCAGCAACGTCGGAATACAAGGAAAAGCATTGGACTGGATAATCTCGTTCCTCGCCGAAAGAACCCAGAGAGTCCGCCTCCCCCCTTTTAGATCAGAGGCCACCGAAGTCATCTGCGGCGTACCCCAAGGATCTTCACTCAGTCCCACCCTCTTCAACGAATACATGAGTCCCCTCGCATCCATTGCATGCCATCACAACCTCAACATTATCTCCTACGCAGACGACACTCAGCTGATCCTATCCCTCAACAAAGATCCAAACACCGCCAAAACCAACCTACACGAAGGGATGAAAGAAGCAACCGAGTGGATGAAAAACAGCCGTTTAAAACTAAACTTGGACAAAACGGAAGTCCTCATCTTAGGATCATCCCCCTCCGCCTGTGACGACTCATGGTGGCCACCGGCCCTGGGAAACGCACCCATACCAACGGACCACGCACATAACCTGGGCTTCATCCTGGACTCCTCCCTCTCAATGACCAGACAAGTCAACGCCGTCTCATCATCATGCTTCAACATCCTACGTATGCTCAACCAAATCTTCCATTGGATCCCCACGAAACAAGAAAGACGGTCACCCATGCACTGGTCACAAGCCGACTAGACTACGGAAACACCCTCTACGCCGGAACCACAGCCAAACTACAGAAAAAACTCCAACGCATCTAAAACGCCTCAGCCAGACTCATCCTAGACATCCCCCGCCAAGCTCACATTTCCGGTCACTTGAAAGACCTCCACTGGCTCCCCGTCAACAAGAAAATAACATTCCGCCTCCTCACCCACGCACACAAAGCCCTCTACGAACTAGGACCCCAATACCTCAACACGCGCCTGTCCTTTTACACCCCCACCCGCCAACTACGATCGTCCAATCAAGCCCTCGCCACAATTTCACGCATCCAAAGATCCACCATGGGAGGAAGATCCTTCTCCTACTTAGCGGCCAAGACCAGAAATTCCCACCCCATCCACCTCCGCCTCACACAGAACCACCTCTCCTTCAGAAAACAACTAAAAACTTGGATATTTGATAAGTAAAGCTCCCTCTCTCCCTCAAGCGCCTTGAGACTCCCTGGGTGAGTAGTGCGCTATACAAATTTAAACTTGACTTGACAAGCAGAAATGTAAGCGGAGAGACAGAGAGTAGAGTGTGGGACATAACAAATTTAACAGAGCTAGCTAGATACAGATGCATGCAGAGATGCAGGGAAAATAAGGAGAACAGGAGCAAGAGAAGGAAAGGAAAGGGAAGAAACTGGACCAAGGTGGTGTAGAAGAAAGAGAGGTGAAGAGGAGGCAGCGCGGGCGGGTGGTGGGGGTGTTAAATTACAGGTTTTAACTGGTCTTCACAGTGGGTAAAGTTCTTGAATGGCCATATTCCATCACAGGGGTCGCTCAGATTGTGACAGTAAAGACATGTGTGTTCAGAAACTGTCAGACTGGGGCAGTGCTGGGCCCCTGGAGGTTGTGGCCCCTGTTGGTGCTGGGCCCCTGCAGGTTGTGGCCCCTGTTGTGTTCAGAAGCTGTCAGACTGGGGCGGTGCTAGGCCCCTGGAGGTTGTGGCCCCTGTTGTGTTCAGAAGCTGTCAGACTGGGGCGGTGCTAGGCCCCTGGAGGTTGTGGCCCCTGTTGTGTTCAGAAGCTGTCAGACTGGGCGGTGCTGGGCCCCTGGAGGTTGTGGCCCCTGCTGTGTTCAGAAGCTGTCAGACTGGGGCAGTGCTGGCCCTGGAGGTTGTGGCCCCTGTTGTGTTCAGAAACTGTCAGACTGGGGCAGTGCTGGCCCTGGAGGTTGTGGCCCCTGTTGTGTTCAGAAGCTGTCAGACTGGGGCAGTGCTGGCCCTGGAGGTTGTGGCCCCTGTTGTGTTCAGAAACTGTCAGACTGGGGCAGTGCTGGGCCCCTGCAGGTTGTGGCCCCTGTTGTGTTCAGAAGCTGTCAGACTGGGGCAGTGCTGGCCCTGGAGGTTGTGGCCCCTGTTGTGTTCAGAAACTGTCAGACTGGGGCAGTGCTGGGCCCCTGGAGGTTGTGCCCCCTGTTGTGGTCAGAAGCTCTCAGACTGGGGCGGTGCTGGGCCCCTGGAGAGCTGCCAGTACCAGGATGCTGCATTCAGGAGCCAGTCCAAATATACTCTTACTCCTTTGTCCCCACGCTGTGATATAAATAGCCCTTCGACATTCAATACAGCCACCAAACATGACATTGGAACACGGCCCAAGGCAATCACAACAAAGCAACATGAAACACGACAAGCAAGCCAATACTTCTATAAAAGGAACGCCTGCTCTGAGCACAGGGAAATACAATACTTAGAACGATATAATTACTTTTGACAATTGTAACTGATCAAACTGCAACAAAGGCTTCTGGGAACCAGACACCTTGCCTTGGAAGCACCCTTAAGAGTCTCTGCGTTCCCTGCCCTACACTTCCTCTGCGACACTGCGGCTTTTGTCCCTGGCCAGCCTGCTTTGTCCCTGTGTGATGCCTGTAAATGCGTTCCTGGCGGTGGTTGCACCCCTCATCACGACCAAGCAACCCTGCACACCTGATCATGAAGCTGGTGCCGCAGCGTGAATATCGACTCAACAGAATGCAGAGTAACGGAAGTGACACTATGCACCCTTTGACCCCAGATGACATCACAGGGTTGATCCCTTGTCCTTCTTTTGGCTCGAACACTGTACTGTTTGCTGCTTTGGGACTAGAAGGAGGACTGGAAGTGGAGTCTACAGGCAGTAAGCAGAGTTCTGAAGTCCTTCCTTCCTTTCTCGTTCTGCTGTAGACTCATGACCCCTGAGACCAGGGGCATGAAGGGCAGTGCTGGGGTACCTCAGGGGTAGCCAGGAGCAGCATCTGCTACACATGATGACACCTAAATGAATTCCATGCTCCTAAAACAGAACGAATACCCACACTGTTGGACTCTTTGCAGTATTATGCATAGGGCAGATGTCTCTGTGCTGAGCCATCGGATCCTTGCACACTGGAGAGCTGCCTGTAGAAACCAACAGCTCTCCTGCGGAAGTGGCTGTGTCCTGTGACATCAATGGGCAACTTGGAAATGCTTGGCTGCAGCTTCAGTATGCCTGTCTCAAGGGCCTCCTCGAACTGTCAGGGCTTGATTTGAGCCGGTGGTTTCGTATCACACACTCAAAATAACACGCGGACACGATCTCTGGTTTTTTTTTCTTTATTCTTCTCCGTATCCCATCAACTGGAGCTCCCTCGCGCCGCCCCTCTCATCCGCTTCCTGCCATGCCTGACTCGGAAGTCCTGGATAGAGTCAGGCATGGTGACACAACATCTCCCCCTTTTGTGAGCTATCAGTTACCTTAGATCTTTTCTATTCTTTAAAGTTCTTCAATGAGTCGAAATAGTCTTCGAATGGTCCTCTGTGGCCGGCGAGGAGTGCACCACTCTCTGATTTTCATCCGGGTTGATCACACAACAGCGTTCTTTGAGGTTGTCTGCTCCTGGGTCTGAGGTGTTTGTGTCTCCGTCTGTTTCGTCTTCTTGATCATATGACGCTGTATTGCACTTCTTGAAGTGTGACACATTTCTTGTGGTCCTCTTGGTTGTGGAGGCAGCTGTGATCATGGTCCCTTTCCTCTTCACTACTTGTAGCGGGTCGGCATGATAGCGGCTGTTGGCTTTAGTTCTCCGTTCCTGCTTCACTAGTACCCAAGCTCCTTCTTGAATGTCAGACATCTTTGCATGATGACGATTATCAGCATAATCTTTCATCTTTGCTTTTTTGTCTCTATTGAGGTTCATCAGTGTCTCATGATCCGAGGTCGGGAGTCTGGATTGTATGACTGCATCCGAAGTCAGCATCCTGGTGCGCTGGGTCCTCCCGAGCATCAGGGTTGCGGGGCACCTGTTGGTGGTGCTGTGTGGTGTGGTTCTGTATGCTCGCAGTACTCCGTTAAGCGCTAGTTGGATGTCACGCTGGGACAATGCCCATCAACTATCATCCACAAAAGCGTCTGCCGCCATACCCATCCTTGACAAAGTATTCGCAGCATGGGGAATCCCCAAGATAGTGAAGACAGACAATGGACCACCTTTAAATGGACACGAGTTCACGGAATTCTCAAATCACCTGAATTTTAAACACTGGAAAATCACCCCTTTATGGCCTCAAGCCAATGGGATGGTTGAGCGTTTCATGGCCACCCTGAAGAAATCAATACAACAAGCTGGGACATGTCCCAGCTTGTTGTATTGTTTTCTTCAGGGTGGCCATGAAACGCTCAACCATCCCATAGGCTTGAGGCCATAAAGGGGTGATCTTTCCGGTCTTTAAAATTCAGGTGATTTGCGAATTCTGTGAACTGGTGTCCATTGAAAGGTGGTCCATTGCTTGTCTTCACTATCTTGGGTATTCCCCATGCTGCGAATACTTCGTCAAGGATGGGTATGACGGCAGACGCTTATGTGAATGATAGTTGATGTGCAATGGGAAATCGGGAATACTCGTCCATGATGACAATGACATTTCCCAGACTTTAGCGGGCCGAAGAAATCGACAGCTACTTGTTGCCACACACTGTCTGGGAGATCCGACATCTGCAGTGGGGCGTGTGTTTTTTCTCGCCCTACTAGTTGATATTGTGGGCAGTCTTGAAGCGTAGCTTTTACCATTTGGTCAAGGGACGGGAACCAGACCCTCTCTCTCAGTGCTTTCTTTGTGGCTACTACGCCTCTGTGGCCTTCGTGTGCTAGATTGATGGTCCCTTGTCTTAGTTGGTGAGGGATGACAATCCTTCTGTTTCTCAGTATCAACCCATCTGCACTGATTGTGAGATCATCCTTGACGTGTCTGAAATAGCGGTGGTAGTTTGTGAATCCTCCAGATGTCTCCATGAGTCTGCACGAATGCGTTGCATGACGTCTTGGAGTGTGGCATCTTTGGCAGTGGCTTCTACAATGGCGTCTAGTGGGACTGCAGGTGGGCGGGCTTGGTCAATGACGAAGTGGAGGTATTCTTCGGCTAGCGAGTTGCGTGTCTGTGTCAGTACTTGGGAATTATGTGATATGTAGTCTGCTGGGTTCTCTGCCTTTCCTGGTTTGTGAATAATGGTGCATGTGTAGTCTTGCAAGCGGATCCCCCACCTCTCGATCCTTGGAGGCATCTTTGCTCGTGGGTTGCAGAAGATGGTGATTAAGGCCTGATGATCGGTGATAAGTGTGAAGTGCTTCCCATATACAAATAAATGGAAATGCTTGCATTCCCACACGACTGCCAGACTTTCCTTCTCCAGTTGGGAGTACGCCTTCTCCATGTCAGTGAGGCTGTGGCTGGCGTAGGCTATGATGTGATGCTGGTCTCTCTCATCATCATACTGGGCTAGGATGGCACCAAGGCCAACCGGGCTGGCGTCGACTGTGATTTTGGTTTTCCGCTTGCGGTTGAAGTGGGCCAAATGGGCGGCAGAGCTCACAGCCTTTTTGATCTTGTTGAAAGCATGCTTGCATGCTTTAGACCAGTGAAATGTTTGACCTTTTCTTGTTAGTTCCGGCAGCGGGTAGCTGATGGTTGCATAGACTTTGATGTATCGGGCACAGTAGCTGGCCATGCCTAGGAAGGACCGAATGTCGGTGATATCGTGAGGTTGTGGCATGTCAGTGAGCGCTGAGACTTTTTCGGGATCCGGTCTCATGCCGTTTTCAGAGAAGAAGTGTCCATAGAACTTGAGAGTTGACTTATGGAATTTACACTTGTCTCTGTTGAGTGTGAGGAGGGCATGACACACACGGTCCAGGGCTTTGTCATGGTCTTCGCGCGTTGCACCAAATATGAGGATGTCGTCACTATAGTTGAATGAGCTTGGAATGTGGTGGATCACTCGCCGAACGGCTTCTTGAAAGATTTCCGCCGCTGAAGATATGCCAAAATTGAGGCATTTATATTTGAAGAGTCCTTGATGTGTGGTAAACGTGGTGATAGTTTGACTTTTCATGGAGTTCGAGCTGATGGTATCCTTTGTTGAGATCTAATTTTGAGAAGACTGTCGCTCCGTTCAGGCAAGTGATCATGTCGCTGATATCAAGTGCAGGGTGTCTTTCCCGTTCAATGGCAGTGTTCGGGGCTTGCATGTCCATGTACAGGAGCACTTTGCTCTTATGTCCTCTCTTAGGTACGACTACCTCAGGTGACACCCACGGAGTATGTCCGGATGACCGTTCTATGATGTCTGCTCTCAGCAGGTCTTAAAGCTCATCATCGACTGCTTGTTGGAGGTGGAACTGTACTTTCCTGTGGTGCTGGGAAACTGGCATTACTTGCTCATTTATGTGTAGTTTAACTTTGACGTTGGCTAAATTTCCTAGGCCTGAGAATAGCTTCGGAAATTTGTTTATTATATCAGGTGAGTCATCCACTTTGAATAGGATTTCTACCAGCGTCAGCTGTTCTGCTGTGGGTAGGCTGAGGAGGCAGTCAGAAGCTTCAGGACCTTCTATTATGTGAATTTGGGTGGATTGTCCTGTCCTTGTAAGTTAGAGTTGTGGGAAAACGTCCTAGGCACGGCAGTGGTTCCTTGGACATCCACGTGTAGACGCGCACTGAGGGTGGTTCTAACTTCGGTTTCGGACACATTTTCTCATATTCCATCATGCAGATGTAATTGAGTGACGCTTCCATGTCCAGAACAAATTTGTAGTTTCTCATTTGAATGTCTAGTTGGGGATATTTCTTCAACCGGCCTGGGTCCGCCACCATGCACATGTATTCATCACTGCCTTGTGATATGGGAGTGAGGGCGGACGATTCTCTTGATGTCGACCGGCAAGATCGATATGAGGCCTGTGACTGGGTGCTAGACCTGGACGAGCCATTTGAGAGGTCTCTCCTTCCATGCACCACCCTCACGTGGTGGCGTGTTCCAGTGCTTCATCTGGCTGGTCCTGCTTTTTACGCCGAGTTTGACACATTGCTTCAAAGTGATTATCTCTCCCGCATCAATGACATTGTTGTCCCATGGCCGGGCAGGTGCCTGTATGTGGGTAGTCCAGCCACAGCGATAGCAGTGTGGTGGTTGTTTCTGGGTATTGCTGTTTCTGGTGCCACCATGGGACGAACTCGTGGGTTTTCCAGGCCTTCGATGATCTGACCGAAGTCTTACTTCCGTCTGGGATTGAACTTTGAGGGCTTGTTCTCGTTTCTCTGTTTTTCCGGCTTCCGTTTTCTTTGCGTGTTCTTCGGCTTGATCATTTATACATGTGAGTTCCTCAATGTCGTCAAGTGAGTAATGTTTCTTTAGTAGGCGACGTCAATGATGCGTAGGTGAAGCGCATCTTCAGTATTGAAGTTGTCAAACTCACAGTATTGTGCCAGACGCTTTAGTCGCAAAACGAAGTCCCCCATGTATTTATCGCGTTCTTGGGATGCGAGATTGAAGGTGTAGCGTTCGTAATCTAGGTTACGTTTGTGAAGAAATTCCCTGTTCAGAGCTTCTCTCACGTCTGCATACAACGCAGCATTTGCCAGAGGCAGTTCTTTGATTATTTGTCCAATGTCTTTACTCACTACGTTTTTTAGTGCTATGAGTTGATGGTCGGGGTCATTTACTCTTGAGTCTTTCATAAAGTCTTCGAAGTCTTCTATCCAGCTCATCCACTCGGGCCCATGCTGTTTCCAGAGGTCAGTATTAGAGGTTCAGGGGGACGCAGGAACGATACCCCCATTAGTATGGGTCCATGTGGCGCAGCTGGGGCTGGACCTGGCGTTGCATCTTGTGGCCGTCGGACTGGTGACAATGCTTTCCTATGGAGTGCGCCTGACTTCAAGATGGCCGCCAGATGCGACTCTGTATGCCGGTTTAATAAATGGGGAATTAGTGCTCTTTCCCCAATGCCGTGCACATTCATCTGTTTTTGAGCCTCAGGAGCCTGCCTTGCAGAGCGCTCTCGTTGGGGCTTGTGATATGAGCCGATCAGCAGTGCTCATTCACTTTAATAACAGCGCGCCTCCCTCTGTGGCTGTAACAATCTTCAAACAACGTTATTTCTTCATTCGGGGGCAGGGGCGGGGCGGGGGTGTCCTCGCATCCCACACCTGTCGCAGTTTTCGTGTCGCGCGCTCAAAATAACACGCAGACACGATCTCTGCTTTTTGCCTCTTATACTTCCCCCGTATCCCATTAACAGACGCTCCCTCATACCACCCCTCCCATCCGCTTCCTGCCATGCCTGACTTGGAAGTCCTGGACAGGTATGGCAACACAACCGGTGGGGGGCCACAACACTCATTTTTGGGAACCAGCACTTACTTTTTCCCACCAGACATTTCTCGAGAGCAAGATAGGGAAAAACACACAAAGAGGAAAGAGGGAGGAAGAGAAAGAAGGAAAACAAATCACAAGGGGAGAAAGCAAGAGTGAGATGAAGAGGCATGAAGTGCCTGGCAGTGGATTATAGAGGCATGAGCTTGATTCTGGACCAAGCAGCCTTGGTATTGAGTGTGCCGACATTTAATAACGCCAGCCAGTCATCTGAGCAGCGCTGTGGGCACCGGCACTCATTATTTTACAAATTAAGCTCTGCTAACTCTATTCTATCATTTACTGGATGTGTGATCTCTACGTATTCTAGAGGGGTGTCGTTGACTGGTGGATGGTACAGACAGTGACCTCATCCTTAGGGTCAGGTGGGAGGAGAGCAAGAGCATACACAACCAGTGGCGGCTCCTCTGCTAAGGCGGAGGAGCATCGTCCCACTGCTCACAGAGCAGTATAAACAAAAAAATAAAATGATAACTGAAGCTATTATCATTTAATTTTTGCATCGTCATGCTAGAGCTTTACTTTTCCCTTTCACGTAAAGGCTGCATAACACCCAATTTTTTCAAATGCTGCAATTATGTCTATCCAGGCCTTTTACTGTAGTGGGATGCAAAATTCATTCTGCACAGCTATATTTGCTTTTTCCCAATGCATTTCAGGCTGTACAGCCCTTTGTCAGGGGTATCTGCTCATACTTAACACTGTTCCTAACAATGAGACCGGCTCCTCTCTTTCTTGCCGCATCACTGTGCGAGTCTTCAGCACATGTTCAGCAGGGCAGTACTTTATAGGCACATAATACATGGTCACACCATCACCTTTCCCACGAACCACTGCAAACCTTGCTGCATTGGTCTTTAATATGAAAGAGAGAGCATATTTTGAAACAGGAAGAAAAAAATACAACTTCTAGTGCAAAATTACACACATCAAAGTCCTGTCGGATATTTGGTGCAAAAAAGATATTAAAAACGGTTTAATACAAATCTGTTGAAAAAATAAAAAAGCTGCAGTAGCTCTGAATGAGTAGAAACATGCAGAAATATTCTAGTTTTTCAATAAGTATCTAAGGAGTGCAAAAATTAAACATGTTCTTTCTGCTTGTCACTGTGAGCTAGAAAAATAGAGCAGCAGAAAGAAAAACAATGTAGCATTTTAGTTGCTTTAAACAGCTGCTTTGTGACCTGACCTGCCTTTCACGGATCACTGAAATAATATCTACCTCACAAATATCGAGGTGACAAAATATCGTTGACAAAATATCGATGGACAAAATATCGACTGGTGGCTATCTTTAAACAGGTAAGTACAAAAATATCGACTCTAAAATATCGAGTTACTAAAATATAGACTGTAAAAAATATTGTTTTTTAAAAATGTCTTTAAATTAAGTTAATACTAATGTAGTGATAAATATGTTTAGTCTAAACTTACTTTAAATTATTAAAATAATGTTATATTAATAATTATTTATTTTAAAATAAAAATAAATCTAAAAAAATAATACATATATATTTATATAATTTTTTATATTAAATAAACATATATAATAATTTTACCGTAGCATAACAAAATAGTTAACAATTATTGTAACAACTGTAGTGAATTCTACAATAGCTAAAGCGTTGGATAGCGTAGGGGTAAAATTTACTATTCCCACTCCAGTGGGTGCAACAGTAGGGAAAGCGTTGGATAGCGTAGGGGTTAAATTTACTATTCCCACTCCAGTGAGTGCAACAGTAGGGAAAGCGCTGGATAGCGTAGGGGTAAAAATTACTATTCCCACACCAGTGGGTGCAACAGTAGGGAAAGGGTTGGATAGCGTAGGGGTTAAAATTACTATTCCCACTCCAGTGGGTGCTACAGTAGGGAAAGCATTGGATAGTGTAGGGGTTAAAATTACTATTCCCACTCCAGTGGGTGCAAAAGTAGGGAAAGCATTGGATAGCGTAGGGGTTAAAATTACTATTCCCACTCCAGTGGGTGCAACAGTAGGGAAAGCGTTGGATAGCGTAGGGGTTACAATTACTATTCCCACTCCAGTGGGTGCAACAGTAGGGAAAGCGTTGGATAGCGTAGGGGTTAAAATTACTATTCCCACTCCAGTGGGTGCAAAAGTAGGGAAAGCGTTTGATAGCGTAGGGGTTAAAATTACTATTCCCACTCCAGTGGGTGCAACAGTAGGGAAAGCGTTGGATAGCGTAGGGGTTAAAATTACTATTCCCACTCCAAAGAGTGCAACAGTAGGGAAAGTGTTGGATAGCGTAGGGGTTAAAATTACTATTCCCACTCCAGTGGGTACAACAGTAGGGAAAGCGTTGGATAGCGTAGGGATTAAAATTACTATTCCAACTCCATTGGATGCAACAGTAAGGAAATCGTTGGAAAGCGTAGTTGTAAAAATTACAATTCACACTCCAGAGAATACAACATTAGGGAAAGTAAATCTTTCATATATAAATCAAAAATCTAACAAGAAATAACTAATAATAATTATTAAAAAGCAAATTAAAATGTTATGTAATAGAATAAATAATAATTGACATTTACTAATTAACAATAATTCTTTTAACTATTCACCTATTAATACAAATTAATTAAACATAAACAATTAATTTTTTAATAATTAAAAATTATTTCACTATTATTTCCAAATAAATAACGTGTATTTTATTTTATTATTTATTTAAATATTAATATATTACTTTCCACCCTATGCCCCTATAAACTCACAACCCGCTACAGAAATTAAATTAGTAAAAATCACATAATAACCAATTAATCAATTAATATAAAATAATTAAAAAATATTATTAAATTAATTAACACATATAAATTAATTATCAATTAATTACTAATTACTATCAATACATATATTTACATATTTAATTATTATTAATTAAATTACTTCCCACCCTATTCCCCTATAATCCCACAACCCGCTACTGCATTAAATTAGTAAAATTTACATATTTACCAATTAATCAATTATTAATAATTATTTTGCAACTACTATTAAATTAATTAACACATATAAATTAATTAACAATTAATTACAAATTAATATCAATTAATACATTTACATATTTAATTAATTATAATTAAATTACTTCCCACCCTATTCCCCTATAAACCCACAACCCGCTACAGAATTACATTACGCAATAATTATAAAAACAAATATCATTTAAAAAAATGATTTATAACATAAATACACACTTTTCAGACATATTATTACATAAAAATACACTATAAAATATATATTATTAAAAAATCGATATTTTTGCTATCTATATTTTATACAGTCGATATTACTTCACTTACCTTAAAAACGATATTTTTGTAGTCGATATTCTGTCTAGTCGATATTTTGTCCAGTCTATATTATTTACTCGATATTATGTCCAAACGATATTTTGGACTCGATATTATGTCTGTGCACCGCCTTTCACCTCAGCTGCTGGCTCTGGCAGCAGGCACTGTGATGTCAGAACTTGACTGTAATAACTTATTGGGTGCATTACAAGTTGCTGATTATAAAGAAATTAGAGGCAGGTGTTCATACAGGAATTGCTGAATCCCATGTGTTATTACTATGATTATTATTAACAATAATTATTTTTTTTAACAATTTTTTTTTAACTTTTTGTGGTAACAATTTGTATGTCTGTGAATTGGTTACATTCTAATAAGTGGGTTTCCATTATTTCGTTTTTCTCTGATTTGGCGTACTGCACATGACAATATCCAGTGGCGGCTCCTCCGCTAAGGCGGAGAAGCGTCGCCCTACTGCTTTGCAGCATTGAAGGAAAGGATTAGGAGAGCCAATCACCGCTCAGGGGAGCCCGGCTGCTTCCTGTTCGGCGGTGGAGAGAACACGTGGGGCAGAGCGGCGAGGAGGTTGGTGTCTTTTTCTTTTTTTATTCCCCTCTTACCCCTTTGCCCCTGCCACCCCAGCTCCGTGCCGGCCTCCACTGACATCATGCTTAAAAGTCACTGTTGTTCCCAGCTCGTAAATTCTTCTTCAGAAGAATACTGTATGATGATCATATCCATCCCAAGGTTAAGACCCAGGCCCAGACTTCAGAGGGCCCCGCGCTCCTTCATTAAAATGTATTCCCAGATATTAATTGAAATCAAAATTTTCATCTTCTGTAATAGGCAGCATAAGTGCCATACCGATAGATGGCACCAGACACTATATTTTCTATTTTCCTTACATTTCTTTTTTTTTAATGTTTAGAATGAGGCATCTAAAGGCCGCCAAAGAGATTCCATAACGTTTTGGCCGTAGGCCTTGCAAAGATGTCTAGCAAGCATGCTGCCAAATGCACCAGGGGTGTGGGTGAGAGAGAAATGATCCTGTCTGGAGATTGATCGGGGTAGGCTGTCCTCACTTTGGTCTTATTTAATGCCCAATTTCTACCCTTATCCACTATTTCAACATCCATCACCCACTTCATGAGAGGGCAAAATGTGGATCAGAGTAGCAGTGGTGTAGCTCGAAGTACTGCCACCGCGGTGGCCCTTAAGTTTGCCGCCCGGGTGCAGGTAAAGGCGGTGGGGGGAGAGCATGGGCCAGCGTATGACTTGTTCCAGGGGGTGGGGGGCGACTGACAGCCGACTTGCCCTCAGGGCCAGGGGGATGGTGGTAGTTGACAGACACGACTTCTGCCGCCCCCCCCCCAAAAACAGTGCCCTCCCTCCCGCTCCCCTCCTAGTTGCGCCACTGTGGAGTGGGCCAGAGGTGTTCATAATAAAACTGTACGGCTTGCCCTGAAGCATGGACTCGGAGGGAGTGGTGCTGGAACAATTTTCGGAGTGGGGGTGCTGCCATCAAAGTTACGTCGAAGAAGTCACAGGGATTGTGCAAAGTTCAGTGTCACAAAAAGAACAAGTGTTGCAAGTTAGTCCCGCCCATTCAGCAGGAGAGTGGTAATGGCGTAGCACGCCTCTGTTGGTGTATTTTTGAGCGCACTCTAGAAAATATATCAGTAAAGCAGGGTGTGGTAGCCACAGTCATTTACAGACAGTACATTTCCCACTGAAATGGTCACTTAATTTGCTCAGACATTCAGTTTACCTGATTAAACTATAATGTGTGGGAAAAGGGTTTCAGTGGATATTTTTCATGTGCTCACCTCCAAGTAAGGTATCTGGATTTGTTAGATCCTATTATAATATTTGTTTCCCTCACACTTCAGAATTAAAAATGCGACTCATTTGTGCTCTCCTTGCTTCTGATACATTTTGAAATAGTTGTACAATCCATTTGCAAGTTTTAATATTTTGTTGTGAATTAGAAAAAAACGGCACCGTACAGCTTGTTCCTGTCACACTCCCTGTATCCCAGCAAGATTGTCACATAGTTCGCTTTACAAGGCCATCTCACGCTGCAGTCAGAGAAATAAAAGTAAACACCAATATCACTTGTAAACAATAAGCAGTAACTTGTCAAAAGACATACCTGACATTTCACCCTGTCTCTAAACACATTGCAAAAGCCACAAGATATAAACCACATTTAAAGGCATAATTATTGCTCATTCTCCTTCTGAACTACATTGTGGTCATTTTGGGGGTGCTACAGCACCCCCTGGCTAGCTACTCTCAGCACCGAGAGAGTTTATCTGTTTGTATCTCTTCGTTCAGTGACTTTACAACTTGTACATTTGCTATTTTTTCTGTTTGTATCTTTTATGTAACTCATTCAATCCAAAATCCTTATGTAACACAACTGGTACTTTTGTAAAGCGCTCTGACATCTTCGGGTAATGTTCCCGCTATATAAAATTGCTTTCAATAAATAAATAAACAAACCTATGTTCGGAGGTGCTTCTATACGACTGAGTGAGCCTCTAATATTTACTATGTGACACCTAAGGACCCCTGCACATCCCACGTGAATCCTAACGCCCTCTGGTGATGGATCAGGGGAATCAATGCAGTTCAATTCGGTTCTTTATTAATGCTGTTCCAATGCCGTATGCATATTACAATGTAAAAGAAATTTAACATTTTAAACATGTTTTCTTGTTTTAAAAGTTTATTAAATAGATTCACATTAGAAGAAGTGGGTAAGGGCCTGTGACCAGGGCAAAAAGATATTGTGAAGTGAAGGAATTAATTAATGAATATTCCTAAAACATGCACAAAAATGTCACTCACAGGCATGTTATGGTGGACTTGTAGGCATGTGCAAAAGGCCTT
Source organism: Lissotriton vulgaris (assembly GCF_964263255.1). Lineage (NCBI taxonomy): Eukaryota > Metazoa > Chordata > Amphibia > Caudata > Salamandridae > Lissotriton > Lissotriton vulgaris. The sequence goes on along the minus strand of NC_141698.1, from coordinate 1,065,376,887 downwards.
TTGGTGATGGGTTCGCCGGGTTTAGTTCGCTACTTTAAAAGTTTTGGATTTTTTCTTTTTGCATAGAATTTAGATTATTGCTACAGTAGCTAAAGTGGTTTGTGCTGGAAGTGCTTGAAGGGTTGTTTATAAATTGGTCGGCGGTTTTATTGTATTTATTATTTAATCTCTTTTTTTGTGCAGAGGGGCGAGATCATGGTGAGCTGTTATGACCTTTCTATTTGCTGTTATGATTTTTGACCTGTTCTGCCCATTCATTTTCCTGAGGGGTATTTACTCTGAGAGACCTTGATCTTTCTATTTCCTGTTATGATTTCTCTCCTGTTCTACTCTTAGATCTCATATAAGGGTTTTAATTCTGGGTGACGTTGATCTTTCTAGTATCGCTTAAGATTTCTGTCCTGTTCTTACCTTAGATTTTATGTAAGGTTTTTTTTATTCTTGGCGACATGAATCTTATATTAGCTGTGATAATACCTCTCCTGTCTGCCCTTATTTTTTATGTAAGGATTTTTATGTAAGGTTGATGTACATCTTTCTATTAGCTGTTTTGATTTCTGTCATTTGCTGCTATTATAGATTATGTTATGGTATTTACTCGGGTTAACTTAGATCTTTCTATTAGCTATTATGAATCCTGTCATGTTCAGCCCGTAGATTTTATTTAAGGGTATTTACCCAGTGTGCCTGCTCGGAGGTTGACTATAGTCAGATCTCTTCTTCACGCGTTCTCTTATGAAGACGTCGACTTATTCCATTGAATCACTACTTAAGTGCCAGAGAAGAAGGATCATAATTTTTGTGTCAAATTCTATACTAGGCCTGGGCGGAAAACTATGCTACGCTCGCGGAGTTTGTGGAGTTTGCACAACTATGCACTACGCAAATTGCACGTAACACAGTGCAAAAATGCGTAACAAGCATTTTTTGCTCGCTCGTGGTCTTCAACGTCAAGTTGGCGAACATGAGCGAGCAAAATCAACATCTCGGCAAGACTTTTTCCTCGTTCGCAATCAGCAACATCAAGTTGCCGATCGCGAGCGTGGAAAATAAACCTCCCGGAATGATTCTCAACGCGGGGAGGTCAGGTTTCTCATTGTGAGTGGTCACGCATGCTTGGGACCGCTCGCGATGAGAAACTACCAGTCTGCGTTGAGAAAGCTGCTGCTCGAGTACAAATCTACTCGAGCGGCAGAAAAAACGACCGCTCGCACTGTGCGTGATGCCGTTTGTAATGATTGCACAGGGCGAACAAGCATCCAGCACGGAGCAATCATTGCTCACAGGATGTTCCCTACCCCACTACGCAGTTCACGTAGCTACATGTAGCGTGCATAGTGCAAAGTGCACTTTGCGTAGCAACGCGTAGCGCTACTACATGAACTACGCCTAGGGTTATTCTATACCTGAGTCCAAAATTGACTTTTACTGCATCCTTCTCCAGGCATCATTATAGTGAGGTCCTAGTAACATGGCGCACTCCATGCTTGAGTTATGCTTATAGTTCTTGCGGAGGCCTCATTTTTCTGACTGGACCCCATACTTAGACGGCCCTCTTCTTCTGAAGTCATGTCCCACGATTTGAGAACAACAGGGCCAATGAAGCAAAAGATCTTCGGGATAGTACATCCCCAGAACTCCATATGTTTCTACCTCCATCAGTTTATGAGATGCAAGTTCCTCTGTTTGCAACATTTCTGAGTCGGTTAGATAAGTTTCATGTTATCAGTGCACATGGACCCCATTTTTGATGCAGGTGGAGTCTGTGTAAGCCATGGGAACTCGCAAACATTTTGCCAGGGGCCAAAAGGTGTGGTCTGTGATGTGACCGATGGCCGCATTGATGCTAGAAGGGTGCGATCGGGCCGGGGTTGGGGGTGGTGGGCATTGGCAGTAAGCTAGGTATAGGGGAAGCACAGCATATACATCTAGTTGAAGACCAAAAACCTGGGATTAATCTCCGGCTTCCCACTTTACCAAGTTGTGTGATCCTAGACAATATTTTAATTTCACTTTTCCACCTTTGTCTTCATTTTCACATATACGAGGACCTCGAAATATAGCACTTGTGGTCAGGTTGGGGGTAAGAATTAATGTTTCTAAATTCATGTTTGAAAACCATCACTTTTAAAATAAAACCTGATGCACTAAAGTGAAAAGGTTTTGCATATTGATTAAATACACTTTTAGAATTTAAGAGAATGAATCCTATTTTACACTTTTGCTGCAAGATCGCTTTAAAAATTAGAGTGCTCCTAAAGTTAAGTGGTGCAGGACTAAATAGTTATTTCTTTTCTTTGACATATATTAACCTTTAAATAAATGTGTGCCTGTTAATTTAACATCTTTTTTATTGTTAGCATCCCTCTAGTAAACAGTGCTGCTGTGCACCATTGGGCCACGTGTAAAGGTCGGGAAAGCTGTATGCTGCACCCGGGCCGTGCTTTGAGAATCGTAGGTGTAAGCCTTTAGGCTGACAGATGGGCGACCTCAGATACTTGGAAAATGTGTTTGCAGATCTTTCTTTCCACCTTCCCAGCTAGTTCTCCTACAGTAGGCTGGTGAGAGGGACACCGGTGCAGGAAAGGTAAAAAATGAGAGGGAATGGACGGCCCAGTAGGGTTGTAATCAGACTGGGAGGGCAGCAAGTGTGCCAGCGGTTCCTGGCACTCAACTGCGGTGGAGGAATGGAAGTCTGCGGAGGTCCTTTTTCAGTTCATCAGATATGATAGTTTCCTGAAGATAGGGGGACACGATTCAGATGAGTACAATTTCATAATTGGCAATAGCCATGCCAGTAAAACATCTTTGGTGTCAGAAGTGGGATTTAATCTGCTCCGTACCTTAATGGTGTAACCAGTATGTTATGTTATAGCAATTTATTAAGTGCACAAATACCGAAAGGTGTCTTGGCGCTAGCAATCCTGAGCATTAGATCCGGCCCTAGTTAGTAAATAACTGAGGGGCATAGTACCAACAAGTAGTGATATTTGCCGCTAAATAGGCTTAGCGACGATTTTTTTATCGCTGCATATCGCTGGATATGTTAGCGGAGAAAACATGCTATTAGCAACGTTTTTCTCCATTGTGCTAAAATATCCAGTGATATCGGCGAAATGCGTGAATATCGTTGAGAATACAGCGATATTCACGCATTAGCGACAAAATGCTCTTAGCCATGTCATCCACCTCCCATTGGATAACATGGCTAAGACCTGGTCTGGGCAGGTGTTAGTATTTGGAGATATTTGCGCTTAGCGCAAATATTTCCAACGCTACGCCTGCCTTGCTAATAGGCGATAGCGACGTTAGCGACTGCTTTCAGTCGCTAACTGGATGGGTACGCCCACTTTGCATGTCATTAGCGATAAACATCGCTGACATGCAAAGCGGGCCCCAAACAGCTCGCTATCACCTAAAAGCTGTCGCTAACATCAGTTAGCGACAGCTTGCTAATAGGGCGGTAGAATTATCGCCGCCTAGCGGCCGAAAACCGCCGCTAAATCGTCGATAATTGCCTATCGCCCCCCTTGGTAATATGCCCCTGAGTTTTAAGATTTTTCCTGAAGGCTGTTGGAGTGGATAAAACCCTAATATGAGTTGGTAAGCTGTTCCAAAGTTTAATGGATCCTGTAATGAAGCTTCTGCCCCCCCCACCACTACCCCCAATTAGTCTTTCAGATTCTGGGAAGATTCCTCTATAAAGAAAAAGGGTGTGATGAGGCTAATGGCAACCAGTGGCATTTACGTGCACTTTATCAACCACAAACGCAGGATCAGAATCTCAAAACCTTTGTTTGTGTTCACGAGAGGATAACCCACCCCTTCTGCTCCCATTCCCTCCCACCAAAACCACTCCTGTCACACTCCCAAACCTTGTCATCCCTCAGACTCCTAGTGCCTGTCACCCTCTCTGCCACCCCAGCCCTGCCACACTGGTAGCCCGTGTCACACTCCTGCTCCATCACTTACGCCCTAGTTGTTGCTGCATGGAGAAGTGTGGCTCACTGGTTAGAGGAGGCAGACCCTGATGCAGAGGTCAGACCCGGGACCAGGGTTCAATTCCCAACGCGGCAGGGTCTTGAGCTCAAAATGTCCACGGACTCGATAATTCTCGCCTCGGTGCCTACTCGAATCATGGGTTCACACTCTGCAACTCTGGGCAATAGCTTGCTTAATCTCCACTATGGCCCCACCGTGATGGGATGCCTGGTCTTCACCTTGGGGATGCCCAGTAGGGGTTATCTTGCAGGGAAAGCCAGGACGGGTTCCCAAAGCAAGCGCTAAGAGACCTGTCGGTGATTTGGCGCTATATACATCGAAATTAACATAACATAACATTCCGAGGCCCCACCGCCCCCTCCCTAGATCTGTCACTCTCGAAGACCCTGTCTTGCATACAGATGCTAGCCCCTTCCCTCTCTTTGTCCACTCTGACTCCCTGTCACACTCCCAATAAATGTCACTGCAACTATTCTTCTTGCAGTACTAGTCTGGCGAAGGCACATTTTTTGGAAACAAAAGTGATTGTAAAAGATAACGTGAGACATATGTCCCCTCTTGGGACTGGAAAACCAGGCCACACCGCACTGTGAACACAGGGCAAGGAGGGCTGCTGCATGTAAAAGGTTGGAGGCAAACATTCCCTTTGGCAGGGCAGTTGGGATTGAGAGGCAGAGGGGACAGGGGAGGGAGGGGGGGGGGAGAGATAGAGAGAGAGAGGGAGGGAGGGGAGAGAAAGAGAGAGAAAGAGAGAGAGAGACTGAGAGAGAGACTATTTATAATGCACACATTATCACATTTATAACACATGCTGCACTTGCAGTGCAATGATTGGTTAATCGACAGCTAACAACAGCACGATATGTATCCAATTCAATCATATACACACATACTCGGATTTCTGTGTCCTAAAGTCCAAAGAGCTCATTAATATGAAGCTGCGCCACAGGTTCCTTTCAGAGTCTGTGGCTTCTCAGCAAATTCAGCTACAAATCATGCCGTGGATGGCCCGATTTGGTAATATTTTTGCATTTTTTCTGGAGAATGGAACACGTACCTCAACAGCTTCCCCCCAAGACCTCTGGAGAAAGGGTGGCTTGCTTGCTGCCTGAATGACGTCTGTACCAAGTATTTATGCCCCATCCTTGTTACACTTCTCCAGCCACCACTGTGCACAGCTCTGCTTTATGTCACCTCCATTTGAAAGGCCCACAGCCTGGACACTGACTGACCATGGCGCCACCCATGATCCAGTTGCCCGCCCCCCCCCCCCCCCCCCTGCCACCAAAAACCTGCCTCTGCCATGGAAGCTGTCCATCGCGTTTCACACTCGTTTGCCACGGTTTTGCTTTTGTTTTCCACACTTTGTTGTGTGGCAGTCCATAAAACGCTTGGGAAAAGTTAGTGCTAGTATATCACTAAGATGTCACTGTCACCACTTATTGTGCCCAGGCAGTACCATAGTTCTCTGTGGCCTCATACCTTCGTTTTTCGAGTAATGTGTATGTACATCTGGGATTAGCAGCGGGCGAGTGACATCTAGTGTCGAGTGTTGAAAATTACACCATGTGCGACTTCATAATTTGCAATGACTTCTTCTATGGGACTCCTAATTTAAATATGTGTTTTCTTTGGATGAATATCTATTATCACGCATTGCCTCAACATTAAATTGTGGAAGTTCAAATATTATCAGAACATGATTTAACCACTTCGAGACATAGCTATGAACTTTGGAATGCAACGACTGTGCGCTACAAATCTTTTTTCGGAGCTCAGTAAAAGCATTCAGTTGGAGAGGCTGAGAGGGAACTGTGGGTGGGTGGGCTTACATCATAACACGTTTGCTATTATTGTGGGAGGGTATTCAAGAGGCGGTGAAACCGTGATCCGTTCCTTTTCTGCACCGTGTTTGCGGTCAGAATCCTCCTGAAAGATTTTTATCCGGTCCGACAGTTTGGTTTGGTTTAGTTAATTGAGTGTCAGTATTCTCGGCGCGAGGATGGAGGGGAGCTTCACTATTGACCTTGACATTTCAGATGGACACCTCAGGGACGATGACCCAGCAAAAGCTGAGTTTTAGACTGTATTGAATGCCGTCTACAATGAGGAAAATTAAGGGGGATATTCACAAGGAGTTATCGCTGCGTTATTGGCACTTTTCTGCTGCTAATGCGGTGATAATTTTATTGCCCTCTTACCAAGCTGTCGCTAACAGCCATAATCAACAGTTTTTAGGTGAAAACATCTGTTGTAAAGATCGCCACTTCTGTTAGCGATAATTAAATGCAGGAGAGGCGTTCCCATGCAAAAACGGCCGCAAAATCCACTTCTCCATATTCACAAGGGGATCCTTGAAGTTATGAAGACCAAAAAAACTGTCTCTAACTGCAGTTAGATCCAGTTACTTAAGACCAGAAAATAGCTGGTCTTAAAAATGGGGATAACACTTGGGGCCTCATCTCAGCAGGTTTTGGTGCTGGACAGCGCTGCAAGCAATGTTGCAGCGCTGCCCTGCGACAAAACTACAGTGCAGGAATGCGCACCATCAATAAAAAAGTGCGCATTCCTGGGCCCCAGTCATGAAAAGTGTTGCAGCACTGCGACAAGACAGTGTTGCAACACTTCTCACTATGCCCTTCTTGCGACAGCATGGATGCACTGTATTTACTGGACAGTGCTCCATGACGCAAGTAATGGCAGATATGTCAGGAATCCTGATGTATCTGACTGCGCTAAAGTCACGCATTGCTGCAGCCATGTCAAAACCATGATGCAACTCCATCAATGCAACGGGCTAGCCTATCCCTGTGGCCCTGCCTCACCCTCACGCCTGCCATCAGGCAGGCGGAAGGCACTGATGCTTTGCCGTTCATAAGGGGTGCCTGAATGTCAGCGCTGTTGGAGTTCCATCGGTGGTGGTTGCGTGCTACGGTGTCATCGTTTTGAAGCATTGGTGGAGTGTTGGTGCAGAGGGAGTTGACAAGATGTTCTTCGTTGTCCTTGATCCAGCTGCGAGGGGGTGCTATGTTGGCAGTGACGTCCAGTGGGCAAGGTGAAGACGTGATGTTACCAATGATGGTCGGTCCAGGAGAGTCCGGTGTTGTGGCTGTAGTTGAAGTTCCCGCTATTGGAGGTGACGTGTTCGACCGTGTGTCCTGCTATGTGGTTTGTTGAGGTGAATTGCTGCTTGCGTATGATGTAGGGGACCTTCTCCCAGGAGGGGGTGGCGTCTGGTCACTGGGGTTGTCCAGGTGGAACTTGAGTTCACTGAGTAGGATGTCGTCAGTGGATGGGAGACCCTGGGGTGCAATGAGATCTACAATGGTATTGGAGAATGGGGGACCATGGCCTGGCGAGCCTGCACATGAGGGTGCCACAGAGGATGTACTTGGGCCTGGTCCAGATCTGGGAGATGAGGTGGTCCATGGTCATCTTTGGGTCATTAGAGTGCGTGGTCAGTCGGAGTGTGCTTCTGTAGGTGATGGCAATTCCTTTCCCTTGACTGTCGGGGTGCTCCTTGCAGGTGATATTACAGCTGTCAGTGATGCCGATGGCGATGTCCGTTCTGGAGCAAAGGTTCGTCCTGGCAGGCAATGTGGCGTCCAGAGTTAATGGTGAGGAGGGTGCCTTTACATCGCATTTGACTACAATGCATTGTGAGGTCAGTAATGGGGTAATTAAAAGATTTTTCTGTGGGTATGGGTTTCGGATGTCTAATCAGGAAATTGGGGTGTGTTTTGGGATAAAATATAAATGTTAGGGTGTGTTTTGGGGTAAAATATTAAAATTGGGGTGTGTTCTGGGGTAAAATATGAAAATTGGGATGTGTTTTGGGGGCTCAAAAAGGAATTCCATGGTTCACGGTTGGGTTTGTGGTGCAAAGGTTAGTTTTGAGTTGCACTCACTGAGGTGGGAATAGTGATATTTATGTCTCTGCTATGTAACACCTACTCTACTGTAGCAATGTGCCTAGTATTAGTATGCATTGGAATGGAATGCAATGTTAAGGCATGCGTTGCAACTACACATGTGCCTTTGGGCACCTAAGGCAAGCCCGTCTGCGCCCGTCCCCGACCCTGACCACGAACAGTGCTAGGTACCCCAAACATCGAGCCACCCACTGCCACAGCACAGCCACCCTCCACGCACTCATCCCCAGAAAACGCAGAGACTGCCAACAGGCCTCACAGGCCAACAGGCCTCGCCAAACATGACCCACGCCAGTTCTCCTGCCTCCACTGCCGCCAGATCTTAATCACCACCCCGGCCTCCAACACAGCCGACGCCAGCACTGGCAACACCCTAAGATGCATCCTCAACGTGCGCTCTGTGCATAAACATGCTGTGGAAATCTGGAACCTACTCAACTCTCTCTCACCCGACATTGCCTTCTTCACGGAGACCTGGACCAAAGCCTCCTCCGCCCCTGACATCAACACCGCCATCCCGGACAGATACAAGATCCAGAGGAAGGACCGCTCCAACCATCTGGTAGGGGGCGTCACCATCGGCCAGAAGAGCACCCTCTGCCTCACCACCTCCAGCAAAACCTTCCCCTCCACCGAACACCTGCACTTCCTGACCCAGACCAGCCTCAACTCCACACTTCACGGAACCCTCGTCTACAGACCCACCAGTATCCAGACACCCTTTGCCACAACCATCACCGACTTCATCCCACCCCACGCCATCACCTCAATGAACTACATACTCTTTGGAGGCCTGAACTTCCACCTCCACAACCCCAGCGACCCCAACTCCACCATACTTCATGACAACCTCGCCAACATCGGACTTAAACAACTCATTAGCACACTGACCCACAGAGCAGGAGACACCCTCAACCCCATCTTTGCTGCAGGAAACAGTGTCCACTCAGCCACACAACGCAACCGCCATGGACCTACCACCACTGCATACACTTCGCCATCGACAAACCGAAGACACCCAAACCAGCCCCATCCCACCACAAAGGAACAGGAGCAAGGTTACCGACGAGCAACTCAACTCCACCCTCACCCAAGACAACCACTTGTGGGCACCCGATGCCAATGTTGCAGCCAGAGAACTCGACACTTGGATCTCCAACTGCACAGATGAGCTTGCCCCGCTCCGCAACCCCGACAAACAGCGCCCCAGGAAAGCCGCCTGGTTCACCACCGATCTCCATGTAGCAAGACGCACCTGCATACGCATGGAGAAGAACTGGAGAAACACCAAGACACCCGAAATCTACACCACCTACAAGGACACCATGACGGACTACCACAACCAAATCAGAACCACCAAGAGGAACTTCATCCACAACAAAATCCTCGCCAACTCCACCAACTCCAAGCAACTCTTCAGTAACATTCAGTAATTCACCAACCCACACAGCAAAGCCACGACCTCACCCCATCCAAAGACCTCTGTGATAAGCTTGGAACCTACTTCCACCATAAGATCAAAAACCGCGACGACAACTTCGCCGACCATCCACCAGATGCCACAGCCGGCCACCGGCACCACAGACACACCAGCCAGCCTACCATCTCCACCTGGACGCCGGTCACAGCCAAAGACACCGCCTCGACCATGAAAGGCATCCACTCAGGGGTCCCCACTGACCCCTGCCCTCCTCACATCTACCAGAGAGCCGTGGCCGCCATCGCACCCGAACTACAATGCACCATGAACACCACCTTCAAAACAGGCACCTACCCAGATGACTGGAAGTGCGCAGAAGTCAGGCCCCTGCTCAAAAAGCCCACAGCTGATGCCACCGACCTCAAGAACTACCCACCCATTTCACTCCTCCTCTTCGCTGCCAAAGTTCCAGAGAAAACAGTCAACAGGGAACTAAAACGATTCATCGAAGACAACGCCATCCTCGACCCGTCCCAATCCAGATTCTGAAGCAACAACAGCACCAAGACTGCCCTACTCGTTGCCACAGATGACATCCGCACCCTCCTGGACCAGAGCCACTCCGCAGGCCTCATCCTACTCGACCTTTCAGCGACCTTCGACACTTCCAACACACACTAGTTGCCAGACTACATGACGCCAGCATACAAGGAACAGCCCTAGACTGGATCAGATCATTCCTCACTGGAGGAAGCCAAAGGATCAGACTGCCACCATTCCTCTCCGATCCCACGTAAATCTCCTGCGGGGTCCCACAGGGGTCATCTCTGAGCCCGACCCTCTTCAACATCTACATGGCCCCCCTCGCCACCATCGTCCGACAACACAGCCTCAACATCCTATCCTGCGCTTATGACACCCAGCTCAACCTCTCCCTCATCAAAGGCCCCACCACCGCCAAACTCAACTTCCAGAAGGGTATGCAAGACATTACAGTCTGGATGACCGACAACTGCCTGAAACTCAACACTGAGAAGACAAAAGTCCTTGTCCTTGGACCACCTCTTCATCATGGGACAGCACCTGGTGGCCGACCACTCTTGGAAGCCCACCTACCCCCTCGGACCACGCCAAAAAGCATGGCTTCGTACTCGACTCATCCCTCACCATGAACCAACAGGTCAACGCAGTCACCTCCAGCTGCTTCAACACCTTCTGCATCCTCTGCAAGACCTTCAAATGGATTCCCCCGAGTCAAGGAAGACAGTCACCGACGCACTCATCACCAGCAGACTGGACTATGGAACCGCACTCTACTCCCGCATTAACAAGTCCCTACTCCGCAAACTCCAGACATTACAGAACACCACCGCCAGACTCGTCCTTTGCATCCCTGGCAACAAACACATCAGCCAACGCCTACGAAGACTCCACTGGCTCCACGTGGAGAAAAGAGTCACCTTCTAAATCCTCACTCACGCCTGCAAATGCCTACACAACAACGGACCCAAATACCTCAAAGACAGAATCAACTTCCATGTACCCAAAAGAAACCTCCGATCTTTCAACCTCGCACTGGCCGAAACACCAAGCATCCAGAGAGCCAGAGCAGGCGAAATATCCATCTCCCACATTGCAGCCAAGACCCGGAACGAGCTACCGGCAGACAACAGACGCACCCCCTTCCTGAACACCTTCAGGAAGACCCTCAAGACCTGGCTCTTCAGCTACCAGATCTGCGGACCCTCCCCCCCTGCGCCTTGGGACCCTCTGGGTGAGTAGCGCGCTTACAATTTCCCTGATTGTTTGATTGATTGAGTGATCTTCACATGAAGATTGTTCTTCTTCTGCACTGCTTGAGGCAGTGGGGCAACGCTCTTACGCCATTGCGGCAGTGCTGCCACTGGGGGTGCGTCATCTACGTGTGATAGGCCTGAGCAACACGCCCCCAGGCCCTCCTGTGCAATGAGTCCCACCTTCTCCTTACCTGGACATTGACACCATGGCGCAATCCACTGAACTCTCTCCAAATCTATGTCTCAGCCAGCAAGAGCCTCAGCCAGGTGTGATTTCACTAGGCTGGGTAGAGCAGTCACCGCCTAGTCCGCTGGTGGACCTCCCGATGCAATTGATGCAGCACGACCCCCTTAGGCATGAAGTTGCAGAGCTCACGCCACACAAGTTCGGCGTAGCATAGGGGCCTCACCCTCAACAGCATACGGACAGTCCAACATCATCTGTCCTGTGATGCAGGGAGACAGCATACAGCGTTGGTAATCCCCTTCGTGCACACCGGTATAGTGGTGGATCGTAGTATGCGATGCAGACCTCACTACGTTGGTGCGCAGGAGCATCTCTCCCATTAACAGCTCCAAGGGTCGCAAGGCGGTCTTCCCACACAGGTCAGCAACGTGTCTCCATTTGACCTTCACCACCAGGTACGGGCGATCGTCGCTCCTCAATGTCTACCGCCACGGCTCATCAACTCCACAGCTCCTCCACATTCCACTCCAGGCTCCAGACGCTGGTCCAGCCAGGCATCAAGGCTGCAGACGCTGGTCCAGCCACGCATCCAGGCTGCAGGTGAAGGTCCAGCGAGGCATCCAGGCTGCAGGCGCAGGCCCAGCGAGGCATCCAGGCTCCAGGCGCAGGTCCAGTGAGGCATTCAGGCTCCAGGCGCAGGTCCACCGAGGCATCCAGGCTCTATGCGCAGGTCCAGCAAGGCATCCAGGCTCCAGACGCTGGTCCAGCAAGGCATCCAGGCTCCAGACGCAGGTCCAGCAAGGCATCCAAGCTCCAGACGCAGGTCCAGCAAGGCATCCAGGCTCCAGACGCAGGTCCAGCAAGGCATCCAGGCTCAAGACGCTGGTCCAGCGAGGCATCCAGGCTCTAGGGGCTGGTGATGTGTGCTGCACTTGGCTCTGGCTGCTCCTTTCTGCATGTAATTGTTTTTTATGCCTATTTTATATTGGATGTTGACTGAGGCTATTTTTTGCATTAGAGGCAAACAAACGCATGTTGGGCTGACTAGCGTGAGTTTTCTGGTCGCTAATGGGCCTATCGCTAGGTATCGCCTGCTAACACAGGACTTCCTATTGCCATCGCGCTGATGTTAGCGGCAGTTTTCACCGCCGTTCCCTGATACTATCGCTATGTAGCGACAACTTGTTAATACGCTGCTAACATGGCGATAGTTTTCAGGGTTAGGTGGCGATAAAAAACGACCGCTAACTGGCGTTTGCGATAGGTACTTGAGAATATGCCCCTAAGTTGCTTAACTGAAATCCTTACTGGAAAATGCAAAGATGGTGAATGCAGGTCTACGATTGTGCTGTTTTTCATACACTAAAACTCTGTATTTTTGGAATAGTTAGTTATGAAGCAATCAGACATTTTAAAAGCTCACAGATTCATCTATACTACTTTTATAAAGAGAGAACTGGGAACCTTTGAGGTGGGTAAACTCCAGAACTACACCACTAATCACAACACCGAATACAGCGTTGGAAAGGGGAGTTCCAGGAGATGGTCATAGGCTATACATCTGGAAACCATATACATTACAAAGTGCAAACAACATTAGGGGTAAAGTAGTTCCCTGTGGGCATTGTTCTGCTGGGGCGTGTCAAAGTAAACTTGTGGGCGGAAACAACTCATGGGCTGCAGAAACAACTCATGGGCTGCAGCTAGAAGCACACACAAAAGCACACACAAAAGCACTACGACTTCAGGCACAAACATTGCAAAAGCACTCACATTAAGCACTCAGCGGTTTATCAATACAAAAAAAAGTCATGCCACTTCATGGACAGTGACTTAAGTCGACGATTCATTCATCCGACTTCAGGCACAAAGATTGCAAAAGCACTCACATTGCAAAAGCACTCAGTGGTTTATCAATACAAAGAAAGGCATGCCACTTCATGGACAGTGACTTAAGCCGAGGATACATTCATGCCGCGTTATTAAAGAGCCCGTGAATGGCATAAACAAAGGGGCGCTGCAAATAGTACAAGAGGCATAAGGGGCGTGTAAACTCAAAGAGGGCTGCAACTTAAAAGCACTCCGCCTTCACGCACAAAGAGCACTCAGCGTTTTCAGGGCGCGTCAAATACAATAAATGCCATGCCACTTACATGCGCTGTCATTTCGCTCGCCGATACATTCATTATCACAGGGCCCATAATTGACATAATGAAAGGGGCGCGGCAAAGGGCGCGACAACAACTAACACAGGCGCGGAACCATTGGTCACACGTAAGGGGCAGAGAACACCTCTTCCCTACGCGTTCCTTGTCAGTGGGGAGAATGTAAAAAAAGGGGCGCGGCTTATAAAATAAACCAATCACGCTACATTGCACACATTTCACACAGTACTTGCAACAATAAATATGCAAAACCTTCTCCGATTTGTCTAACGAGCACCTTCATAATAGGGGGCTAGCAGAGGGAAACGAGACACACAACCTTCGAACGCTAGGAAAACACTCGCATTGCATTTATTTCGCGCTGTGCCACTCTCTAATCGCATTGTCATTCACTAGACTTACTTACTGAGTGCGCACATTACTTACTTATTACAAAGAAAGCCTTACTCGCAGGGCCACTGTCTTCTCTCATTCTCATTGACAACAGTTCGCCAAAAACGCGAACAATAACGACTACGGCCATTACTTCAGAAATACAACAAAACGCTTTATCTATCAGCCACTCTACTCGCATTTGCCTTACCAGCACTTCAAGAACAACACGATAATTAATGAGTGCCGGCATTAATTCACTATTACAAACAAAGCCTTGCTCGCAGTGCCACTCTCTAAAATTGTTTAACAATACAAAACGGAGGCTCAAACATTACTTTGCTTCAACATTACAAAGAAAGGCTTGCTCACAGTGCCACTGTCTACAATTGCTTCGCAAGATAAAACGGACTTTCAGCCTTTGAAATACATAAAGCATTCACACGGGGCTGCCAGAAGAAAAGACATCACGCATTCTTTAACTCTATTTATACTTTGACTCAGGCAGTGCTGTATGCCAATTCACGCCGCTTTCAGCTATCGCACTCTTTTATCAACACAATCTTGAACTTTCATCCACAGTATTGCCCTTTTAAAGTACCAGACAACACTAAAACAATACCTGCCATAACTCAAACAGAGTTTGACACTGTTTACTACTTCCCAAATAGGGGGTGACCTCTAAACCAAATAGCCATTTCAGTAAGGCTAATTTACCTTTCACAGTCAGGGCTGCTGTATGCTAATTAACAAAGCTTTGTCTAGCACACACTTCTCTTGCCTTTATCCACTCAATTATTCACACATTTAAGGACCATTAACTCGGCTGTGCAAAAAAACATCTACATGGTAGCAGAACAACTAGGGGAGTAAAAAAGGGGCATGAGTTTAAAACAACATTTTTTGGGGGAAAGGAGACCCTTTCACAATACTGTACTGCGAACAGACACAGTAATACCTTTCACACATTCAAATCTTTCATTACAATTGCAAAACATTTACCAAAACATACATCACCAATTCAGAAACACGGGACAACATAAACATTAAAGGACATAAACAGTAATGCAATTAAACATTAAACTTAGCTGCACTATCATTAAACTTTTCTTTGCTTTCAAAATCTATAGTACTATTATAAAGGAAGAACTTTGAGGCTTTGAGGCAGGGAAACTCGGGAACCACAGCGCCAATCCACACACCCGATACAGTGTTGTAATCCTCAGGGTGTGCAGATGGACATAGGCTATATAAATTACAAATAAATACGTTATTAAAAAATATAAGTTAAAAAAAAAGTAGTCCCTTCAAAGTAGCGCCGGCCGCGACATGCGTGCTGACATCAGGAGCGGCGTACACGCGAGGAGCGGCGGAGAACAGCGCGGGGAGGAGCGGCGGAGATCAGCGCGGGGAGGAGCAGTGACGAGGAGCGGCGGAGATCAGGGGAGCAGCGGACATGACTGGCGGACAGGCGGTGACGATCGGCGGGCAGACAGTGAGGAGCGGCGGCGGGGAGGAGCGGTCAGCGGCGGATGAGGTAGGGCGCCAAGTTACCAGTCAGCAAAGCAAACGTGAGGGAGGAGCGGCGGCGGGGAGGAGCAGTGAGCGAGCCACAGGTACCGGAGAAAAAACAAACGTGTGCAGGAAAAAGAAACGTGGGCAGGTTAACAGGAGGAAAAAGAAACGTGTGCAGGTGACAAAAGTGTTCAAAGTGGAGCTGGGAGCAAACGGGCCATTACAGGACGAAAAAGTGAAACGGGGCATTACAGGGAGGAAAAAGTGACGTGGGCAGTGACGTGGGCAGGTTAACAGGAGGAAAAAGAAACGTGTGCACGTGACAAAAGCGTACAAAGTGGAGCGGGTAGCAAACGGGGCATTACAGGACGAAAAAGTGACGTGGCCAGTGAGGTGCGCAGGTACCAAACAGGGCATTACAGCAGGAAAAAGTGATGTGAGCAGTGACATGGGCAGGTTACACAATGACAGGGTGGGCAGGGGCCCTGAGCCATGATTGCTCCTGCACAACGTCGGGACGGGCTGCTAGTATAGCTATAAAGTGGGTGTTTATTAAAGACATCACCAGTGTACTGGTGTTTTAAAGGGGTCATCTGGTGAAGACAAAAATCCTATTCTCTGTACCCAGTCCAGCATCAGTAACAGTCACTAAACAAGAATTGGTAAAGCCAAAAGGTTTTACCTCTGCGAAATCTATTGATTTTGTCAATGATTTTTAGACATGGTACACAGGAGCGCTTGCTGCTACGCAGCATGTTTTAAAGTTAAAAAGCTATATGACGTGGTCAGCGCTGTTTCTGTCATAGTTCATTTTATTTTAAAACTTTAAGCCATATTGTACAGCAGCTAGGGCCGCTGTTCAACATGCCCATGCGTTGACCGCGTCAGTGGCTGCCACTGGAATGCTGTGTCATTGATTTTCACTTAATGTGTTTTTTATATTTCTGGCTGCATTAAATATTAATGGTGGCAGGTGGTAGAGAGAGTTATGAATGGAGCTCTGTAGGTTCTGGCGCTGCCATGATCGGACCACGTAAGTTGGAGAACAGTCTGAATGCATTACGGGCATTACCACTCCTTGACCACTCAGAAAATGCATTTCAAGAAATCAATACAAGCTCGGTACAAGGCAGGGATTGAAATGTACAGTTCCTCAGACAATGCAGCACTTCAAGATATAGCACACACACTGTGAGGGGGCAGTGGGCAGTTCACGGCATGTCTTACCTTGTCAACTCGTGTTTTAATGAATTTCCCTAAACCAGTAGCTTTTTGTAATCTTGTCAATGCATATTACTTCTGAGACAAAACTTATAAGTAGCAAAACCTGAGAAGCCGAGACAAGCACTACTCACTGTAGCCCGGCTGTGAAAAGAAAGTCGAACTGTTAGCTAGCAGAAAAGATGCACATGCATGGAGCACTCAACAACAAATTAAAAAAAAAAGTACCTTCAGGGTGTGTAGGCATTGAAAGGACACTGGCCAATAGACAATAGCCAGTGACTGGAAGCTGTACTTGGTCTAAGCTCTATGCCAGGCAAGGACAGCAAAGCAAGAGCCAAAGAGAACGCGGACGACGTGCAGGCAAGGTGCTGTCCAATCAGAAGTGTGTAAATTATGGGGCGGGTTCTAAGACACTTTTGAGATTGTTTTGAACTTTCAAAGACTTTACAAGCACAGCGCAGGCACTGTGCAGGTGAAACCTAAAAGAACATTCTAGAAAGTTGCTTGGTTTGATGACATCCGCTTGGGGATTGAAGCATTGTGGCATTATTCAGTGCATGCCCGTTTTAATAGAGTTATAAGTTCAAAACACAATTCTGACAGCTCAGAAGTTGATTCGACTCAAACAGAAGATTAACAATTCTGCTGACAAGAATGACTGGGGGACGAACTTTCTAAGCTGCCTACTCTTGAAAGAGTGGCTTATCAGGGTTACTAGAATTATACGGTTCTGCAACTGTGGCGTTTCCTTCATAATTATCAAGGTGCCACGTTTACCTCATAATTTACTCCCTGCTGCATAGTTTGCAGATCTCTAATAACAAATCGGGTTTCTTGGTCACATGGATAAAGGTTACTATAAAAAGAATCACACGTACTGGTGCGTAGTGAAAGACCCTTTTCAAAGGTTAAGTGGTGACCTTTTAGCTGTTTATTACTGTATTCAAGTGTTAACTGTACTGATCAAGCGACACCTTTGTTCATGCTGCGGTTTCCGGTCCAGGGAAGACATGGCTTGGCAGTTAGGGCTGGACTGTTCCCATGAGGCACAGGGTCAGACTGATTTGCATATAGCCATGTCTGAACTGGGGTGGCAGAGTGGGCTAAAGAACGGTGATGGATTAAACCCAGATCTTTTGACTGGGTGTGAGTTTTTGATTGATTCAGATGCTCCGTCCATCACCATCCCCTTTTGTACCGCTTTTGGCCACCATAAGTGTGGCAGGGTATGCTCAGACGTGAGTCCCTTGCTCACTTTGCCACTGGATTCAAGCAAGCTGGGCTGAAGCCGGCTGGAATGCCAGAAACCGGTCCTCGGAAGCTTGTTTCCGGTCCAGGGAAGACATGGCTTGGCAATTCGGGCTGGACTGTTCCCATGAGGCACAGGGTCAGAATGATTTGCATATAGCCATGTCTGAACTGGAGCGCAGAGTGGGCTAAAGAACGGTGATGGATTAAACCCAGATCTTTTGACTGGGTGTGAGTGTTTGATTGATTCAGATGTTCCGTCCATCACCACCCCCTTTTGTACTGCTTTTGGCCGCCATAAGTGTGGCAGGGTATGCTCAGACGTGAGTCCCTTGCTCAATTTGCCGCTGAATTCAAGCAAGCCGGGCTGAAGACAGCGGGAATGCCAGAAACCAGTCCTCGGAAGCTTGTTTCCTGTCCAGGGAAGACATGGCTTGGCAGTTCGGGCTGGACTGTTTCCATGAGGCACAGGGTCAGACTGATTTTCATATAGCCATGTCTGAACTGGGGTGGCAGAGTGGGCTAAAGAACGGTGATGGATTAAACCCAGATCTTTTGACCGGGTGTGAGTGTTTGATTGATTCAGATGCTCCGTCCATCACCACCCCCTTTTGTACCGCATTTGGCCTCCATAAATGTGGCAGGGTATGCTCAGACGTGGGTCCCTTGCTCCCTTTGCCACTGGATTCAAGCAAGCCGGGCTGAAGACGGCTGGAATGCCAGAAACCGGTCCTCAGAAGCTTGTTTCCGGTCCAGGGAAGACATGGCTTGGCAGTTCGGGCTGGACTGTTTCCATGAGGCACAGGGTCAGACTGATTTGCATATAGCCATGTCTGAACAGGGGTGGCAGAGTGGGCTAAAGAACGGTGATGGATTAAACCCAGATCTTTTGACTGGGTGTGAGTGTTTGATTGATTCAGATGCTCCGTCCATCACCACCCCCTTTTGTACCGCTTTTGGCCGCCAGAAGTGTGGCAGGGTATGCTCAGACGTGAGTCCCTTGCTCACTTTGCCACTGTATTCAAGCAAGCCGGGCTGAAGACGGCTGGAATGCCAGAAACCGGTCCTCAGAAGCTTTTTACCGGTCCAGGGAAGACATGGCTTGGCAGTTCGGGCTGGACTGTTCCCATGAGCCACAGGGTCAGACTGATTTGCATATAGCCATGTCTGAACAGGGGTGGCAGAGTGGGCTAAAGAACGGTGATGGATTAAACCCAGATCTTTTGACTGGGTGTGAGTGTTTGATTGATTCAGATGCTCCGTCCATCACCACCCCCTTTTGTACCGCTTTTGGCCACCAGAAGTGTGGCAGGGTATGCTCAGACGTGAGTCCCTTGCTCACTTTGCCATTGGATTCAAGCAAGCCGGGCTGAAGACGGCTGGAATGCCAGAAACCGGTCCTCAGAAGCTTTTTACCGGTCCAGGGAAGACATGGCTTGGCAGTTCGGGCTGGACTGTTCCCATGAGCCACAGGGTCAGACTGATTTGCATATAGCCATGTCTGAACAGGGGTGGCAGAGTGGGCTAAAGAACGATGATGGATTAAACCCAGATCTTTTGACTGGGTGTGAGTGTTTGATTGGTTCAGATGCTCCGTCCATCACCACCCCCTTTTGTACCGCTTTTGGCCACCATAAGTGTGGCAGGGTATGCTCAGATGTGAGTCCCTTGCTCACTTTGCCACTGGATGTAAGCAAGCCGGGCTGAAGCCGGCTGGAATGCCAGAAACCGGTCCTCGGAAGCTTGTTTCCAGTCCAAGGAAGACATGGCTTGGCAGTTCGGGCTGGACTGTTCCCATGAGGCACAGGGTCAGACTGATTTGCATATAGCCATGTCTGAACTGGGGTAGCAGAGTGGGCTAAAGAACGGTGATGGATTAAACCCAGATCTTTTGACTGGGTGTGAGTGTTTGATTGATTCAGATGCTCCATCCATCACCACCCCCTTTTGTACCGTTGTGGGACACGAGGCAGAGAAAAGGGGCAGAAAAGAGGGCTTGGAAAAATAGCTCCCTGAAAAAACAAAAATATTTGTGCAAGCTACCAACAATATAAAGTGAAATGAAACCACCCAACCCTTTTCTGTTCTTGTTCTTGTCTTTTTTTTTCTATCATTATTCATCACGTTTCAAATGACTGGAAGACTAACTCTTGAAACTGAGAAAGCTAGTAAAAAGAGAAAGTGAAACCGGGAGCATTTTTTAAAAATCTGCCAGCCATTGCTGCAACGCCGCCAAAGACCATACGGCCCAGGGGGCCCGCGACAGGAGCCGCCCCTCACCTGACACGCGCGCCAGCCGGCGCATAAAGGACGACACAGTCTCCCGCACCGCGGGACGTGCGCAGGCGAAGCCCGGGCAAAGGGCAGGCCCGTCTGCGCCCGTTAGCGTCAGGAAGTGGCTGGGCTGGGCCCCCTCCCTTTTATTTGGCTCAAAGTGGATCTTGTGCAGGTACTTTTAGCGCTAAGAACTTTCTTATCGAGTTACCTATGGTGGAGAAGTGTAGCTCAATGGTTAGAGCGGCAGACCCTGAGGCAGAGGTCTAGCCCGGGACCAGGGTTCAATTCCCCGCCTCGGTAGGTCTTGGGCTCAAAATTCCACGGACCTGATAATTCTCGCCTCTGTGCCTATTTCAATCATGGAGTCCCAATCTGCAACTCTGGGCAATAGCTTGCTTAATCTCCACAACGGCCCCCACAACGCTAAGGATGTCTGGCCTCCACCTTGGGGGTGCCCAGGAGTGGACGCCTCACAGGGAAAGCCAGGATGGGTTCCACAGCGGTATTCGTACAAGCGCCTTGAGACCCTTGCGGGTGAGTAGTGCGCTATACAAGTATCAATTTCCATTTCCATTTACCTATTAGGCAAAGAAGTACTCAAGTTTATGTTAAGCCTAGCGCTGTGATTGTATCGCTTGTGGAAGCACCCTTTTCTGACTTTATAACCAGGGTTGTTTTTATTAGTGTGTTAGTACATTTTAAATTATATCATTCATCTTTGAGTCCATTATATTTTTAAGGGTACAATTGCACTGTTGAGAAGCGAACCAGTTTATCCATAGGCTTTTATGATTACATCCCTGACGTCCATATACTTACATTCTGAAGTGTCTCACTTATTCAATCCTGTTCTTGGATAAATACGTAAAATGGTATAAAAGTTGTATTAACTTTTGATTGCTGATTCGCATTGTACTGCGGAGTAGATTCTGTGTTTTCCATATTGTTTACAATTATAAATTGAAATGAGTAAACGGAAAGTAATTGCGGGGAAAGGCGTAGTTGGAACCTTAGACGCCTTTTTAACGAGGGCTGAATCTGTCCTTAACAACGAAATTATATTAACGGAGCGCAGGTTATCTTTGGAGCCCTTCACCTCGCAAGGCAGGCTTTCCCTTACTCCTGCTTTCCCTGCTGTTCCGACCGTCCTCAATCAGGATATGCAGCTGGAACAGCGGAGCCAACCTCTAGAGGCTGACATACCACAATTAAATGAAACCATGTCCTCAGTAATCCTAGAGCAGGAACCCAGCCCAGTTAAACATAAACTACGTTCAAGGGCACAGAAAGCAAAAGTAAAATCTACTTGTCTTAAGAAACCCAACGCTGTAAATAGGAAAAACGGGGGATCTAGGCAACTCGTACAACTTGCGACAGGTAGTGAGGGGGTGACTGTGGTAGAAGTACACACTACGGGTGACGTCAGTGAGGGAAACCCAACCAATCGGAACCAGATCAATTTAGGGTCATTATGTGCTGGTTCTTTGGAGGGGGATTTTTGGGGTAGATTAGAGACCATGTTGACTACCTTAGTAGATCCTATTCTACAATAAATAGGCGGGGTTGAAAAAGGTTATCTAAACTAGAAATGCTGGTGGATAACACTCCTTGTGACACTGTTAAAGCAAGCTCACACAAGCCCAAAACCCAAGAGTCTATTGAAAGAGGTAGAGTGGGGTGGGACAGAGATGAAGAAGCTGATATTGTGATGTTACCATCTAACAGTAGGACACCAGACAAAAGAGGTTCAAGCAGTCGTAAGCCTGTTAACATCGATATTTTAGATCCGAGACAGTCCACGACTATTAGAATAGGGTCGCCCATACCGCTGAAGGACAAGAGGCCAGAGGGTGGGTCTCCCCAATCATCATGTCTTCCCACCATTGATCTCCCCCTGAATCCACCCCATATGTAGTAATCCTGGGGCATGTTCCTGCCCTTCCCCCGGGGAAGAGCGAAATTTATGGCCAGCTAAGAAACAAAATTACGCATTGGTTCACACAGAACACAATAGCTGGTGCCAATACATCTAATAACATAATTATGGCACGTAGGGTTAATTGGATTGGGAGCTCAAGTAAACAAGGGATTGGGGACTGTATTATTATTAATTTTAATAATCCCTATATTGTAGGTCGTATTTTCTCAAGGGGTTACAGTCTCCCTCCATTAGTGGGCTCTGTAATCAGAATATTACCCCTGGGCTTTTTTTATAGGCCGCCTAGCAATAGGGACATGGCTAGGGCTGTCCATGGGGAATATCATTTGGAGGATGCTCAAACAAGACCAGGACCTACTCACTATCCAACTTCCTTGGTGCAACCACAGCCATTTATGGATAGGCAGTGGTGTAGTGCCCATAGATTGGCACTAAACAACAGATTTGATACTTTGACAGGCATGGAGGAATGCGACTGACTGTAGGACCCTATATCTACAGGGGCGGAGTAGGTTGCACTACCTCACGACGCTAGGGTTGCAGTGGCTGAGAATCCAAGGTGGAGATCGAACAACTTTTTATCTTGGAACATAGCGGGCTTGGCTGCTAAGCTACAGGATCCTATATGGATCACCTATGTGAAGCAATTTCTGATAATCTGACTACAGGAAACATGGTCAGTAGATTGTGATCTTTTCCTGGAAGGCTATTAGGCTTTCTTTGTTCCAGCTAAACCTTCCCTGAGGGGGAGACCAGGGGGGGGTTTGGTTATCTACATCTCGGTGGCCGTTGCCTGCAAAGTGCAGGTAGTGCCCACCTCACATCCGGGTATCTTAGCTTTAGTGGCACATAAGGGGGCTTCAAAGGTTAGTGTTACAATTGGCCAGCAAGAGTGCATTGTATGTGCCAATGATCCTGATAGAACCTGCAAATATGTTAGCATACTAGTCATTAAGTAGGACACTTTGGGGCATATTTACAAAAAAGTGGCGAAGAGTGCTGTTAAGCCAAGAAGGCTAACGACACACTTCGTCACTTTAGAAACACTGTGCTGCACCATATTTACTAGAACATTGTGAGAAGTTGGCCTGGTATATGATGTCCATTCTTCTAGTGGGCACCTTGCACCAGTCCAATCGACCCTTTTTGATGGTTGGTTATCAAGTCAACCTTATAGAAAGCTATCCTAGTGGTAGCTGTGGAGAGCAGCCTTCAGGCTTAGACTTGCAGACGAGTTAAGCAAGTTGTTTTACCATTTATAATCTCTTGAGTACCAAATGAAAGCCCACCACACAAAGTATATATCAAATATATATATATATATTTATTCTAAACACAACCCCTCTGGACTCTTTATGAGGTAAGAGGTAAAAGTACAATACAAGGAACTTAATTAGCATACGATAAGTTGCACAGTATACGTTTTGCCCTAGGGGCCTCACAAACCAAATAAGAACCATGTGAGAGTTAGAAAGCAGGCCTGGGGCCGGTGGAATCGCTGGGGCTTCTAGGAACAACCAAAGGTTAGGATGCAGGAGGCCCACGGGAGACGCGTGCAGTGTCTAAACACAGCCGCGGGTTACCATTGACTTTCTATGGAGAACGAACAAGTTACAGTTTTAAAGATTAAGGGCACAAGGAGGTGAACTGCGATGGAACCCTTTTTAGACCAGGACACTTGGAGAGTCAATACCCACGGGAGCACCGGAGTACTCGTGTTACCTCACCCAGGGAAGCCGGGTGCAAAGGTGTATTTTTGTGTCGGGTTTCATCGTCGATTCCAATGGAGAGCTGCGAAGAAGTGCTGCAGGCGACCAGAGGAAAAGTGTCTGGGTGGATCCAAGGGTGGATCGGAGATGTGAAGAACCTGAAAGCAAAGGAGACAGAGTCTGGGTCAGTAGCCAGTGACCAGGGTGGTGATAGGAAGATGCCAGCCGATGTTGGTTGATTTCAGGTGATAAGATAAACGTTGTCTCTTCAGCCACGAGGACCAGGAGGTGTCAATGACAACCAGGAGCTGGATTTGAGCTGTCCCATAAAGGATCTAGCTGACTGCGGCGTCTGTATCCGGATTGGACCCAACAAGCCTTAGCAAACGCAATCCACGCAGGATGGCAAGATTGGCTAAAGTGCAGACCAGCAAGGTCTGAGGAACTTTTCATTTGGGGAGAAGTTGAAGCAAGCCTGGAGCAACCAGGAAAGCAAAGGAATTTAAGATTGGTTTTCATGCGGGCTCACTAGTCAATCGACTAGGAACTGTGAAGACGCATCAAGCTGAAATGCACAAAGTGGGCCCACGGGACACTCGTGATTGTGGGCCTCTGAGCTTTAGTGCAAAAGGTGCTCAGGGCTGGGCCTTTAAGCATCCTAATGCACAACTTCGGGATACCTCGGAAAGTAGGTGCAGCATGCAAAATGCAGGATGTCCAGGAGTTCCGGTCCCACGTCTCTCGTGTCCACCACAGGTTTCAGCTTTGCTGGGAGCGCAGGTCAGTGTCAGAGATGTCTGGAGGTCTGTATCCTGAATCGCAGATTCTTCGGGATCCGGCGGGAGCTTCGAAACGCAGACTGGCAAAGTTGCTGTTGGTGCCTGTTTGAACAGGGTGGTCACTCTTTGACCACAAGGGAGATTTCTTCCATCTTCTAGTCGATATGGAATGTTGAAGGTCCAAGCTATATGTTGCAGAGCTTCGTCCAGGGTAATTTAAAGTCCTAGGGACTGGGGTTCCATACTTATAGTAAGTTTAGGGGTTGGACTAACTCTAAGGTCCCTCCTATGGGTGGACCTGGGGAGGGGGTGGTTACACCCCTTCCCCTTTGTCCAGTTTCGTGCTAGTGCTGGGGCTGAGTGCCCCAACAACCGGTTTGAACTGGGAAATGCATGGAGCACCTTGTGTGCCCCAGGCAGTGTCTGGAAAGCATTCACTGAACGCAGCCCTCCCTGCCACAATACACTAAGAGCCTGTCTGGAGAGGTGCTAGCACCTCCCTGGGCAGAAAACCTATTGTCCAGGCCTCCCCTGCCGGCGTTTCATCCAGCAGCAGGAGGGCAGCAGCAACAATTTTGTGATGCTGAGGCCCTGTTTAACTGCAACTGGGTTTTGTAGTAACTACATGTCTTCTCGCTCTAGAAGGGTGGAATGTTACCCCCGCCGCTAGGACTGGCGGGGGGTCGTATTCCAAAGTGTTTGACACCATACACAGCATGTTTTGATAAAGCCAAACCAAAGTTAGCATTAACCGCGAGGATTATAATGCACTTAAGAGTATATGGTCTGGCTATATCATAGATCAGCTATAAGAAAGGAGATGGTTCCGAAAGCTGCAGAGGGCTCAACTCCTGCTAGGGCACCCTCTCATGCAAAACCAAGTACTCTGCCTCCAGGATTGTCAAAGCATGCCATAGGAGTGACTTATAGATTACTATGTGTCTATATATAAGGTAGATATAGGTATGCTATAACTAAGTAAGGGGTGATTACACCACCTTACCCATGCTGTAAGAACAGACCTGTGGTGTCAGTTTGGAAGGCTAACCAGGGGTGGCACAATACATGCTGCAGCCCCTGGTAGGCCTAGGGTGCACCTATGCCCTGGGTACCTAGGGTACACTATACAGGGGCTCACAAGGGTGACCAGTAAACAATCTGGTATGTACCTAAAGTACATGGTATCAATTTAGAGAGAGAACAGCCAGGCTGTGGGCCTGATTAGCAGGTCCACAGCCATACTAAAGTAGAAAAAACAGAGAATCACAGTAAAAAGTGGGGGTAACCATAGGAAGCAGACCCTACTCTCCTACAAAATGATGCAGCCCTGCATTTGCTCCTGCGCTGGCACTAAATTTAGCAGCCGAGCACCAACGCAGGCACCCTTGCACCGTAGTGCAAGGGTGCCTGTGTTGCGGGAAAGATTGTTTATGTGCAGGAAGGTTCTCCTTCCTGCACATAAACAAACTTGCACATAAACAATCTTTAAATGTTGTTTTGTAACTTCTATGTGTGCTGCTTAATGTAGCACACGTAGAGGTTGCAACACTGAATTTTTTAAATATGATTGTTTATGGGGAGGAAGGTCCTCTTCCTGCACATAAACAATCTTTAAATGCCGTTTTGTAACTTCTATGTGTGCTGCTTAATGCAGCACACATAGAGGTTGCAAAACTGCATTTATTAATATGAATGTTTATGTATGGAGAAGTGTGGCTCAGTGGTTAGAGGCGGCAGACCCGGAAGCTGAGATCGATTCGGGACCAGGGTTCAATTCCCAACGCAGCAGGGTCTTGGGTCAATGTCCGCGGACTCGATAAATCTCGCCTCGGTGCCTACTCTAACCTTGGGCTCCACTCTGCAACTCTAGGCAATAGCTTGCTTAATCTTCACAACGGCCCCTTCAATCCCGGGGATGCCTGGTCTCACCTTGGGGGTGCCCATGAGGGACCATCTCACAGGGAAAGCCAATACGGGTTCCCCAGCGGTATACAGCGCCGGGACACCCTGGTGTGGGTAGCTGTGCACTTTACAAGTATACCACATTTACATTTACATTTATGTGCAGGAAAGCGAACCTTCCTACACATAAACAATCATTGGCATTTTGCTGTTTCTATGTGTGCTGCACAACATAGCACCCATGGAAACAGCAAACACCTTGAGAAATGAAGCCTTTCTCCTTGTTTCGCTTGTTTAAGACCAGGTTTTCCCTAGTCTTAATTTTGGCGCGGCCTCCTATTTACGCTGCTCTTGTAAATAGGAGGCAGCGTCAAAATCAATGGGTGTTGCGGTGGAATGTCCACCACAACACCCATTGCCCGCCCCTCTCACGCTAAGTGTAGCGTGAAAGGAGGCCTTACTACAAGGCAGCGTTAAGCCACGACGCCATGAGGGTGGCGATAGGGGCTTGTAAATATGCCCCTTACTGTGTTCCTTGCTAAGTCAGGATAAACAGGTTGTATTAGCGCTATCCCTTGCTCACCTCTGCAGCTTGCACCCCCAAATCTGCTGTGCTGTTGATGCACACGCTGATGAGCATGACTGACATGGCGTTTATGTTTCATGGGGTTTTATTCTGGCTGACATTTTGGGTCTGGAAGAATCCTTTTTCCTCTAATGACCTCTCTTCTCTGAGTGTGGGCTGTGCTTCAGTGTTCGAATAGCCATCCCACTGCAGCCTTTTATCACGTGACCACTCCAAGGGAAGACCACCCACCACCACACCTCAAGGTACAAGAATCACCAGTCGCAAATGGATTCTCGGATAACCACTGGGTGATTAGCGTCTAGTAAATTGGCATATACGCACTTGGACCTGTCCCGGACCACCAGGCTGCAAGGGTTTTGGTCCACTTACAAGCTGGCACTAGAGAGTTTTGTGTCCCATCCCCTTCTCATAACAAATGGAGGTCTACCAGTACCCCAGAGGATACATATGGGGAACTAACCCCAGCTCCGCAGGCAAATAACAAGATGCAGATGAGATCTCCTTTTCTGATGGAACTTGTACAGACCACACCAGGAGTCACCTCTGCTCGAGGTTCACACAATCTTTCCCCCTCCTTAATCCTAGTCCACTCTACTGATCCACTGTTCAACCCACCCAAACTACAGCGGTCTAAGTTCAGGGAGTGTTGCCTTTCGCCCAAGCAGTTCTAGAAATTGTTCATATAGGGTCTGTGTTCTTGCAGTTTTTGGTGGCCCCAGCCCCGAGGCCTGACACTTAAATATTTTGGGAGGGGACGTGGGACCACCTTCCCCGAGCCATGTCATGGCTCCCGGGACCCCATGTAAAACATGTGAACCCTGATGTAAAACAGTGTCTCAGGACCCTACCCAAAGGTAGCAGAAAGACTACTGCTGGATGGGAGCAAGGAACATAGGATTGCTCCCTCCCGGTGGGAGCAGAAAGAAAAACTTCTTCCAGTCAGGCAGGAACAGAACGATGTAGCCAGCTCCCACAGGTAGCTGGCGGGGCTGCGGGGGCCTTGGGCGTCTCCAAACTGATAGGCTATGGGTGCCCTTGGACGGACCAGGGCACCCAGACTATTAAAAAAGCAAAAAGGAAAAAAAATGATTGTGCCTCGCCACTTCTCTATTGAGGCTGCTCCTAAAATATTCACTCCTCCCTCCCATGAGAGCCCCATAATGCCCTTGTTGGGACAGAAAAGCCTTCTAAATGGTGGTGGACCTGTTCCCCTGCCTTGGGTGCCCAACTGTACTGTTGTCTAGATCCCTAATGCTGATTTTGTTGTCATAGGCGTTCACATATCATTTGTGTGCACCATGACATAGGCCTGTTGTGATCTTGTTGGACTGGGAGAGACACCCAACGTGCTACTCTCATAGTTGTGGAACGCTACTGCCTTCACCAGGAGTGAAGCAGCACGAGTGCGTTGGTGGCAGAATACCGTGCAGTGATCAGTAAGAGTGAACAGGTAATTTTTAACCTGTGTCACTGGAGTGAGGCTTGCAGACTCACTCACCTCTTTAAAGTACAGATGCCGTGTGCTTAGCTTATCCCCTGACCTACATCAATTGTGCAAAAGTGGGGATTCTACGCTGGATTTATGTGTGCCTGGAAAAGGTACAGTACTTTGCTAGAGCGGTGCTGTGCAGTTTATTCGTGGTGAGTGTGTGTACTGGGTGTACATATACTGGAGAGGAATACATTACATGAATGATGCATGGATGTGTAAATGTAAATGTAAATGTAAATGTATAGGCATTTATATAGCGCACTACTTACCCGTAGGGTCCCAAGGCGCTTTGACCGCTGCGAAACCCTTCCTGGCTTCCCTGAGAGATGGTCCCTTAATGGGTATCTCCAGGGTGAGACCAGGCATCCCCGGCGGTCTGGTGGGGCCGTTAGTGAAGATGAGGCAAGCTAATGCCCAGAGTTGCCAAGTGTGATCGCTGATCAGAGTGCAGTGAAAGGATGTGATGAGTGTATGTGTGCTTGTGAAAAGTACAATACATGAAGGGTGTAGTGTTGTGCAGCATGCACAAAGCTGGCAGTATGCGTGTGCTAGCAGAGTGTGCACTTGTAACTGGTACACCATTGCACAATACAGAAACGCTACAGTACTGAGCAGTGCGCACAGAGTGAATGTTTATGCAGATGTATGTGTGCCTGTGGTGGCACAATAATTGGAGGTAACAGCGCTGGACAGTGTGTGTGTCATGTACATACACTGAGTTCAAGTGTGCCTGTAATGGTATAGTACATGTAGGACACTGGATTGCATTTTGGGAAACCCAGGCCTGCCTGGTGAAGACATGAAGGGGTAGAGGAATCCCCCAAACAGATTTATGTATTGCCGCATTACTGTGGGCTGGGTCGGACATTGGAGAGGGAGAGCAAGGCTCTCCCTGCACACTTCAAAGGGTGCTCTTTGATTCATTGAGAGATCACATGGAAGGGGCCTGGACATATCTCAGGAAGGGGATGTGGCTGATAGGGGAATCATAAAGAGTAGTGCTGGGAGCCCGGGATTAACCTGTTGATGCACCTATCACTGTGGCTGACATCCAAATGTGAACCCTCGTCACTCCCATGGCCTATGCTATGAGACTGTCAGCTTCAGAGTCTCTCCTGCTGTGACTGACTGCCTTTCAAGATGAAGAGAGAGAGAGGAAAAATGCACACGTCAAAAGAAGCAGAGCCCCAACATAAAACTTCAAAAACCCAGACCCAAAATCACATTAGGGCAGTGGTTCCCAAACTTTTTCAACCCGTGGCTCCCTTGAGCTTTTTTTGGCTGGTTGCGGTGATATAAGTCCGGCCTCTGGAGTACTTTCATTTTTCTCTCTAAAACTATTGGGATGAAGGTATTATAATCATAGATGTTATCCCCGGTCTACTATGTCAGTAAAACCTCATGACCCAGAGTGCAAAGAGATGTAAAAAAAGTCAGAACTGGCTGCTGTTGAATATGACAGAGGTCTTCCAGATCAGTTCAAGGAAACTGATTTTACCTTAAATACTACTAGAATATATTTAAAAGCAGCTTTACTGCCAATCAGCAGGGTTTCAAAACATGCTGTGCTTTTGCATAGGGATGGCATGGAAAAACAGGCTAAAAGTAGAGAAAGATGTGGTAGACAGGTTTTGTACATACAGTGCATAATGGGACAAAGAGACTAATTCACAGTTAGTAAAAAAAGTGGTTGCAGAAAAAGGTGGGAAAGGATGTGCAAAAAATGAAGAATATGAGGGTGGATTGTGAAAGATGATTGGGTGAAGATAAAGTCAGGATGAGTAGGGCAAGGATTATCATAGTTCAAGGTCATTATAAAATAGTAGGGATTGGAACAATTACTTTGAATTGGGAATGGGCAGAAGGAAAATGGGAACGAGGGTGCAGTTATGAAAATGAAAGAAGATGATGGTTGTACTAAGGTCGCATAGGTGAAGGACTTTGAATTCAAGGGAGGTGTAAGGGAGTTTCCAGGGTTGAAACTGGTTGAAACGCCCGAAATGCATTGGGATTTGTTACTGAATTATATTTGAAGAACTGTATACCTTAAGCTTGGATTTTGTGAATTTCAACATTTTTCATGGATACATTTTCTGCTTCCGGAAAAGGAGAAAAAATCAAAAGATAAAAATAAAGAACTATGGGCTAGATGTAGGTAATTCCCATTTACAGACTCTTAAATACCGAATTTTACAGATTCGGTATTTAAGAGTCTGTAAATGGGAAGGGGGCAGATGTAGGTAATTTTAAAATCTGAATTACCGAATCTGTAAAATTCGGTATTTACCGATTCTGTAAATACAGAATCGGTATTTCCCATTGATTCCTATGGGCTTTGAAACCCATAGGAATCAATGGGAAATACCGATTCTGTATTTACAGAATCGGTAAATACCGAATCCTGCAAGGGTGCAGGGGGTGTCACTTTGACACCCTCTAGCACCCCAAGTACAGGCTTGTGTGCAATGTGGCACACATACATGCCCTAAGGGCATGTCTGTGTGTCACATTGCACAGGTGTGCATGCCCAGATGTGCATACACACCTGAATTCGGTATTTTACCACACAATAGGATTGTGTGGTAAAATACCGGCTCTTAAGGGCCTGTGGCACTGTAAACTCTGCCACCTACATTCGTAATTACAGAATCGGTATATTTACCGATTCTGTAATTTACCGAATCGGTAATTTTACCGAATCGGTAAATATACCGATTCTGCATTTTTCAGCCCCCTACATCTGAAAACCCTAATACCGGTTGGAAACGGCCGAAATCGGCCGTTTGCGACCGGTATTAGGGCTCCTACATCTGGCCCTATATGTTTTATTTCATCTACGTTTGTACATTGTGTCTAATTTTTCAAAAACTGCTAAAAATGTATCTGATTACTACTAAAGATTGCTGATTTACACTCCTAGGAGTGACCTGTGCTGTGCATTAGGTACTCAGACACACATCTGGTGCACTCCCACATTTAATGACAAAAGGTTTGCAGGACCTTTTTTCCTTTTGCACACAATTGAGCATTGAGTTAAAAATTTGATTATAAGCAATAACCACTACTGATTACTGGTTAAAACTGAGTGCATCCAGGTTGCCTTGACTTCCGGGCAGAGAATGCTGAAGCAGTGTTTAGTATTATGCAGAGCATTAAACCAAAACGAGCTATGTGTGCTGATTTTGCTTTAGAGTTTGTTTTTCATTTTAAAGGCAGATTTGCACACCATTCGCTCTTATCTAGGCTGTCAACTGTATGGGCTAGTGAACTTTCACGTTTTTGCTCATCACACATTTATTTATAATCAATGAAATTGTGAAGCTAAGTATGGGTTCCTTCACCCCTTTTTTCCTTTTGTTTTCGTGTTGTAAAAGGTTTATACAAAGAATGGGGTGTCTTATACTGGGACTATAACCTCAAGACTCTGGAAATCAATGAATTCCACAATGAGATTTTAAAACGTACATAGAGGCACTCTTTGAGTCACAGTGGGGTTAGTCAGTGTGTGCCCGTGTGATGCCACCCTGAACGTTTCAGAGCCAAAACACACTGAGTTTATTTTTAGCTAGAATCTGTCATTACTTTAATTTCACTATAAAAAAAGTCATAAAGATTTAAAATGGTTTTAAAATGTAGTGGGACTATAGAGCAGTTCACGAGATCAGTAATGAAAGTAGTACAACTAATGTCTAGTAGGCACCCCTGACTGTGATTCACTGAGGCGCCAGTACTTCACTTGATGTCTATGGTTTGTTCTTTTTCTGCCTCACGGGGGTGCCAGAGTCCCGCAGTGTTGTTTCATTAGCAAATGGGTGCAGCCTGACACTGTGTGCTTGCTTCTCAAAGCATAGTTTAAGCAAACCATTATTTTTGAGAAAAGGAACAAAGTGCTTACTATAAAATTGAGTGAAAGTGCCTGCCGTTCAACTGACCTCTTGAGGAAAGCCCCCGTGCTCTTCTCGGCACGTACTTTTTCCCTAAATCTCACAATATTGTTTCAATAGTTACTAGGTAACTAAAGCCACAGAAGCTAGCGCTTCTCTGAGTGCCAGAAGGTAGAGGAGTCTTGGATCAGGTCTGAGCTCATCTCTTTAGGTGGACAGGTAAGCCTGCTCTAGTTTTTTACATGTGCATTCAGAGAGAGTTTATTAACGCCTCTGTGCCCGCTCTGTCCCCTTCTCAAGTTCTCCAGACAGTACAGTCTGCTGACCGTCACAGGACAGACACTTCAATGAGACTAAACCAGTGCTGGGAATGAGATTTTGATACCCTTTTTGATCACTTAGATACTAATCTCATTCATCAATTTGGATCGGTTGTTTTCTGTCATTGAGTAAAAGACAACCCCCACATAGGTTAAATTAACCCCAATAAACAGACACAACTCAGAAGAACCACTTACGACTGATGAAGTTTTAAGATTTTATATAAAATCAGGATAAGTGCATATACAATCCTCTCAGGATAAGTTTCAATAAGTATACAAAGAATACAATTAAAATCGATTCCAATCTATTCCAATTCCGTTTCAATTCTGCAGATTAAAGCATAGATACAATGTGGTTCTGTTGCGTCATCTACAAAAGAATAGACAAGTTAATTCTGTCCCTACTCTGTACTAAGTGACATCCCTATTTCGCAAGTTCCTTACCTAAAAAGGTGTCAGCAGTTTGACTTCCAAAGAAGTTCAAACTCTCTTAACTCCTAATGGTAATTCCTATCGGGAAGCAGTACCCTCTCTGCCTACCCTTCCGCTCTCTAAGGGTCCTCGGCCTACTGCTCTCTCGCGCTCTGATCTCTCTCAGCGCTCGCTCCTAACTTGCCTCTCCTCGCTGTTCTCGCTATCTTCTCCCCGGGGTACTGTCCCTAAAATACACAATCACAGTATGGGTGGAACGCCCCTTCGACGCCCACCACGTACTTTCCCCATGATCTCATTCTTTGCTCTTTCCATGGCTTCATCTCTTCGCGTCGTCCGTTAAGTTGACCTTTCTCCTTAGGCGCCATCTTCGTCTTCTTGCTGGTGACTTCATTCAACATTACATTTGACACTTTCGGAGCAAAGTCTATCACCTCAACAGACCTTTAGTTCTTTACGGCTGTATTTGTAACCTTAGTTGGTCCTGTGAATGGTCATTTCAAAACAAAGCTCAAATTCCAAGCGTCTCTTATCACGTTTAGGCCATAAACTTCGTCCGGCATTGTCACCTTAAATCTAGCAAGAACTAGACTCCTTGGCTCGCACGTTCACATCAAAGCTATTCACGACTCCTGTGAGCCCACTAAATTACATACAGCGGACTACACTCCTGCGAACCCTTGGTCAGTTAGGTTAAAATCACACATGACCTAAACCCTTCTAACATTCCTACAAGAAGCTTCCTACACAGTATAACCTTTAACACACATTTATATATAATCGCATTTAGTAAATCGTTTGCTTATAAGTGAATACATTTTACACCGAATATAAATTACATAGGATACAGATTACATAGAATATAAATTACATAGAATATAACTTTATATTCTCATTCGTTACATCGTTATGTATGTTCTCTGCACATCTCTCCATGTTACATTTCTCGCCGTTTCTCCATTTGAAGTTACACACGTACATGAATTCTACTTTGCACGTTCTTCAGTTCGTAAGCATTTCTACACATTTCTACATTAGCCCACTACGTATACGGGCCTTCTGAATCTAATGCGTGTTCAAGAGTAAATACAGTTACATTTCCTATATTACCTTGATTACATCGGTTGATTATATGATATAGGTGTTAACTTCACGTTACAGTATACATTTCATTCCTACGTTATACGATATGCTTGTAAATATGGCTCGGATATATGTTTTATTCAAATTGCGCTCTCTCAGTTCCCCCCTTTGATGACTTCTGGGAGTCATCACTAAATGCAATTTGAATAGCACCCTTACACAGAACTCTTTACAATATTCCCTCTTTTTATCGTTTTGAGAGCTCTTAAACTTTTGTACTGTTGATCTTGTAAAGCAGCTAATCTCCTTTCTTGCTCTCTCATGGATCTTTGTAACTGGTTCGACCTATACCATTTATACAATTTCACTAACCCTAATAATGTGATTATGCAAATCAATACTATCAATACAGGTTTTAGTATATACCACACAATACTTTTACCAAGGTTGGCAAACCAACTTCCAACCTTTCCTACTCCATGACCTACTTTTTCCCAAACATTTGTTTTTGATAAATCTTCGATTTCTTTATGTATCTGTGTAATGTTCTGTATGACTTTCTCAAGTGGTTTTGAATTGTCTGGAATGTAAGTACAACATTCTTGGACCTTCAAAGCCTTGCAAACTCCGCCCTCTTTTGCTAGCAATACATCTAAAGCAAGTCGGTTCTGAAGAACCATTGCCCTAATCGACTGCATCTCTCCTTCTACTAACATTAATGACCTTGCAGTACTTGCAGATAATCTATCTACAACTGTAGCTAGTCTCCTGATCTTAACATCGTTAAGTATCAAACCTAACATAGGAAACATCGCTCCAAATATGTCTCCAACTACTTCTGCATCTCCTACTTCCCTTTTCTCTCTCTTCGAAGCCTTTCCTTCTATGATCGCTAAATCCTTTGCATGATATATTTTGGGGAAGACAATTGCCAAGTAACACGAACCATACCAATTGTCAGGCAGTTTTACGTAGGCATTTCTTCCACATACAAAATATACATTTGGAATTGCTTGCATCCCTTTCATAAAATCTTTCGTGTAGTACTCTAACCTAAAAGCATGTTCGCAATTTACTTCACCTACAAATACACTTTCATAATACGTCTTGCCTCGAGTTAAACATAACTTTCCCTTCTGCGTTCTATCCAAAGCTATTGGACCATTGCTACCTTTCTTCTTGTGTGCTTTTTCCTCTTCGGTCCAATCTGTTTTCCACTGTCCTGACAATTTTAGAATCTTCTGCCTTCTGTATCGGTCATCTACTTGTCCTATGAACTTTTTCTCTACCTCTGACATTTTGCAAGTCAGATTATTTCTGCGTGCGTATGATGTATCTAATGTATCCCAAGGAAGAAAGAATTTAGCTAGTCTATCCTCCTTTTTATAATAGTCCCACTTATTCATTTGTTTATAATTCGGAACTTCAGGCAGTACCGAATCATAATTTGAAAAGTAGTACTCAAACCCTTCTCTACCATAAAATATACTAAGCAGTAAACTACATGTTATCCCATAAGTCAGTGGGAGATGATGATATCGGATGCCTTCGTCTACGGAAGCCGGCAATTGCATACATACATAGCATTCTTTGGTCTCCATGGCATCGATATACTCGTACAATAACTTGGCATATGCATTTGACCTAAAATTTCCCTGTGACTCGTCTATGTGTAACCTACGTGCTTCATTTGCCAGTAACGTCTTTTCACGGATGACATTGCTCTCCTCCTTCTTCCCAACAAGAGCAGGTTTCAAAGTCGTTACAGGCTTTATCTCTGCTGTTTCTTTTTCACTTTCATGTCCTACTGTGTATGATATGGTCACTACTGTAATAATGAGAAAAATTACTACTGCTATTAATGTACCTATTATGCATTTGGCTTTTCGGTTTGGGTTGCCGTTCTCCATGTTATCAAAACAGCGCAACTCCTTCCGTTGCGAAGAAAGTTTCTCTTTTCAAGTCTTTGGTTTGCTTTATTTGCTTTCTCAGTCTGTAAAGTGCTCTTTATCAAAAAAAGTCTCTTTTCACAACAATGTCTTTTTCTCTTTAGCAACAGACAACCCTAACCCTTCTCCGTCCTCTAAATGTAATCCCTAAATTTATTCTTCTTTCCACTCGGCTCTAGGTTATCTTCTTCTTTATAGCTCATATACAAAAGTCTTTATGCATCAACAATTATTCTCGTACCTGCAGCTTTAACAACAAGTTCCAATAATTCAAAACGAACAACTTTTTCTTCTTCTTCTGGAATTTGATGACCAAAAGTCGGAAACTGTAATCGATTTAGCACTAGATATTTGATGCGACTTAGGTATGGGGGTATGGGAAGTGTGAAAGTCAGTAACCCCTCAGTCTCGAGTCCAGGCGTCAACATCCATATCTCCACTGCCACAAATGGATCGAGATCGATTACCTTCACTTCTTTCACTCTCCCAGATTTCTGTCCCCAAGACATCTGCTAGATAAGTCCACTCTGGGGTGGCGTACCTTCTGCAGGGCACACGTACCCTTCTTGATCTTCTCGGACTCTCAGAGCCTGAATCTGTAGTTTCTTCTTCTTGATCCGACTCTTCAGAGATCGGGACAAGGGTTCTTTCTTGATCTGCTTTTAAGCTTGGCCTTCTTCTTCTCTCCGGCCAACTAGCTTCATCACTCCTTGTCCTCCTGCTCCTTGGACTCGTCTCTTGATCGCTCACAGCTTGTTCGTTATCTGATTCGAACTCCGATGTACTCTCTTCTTCTGAGACGACTTCGGTCCCACTGGTGTCCTGACCATCGTCGGCCTGCTCCGAGACCGGCTCAACTTCTTCGATCACCTCTTCAGCTTGGCTTTCCCCCTCTGTGGCTTCTCCGCTTTCCGCTGGATTCTCATCCGAGAGAGGAGAACTGTTTCTTCCAGAGGTGTCGGCACTCTTCGGGTGTGTGAGGCGTGTATCCAGTTGGGCAAACCTCCACACTTTACTGCAGTGTTCGTAACTAGTATGACTTGAAACGGTCCTTGCCAGCGCACGTCTAGACAGTTCTTCCTAACGTGCTTCTTCACCAGGACCCAGTCCCCTGGACACAAGTCATGGCACAAGTCTTGTGCTGATGGAACCTCTGCAGCCTGGACCTGGAGGGACACAGAATTAATGGCATCAGATAGTCCCTTGCAGTAGTCCAAGATCAAATCGTCTGTGATGTTCACTAGCGCTGCAGTCGGAACCGATGGCAATCTCATAGCTCTTCCCATTAGCACCTCGTGTGGAGACAGACCTGTTTTCCTATCTGGTGTGCTACGTATGCTCATAAGAACCAATGGAAGTGCATCTGGCCAATTCAGGGATGTCGATGAACAAACTTTGGCGAGTCTAGACTTTATCGTACTGTTGATTTGCTCTACGATCCCTGAAGCTTCTGGTCGATAGCTGCAGTGTAACTTCTGATCGATACTCAAAGCTGAACATAGCATCTTCACTATTTCGCTATTGAAATGAGTTCCTCTGTCCGATTCCAAAGAAGATGGCAACCCGAACCTCGGTATCAACTCTCTAAGTAACAATTTTGCTACTGTGAGTGTATCGCACCTACGTGTAGGGTAAGCTTTAACCCATCTAGAAAATATACAGACAATCACTAAAACGTATCTGAGTCTATTGCATTTAGGCATTTCGATAAAGTCAAGCTGCATCCTATTGAAAGGCCCCCCAGACCTCCCAATGTGACTCAATGTGACTGGTGTTCTCTTTCCTACGTTTAGCTGCTGACAGATCGCACATCGCTGACATACTGCTTCTGCCGCTACTCTAAACTTCGGGTTAAACCACGTTTGTCTGAATACTCTCACCATAGCATCTCTACCTATGTGTGCTGATCCATGCAATTTCCTTGCCATTGGACTAACAAGTTCGTTCGGTAAAACTGCTCTCCCATCTGCAGAGATCCAAAAATTCATTTCACTTTTTGTACATCCAGCTGTCTCCCAGCCCTTTTTCTCATCATCTGGTGCATTCTCCTGAACACACTTTAACTCATCCCATGTATCTACAGTATCTAACAACATTGTCAATTCAGTTCTTTCCTGTATTCCCCCTACTTCTACATTGGTGTGAGAATAACCTTGTTCTGCGCAATAACGCGCTACCTCGTCAGCATAACGGTTGCCTTGCGACACAAAGTCTACGTTCTTCGTGTGCGCGGCACATTTGACAACTGCTATGGCTGACGGACCTTGCAATGCCTCTAACAATAATCTCACGAATTCTCCATTCCTAATTGGAGAACCCGAGGAGGTCATGTAACCTCTTTGAGACCATAACTGCCCTTAGTCGTGAACTACCCCGAAACCATACTGGCTATCGGTGTATATGGTGACTCGAATTTTGTTACCTGCTAAGCAGGCACGGGTCAAAGCAATAATTTCAGCTACCTGAGCGGAATGTACTCCTTCCAGGCAGGCGGCTTCCACAACTCTGGTAATAGTACAAACTGCATATGCTGCTCTCAGCTGACCAATATCGTCTCTTACACATGAACCATCAACGAAGAATATTTCATCGGGGTCAGTCAATGGCTCATCTACGATATCTGGTCTCGGTTTGGTGCATAGTTCACTCACATCTAGGCAGTCATGATCTGTACAAATTTCATCATCAATCTCATTTGGAAGTGGCATCAAAGTTGCAGGATTCAAGACGGAGCATCTTTTTAGGGTCACATTCTCGGCAGCCAGTATGACTTGCTCTTAGCGTGTGAGCCTGCTATTCGTCAGATGCTGAGTCTTAGTCCTGGTCATTAACAATTCTACAGAATGCGGTACGTACACCACTAACTGATGTCCCATTACCACACTTTCACAACGTTCAATGCTGACACCCGTTGCAGCTACGGATTTGAGACATCCGGGCAACGCTGCGGCTACTGGATCTAATGTAGCCGAAAAATACGCCACTGGCCTACGCGCATCTCCATGTAACTGGGCCAAAACTGCTAAAGCGCATCCCTCTCTTTCGCAGCAGTAAAGCAAGAATGGTTTTGTGTAATCAGGCATTCCTAAAGCCGGGGCACGACATAAGTCCTCCCTCAGCTGCAAAAACGCCATCAAACAATCTTTGTCCCATGGTACCGGATCACTTACTCCTTTATGCGTCAGTTGTAGTAACGGTTTTGCCTTCAGTGAGAAGTTGGCTTTCCACTGCCGACAATAACCGACCATGCCTAGAAACATCCTGACTTCTCTTTGTGTTGTAGGCGCGTTCATTTTCATGATCGCCTCTATTCTATCTGGAGACACCTTCCGCTTTCCCTTTTCAATCCTGTGGCCCAAGTATTGCACTTCGGTCAGACAATACTGCAATTTACTTGGAGACACCTTGTGTCCATTCTCGGCCAAGTGATTTAGTAAGGTAATGGTGTCTACTCTGCAAGCTTCCTCAGTTTCTGACGCAACTAGGAGGTCGTCTATGTACTGGACTAGAACCGAGTTCTTGGACAGTACTAGACTTTCAAGATTCTTCTTCAGTAGCTGGTTAAAAATCGATGGGCTTTCTGTATACCCCTGAGGGATACGACACCATGTTAAAACGCGATCTTCCAGCTTAAAAGCGAAAAGATACTGGCTCTCTTCATCCAAAGGAATCGAAAAGAAAGCCTGGCACAAATCTACCACGGTGAACCATTCAGCTTGGAACGGTATCTGAAATAATATCACTGATGGATTCGGTACCACTGGACAACATGAGACAACAATATTATTAATCTTTCGAAGATCCTGCACTATTCTGTATTTTCCACTAGGCTTCTGTAAACCCATAATCGGGGAGTTACATGGACTTCCCACAATCTCCTTCAGTATTCCCTGTTTAATCATGGACTCGATCACAGGCTTTATTCCTGCAATCGTCTCCGGTGTCAACTTATACTGTGGTATTCTCGGATACTCGGCGTTGGGCCTTACCATGATCTTTACTGGTTCTACCCCTTTGATCAATCCTATTTCTTCTCCAGTAAAATCCCACACTTCAGCTGACACTTTCTCCCTCAAGTCCTGTGGAAGCTCCTCCACTGTCAAGGTAGGATATATTTCCACGCATTCCCGCGAGTTTACAACTTTAAAATCGGCATCCTCATCATTGGTCTGCACTTCTACTCCTTCAGGTGTGCAATGTATTGTGCAATTCAATTTACACAACAGATCTCTTCCTAACAGACACACAGGGCTAGAATCACAGATTACAATCTGATGTTCATCACTGTAATTCCCTATCTTCACTGATACTGGTTCTGTCAGAGGATTCGTCATCCTCCTGTTTGCGACTCCTACCACCTGTATCGTCTCTCCCGACATTGGCAGACCCGGGACTATCGCTGATCTCAACGTGGATCGAGTGGCCCCCGTATCCACCAAAAAGGTCGTAGGACATCCAGCTACTTCAGCCTCTACGTAGGGTCCTCTCTGATCTACTTCCAGGGCTGCACCTAGAGTACAGTCTTCTTCCCTATTTACTCGTTGCCCTGTAAGAGGATCAACGTAGTAGCATTCTTCTCCTCCTACGAACAATGGCATTTGTCTATAGGTTTTCCCTCCATTTGTAATGCGAGGCGGTTGAGGAAACGGGGCTCGAGGAGTCTGATTCCCCCCTTTGATAAACTTTCCCTTCGGGACTGCTGTTCCCTTTACCATGCTGGGTTGAACCTCATCCTCCTCCTGTTCTAATTCTCCCGTCTCGACATTATATGGACACTCGCGTCTCCAATGTCCTACCTCATGACACTGATGACACCTCATTGTCTTTTTCAGTGTCGCGATATCCATCCTCGGCCTCGGTCTTTCTTCCTCATCTCTGCTCTGATTAATCTGTTTCTTTACCGGTGTTCCTGTTCCCTGTTGCCGCTGTCCACCCTTTCCAGCTGACTGCATCTGCACCAACATCAGCTTTTCTTTAAGTTTCTTTGCTTTTGAGTCTATTTCGTCGCTACAGTACCTTGCATACCTCAGAATCTCATCTAACGGCTTGTTCTGCCAACAAATCAAATGCTGTTGAATCATTAGGCTTATGTCTGGCCTTAATCCTAGAACGAACTTCGACACAAACTGTCCTATGTCTTTAGGATCCATGACATCCAACCCGCTATACTGTTTGAATGCTTTCAGCAATCTCTCGTAGAATTCGTGAACTGTCTCTTTAGGCTCCTGAGTTGTTCGATCTATCTTAACCCAGTCTATGTCTTGCACCGGTACTTTCTCTTTTAACCATGCAATTACTCTTTCGTACTTTTCCATGACTCTCTCTGATGGGCCGTTTGTCTGGGCATCTCTCGGAGGCTCACAAGTGGGCCATTCGATACTAAGTTTGCATGCCGTCCACAAATCTCCGGGTACTACGATATCGAACAGAGTGTTCAAATCGATCCACAGCACCTTAGAGATCTTCACGAACCTCTCTACCTGCTTGTACCACTCTACGGGGTTCTCTCTTAACTTGGGGAAAGAATTAGTGAATGCCGCTAAATCCCCCCTACTCCAGGGCACATGAACGTAGTTTCCGTTCGCAATTTCTCGCAAAGGGAAAGCTTCCATTCGCATTAGGTCTCCATCCTGGGACTTCACAAGTGCACTCCTTCTGACAGATCCCCTCTTGGACCATTTTTCCTCCCATCTATCCAGATCTCTCCATATCCTGATACACATGATCAGTTCCCTTATGTGTACTCTTAGCCCAATCGTTCTACGCTCATCTAGATCTCGATCTGTGCAATTCAGCCTATGGTTGGCCTGTAAGGCTTTAGTTCGTGACATGTCTATCATATACTTGTCTGCCAATTCAGATAATTTTTCATGAGCTGCCCTTGCTTTCCGAGTAACATCCTTAGATAAAAACAGTATTTCATCTGGTTCGTACAGCTCTAACCTTTCTATTGCCACTGTGCCATCAATTATCTCATCCAAGTCCGATTTTAAACTCATTACGTCATTCCGTCTTGCTTTGATTTCAGCTCTCAGTACGTCAGTCCTAGGTTGTTCTCTTACATCCCTCTCACCTCCACTGTGCGCCCTACGCCTAAGCACAGGTGAGTTATGAGGAGTTTTTCTTCCATCTCTTTGTTCCCACCTCTCTAGATCCTAAGCCTTTCCATCTTCCCTTGGGGTGTGGTGGAACATTGCTCCATTCCCCATCACTACATTCCGTCTTTTCGGCTCGGTTTCTTCCGATACGATATAGGATCCTCTGTGCTGTTCTAAACCATTGTAACCCCCTTGCTGTCTGGTGTCGCTCAACAACCGATAAGATCCTTCATGGCCCTCCATGCTCCCGCGATCTCGTTCGTGATCACCGGATGTATGGCGAGACGTTTCGCGACTTCCTATATTCTCATGACTTCGTTCGTGATCACCGGATGCATGGCGAGACCCTTCGCGGCTCTCCATGTTTCCGTGATTTCTTTTGCGATCACCGGAGGCATGTCGAGACGTTTCACGACCCTCCATGTTCCCGTGATTCCAATGTCGCGCATTTTCATCTGGGGCATGGTGAGTGCATCTGAAACTATTTCGGTACTCCTGCGTCCTTCGTTCTCCCTCACTAAAGGTGACGCGAGGCACTTCCCCACACCCTGTACTTCTGTCGTTGCACATTTGCATATTGCCGCTGGTAATATGGCAAGTATCTCCTCTACTTCCTTGACTCCCTCTCTCCCACTCTGGGCTGCTTTCGCCAGCTCCACAATGAGAGAGAATCCTGTTATCCTGATCACTCCATTCTGCTCCTGTTTCTAATTTCTTATTCTCAGTTTCTTCGGCAGTATCCCATTCTCTCAAATATTCCCTTAATTCCTTATAGGATTTCGGTTTCGGTCCCCTTAAATCCATCTGTCCTCTTTGGCCCCCCTGTTCTACCCAGGGACCCGTTGCAGAATCTAGTGGGGTACTCCGACTCATTGGTCCTGACAACTGCCTTTGGGAATTGATCGTATTATTCCTTCCCCCTGTCTCTGCCCTTTCTCTGTCCCATCGTGCCTGTTCCTCCTGCTGGACCCCTTCTGGGTTGTAGATTGACACTATAGGGCCTATGGTAACAGGTACTTGTAGAGCATCGGGCATTTGATACGACCTTGCATGCTGTGTTTCTGGTACCTTCTGGACCACGAATCTTCCCACTACTCTCTGTTCGGGACTAGATTGAGGTACTTCCTCACCTTTCTTGACATCCCACTCTGTTACTGGAAGTGATTTATATTCCCCCCATCTAGCTCCGTCCCCTTGTTGTAGTACAGGACTTTCAGCTTCTCCGCTGTACGGAGGTGGTCTATCTGTTAATAGTCTCTCTATTAGATCCTCATCTGGCTCGCTATCCTCATCTTCTTCTAGAGGTTTCTTTTCTCCCGTAGCTTCTAGCATTGTGAACAGTGTGTCTGCTTCTATCTTTTGCACCCTCCACTTTTTAGCTTCATCGTCCCATTTAGCATCCTGCACCGCTTTTACCGATCGCCTTACTCTTTCCTGGCGTCTCTTTAAGCTCTTTTCGTGTGCTGCTCTAAACCATGCACTAAGGGCTTCGAACTGTGTTGGCCTCGGTAGAGGTCTTGTTGCAAGCATTACCGCTTTCAGTTGGTTCAATACTTCTAGCTTAAACGTCCCGTATCTCGGAAACGTCAGTTCCTTATTCCCTTCTGTTAGCTTATTCCACTCAGAGATCCATAGTATTGAGTGTAAGCCTACATTTACTGCCATATGATAAGCTGGTGTGCCTTCTGGTGGAGCTTCTTCTCCGGCATACAAGTTTCTTCTATCTCTCTTAAAGATCGCCCTTAAATTCTTAAAACACTTCATTTTCAATACTCTACTATTTTCCTCTTCCTCTTCCTTGTTTATGTCCCGATGACAAACCAACCAATCCCTACGCGGCTTTCGCTGAACAGCCTATCCCAGCGCGACTCTACGCTGACCGACCAATCTCAGCGCGGCTCTACGCTGACGTCACTCGTTCTGTCTGCAGCAGTTCCCCTCCGTTCTCAACTCGTCTCATGATCTTGCATGCGTTTTCATTCATACGCTGAAAAATGACTACTTCCGTCCAAGCGATCACTTTTCTCTGACTGTACGGCCACAGTCTAACTGTAATTGTCACCTCAACTGACGAAACGTCTTTCCTCTCACGGTCAGACGATCGCCTTAACTGATAGGTTACTTACACACAGTA
Source organism: Lissotriton vulgaris (assembly GCF_964263255.1). NCBI lineage: Eukaryota > Metazoa > Chordata > Amphibia > Caudata > Salamandridae > Lissotriton > Lissotriton vulgaris. Next base: position 1,065,332,436 of record NC_141698.1, on the reverse strand, counting down.
AACGTACGACCAGCGTCCGTTACTCATACACTCACTCTTACGCTCCCCCTATCATCGGTCTGTCGGGCGATCAATGGTACCTCATGACCCCCTTTCAATGGTAGACAAATTACTCTGGGTGTTCGATACACCCGAACCACTTAAGCTCTCTTTGAACTTAAGATTTTATCCGGTTGCACGCGCTCACAACCTTCCCTCAATCACACTACAGGCATTCAACTCCGCTTGACATTACAACACAAGTACAACATAAAATACCGCAATCTTACAACGCATGACCCTTATACTCACTCTCGACCGACTCTGCTGCCTTTCTCTCGACGCACCGTCAGCACCTTCTTCGGCAGGGATTCTTCTTCTGGTCGTCGATGACTAGGGACCTTGGGGTAAACTAGACCTGACCTAGGTTGTCTTCCTCAAGAAGAAAACCATCTTTCTCTGCTACCAACTGCTGGGAATGAGATTTTGATACCCTTTTTGATCACTTAGATACTAATCTCATTCATCAATTTGGATCGGTTGTTTTCTGTCATTGAGTAAAAGACAACCCCCACATAGGTTAAATTAACCCCAATAAACAGACACAACTCAGAAGAACCACTTACGACTGATGAAGTTTTAAGATTTTATATAAAATCAGGATAAGTGCATATACAATCCTCTCAGGATAAGTTTCAATAAGTATACAAAGAATACAATTAAAATCGATTCCAATCTATTCCAATTCCGTTTCAATTCTGCAGATTAAAGCATAGATACAATGTGGTTCTGTTGCGTCATCTACAAAAGAATAGACAAGTTAATTCTGTCCCTACTCTGTACTAAGTGACATCCCTATTTCGCAAGTTCCTTACCTAAAAAGGTGTCAGCAGTTTGACTTCCAAAGAAGTTCAAACTCTCTTAACTCCTAATGGTAATTCCTATCGGGAAGCAGTACCCTCTCTGCCTACCCTTCCGCTCTCTAAGGGTCCTCGGCCTACTGCTCTCTCGCGCTCTGATCTCTCTCAGCGCTCGCTCCTAACTTGCCTCTCCTCGCTGTTCTCGCTATCTTCTCCCCGGGGTACTGTCCCTAAAATACACAATCACAGTATGGGTGGAACGCCCCTTCGACGCCCACCACGTACTTTCCCCATGATCTCATTCTTTGCTCTTTCCATGGCTTCATCTCTTCGCGTCGTCCGTTAAGTTGACCTTTCTCCTTAGGCGCCATCTTCGTCTTCTTGCTGGTGACTTCATTCAACATTACATTTGACACTTTCGGAGCAAAGTCTATCACCTCAACAGACCTTTAGTTCTTTACGGCTGTATTTGTAACCTTAGTTGGTCCTGTGAATGGTCATTTCAAAACAAAGCTCAAATTCCAAGCGTCTCTTATCACGTTTAGGCCATAAACTTCGTCCGGCATTGTCACCTTAAATCTAGCAAGAACTAGACTCCTTGGCTCGCACGTTCACATCAAAGCTATTCACGACTCCTGTGAGCCCACTAAATTACATACAGCGGACTACACTCCTGCGAACCCTTGGTCAGTTAGGTTAAAATCACACATGACCTAAACCCTTCTAACATTCCTACAAGAAGCTTCCTACACAGTATAACCTTTAACACACATTTATATATAATCGCATTTAGTAAATCGTTTGCTTATAAGTGAATACATTTTACACCGAATATAAATTACATAGGATACAGATTACATAGAATATAAATTACATAGAATATAACTTTATATTCTCATTCGTTACATCGTTATGTATGTTCTCTGCACATCTCTCCATGTTACATTTCTCGCTGTTTCTCCATTTGAAGTTACACACGTACATGAATTCTACTTTGCATGTTCTTCAGTTCGTAAGCATTTCTACACATTTCTACATTAGCCCACTACGTATACGGGCCTTCTGAATCTAATGCATGTTCAAGAGTAAATACAGTTACATTTCCTATATTACCTTGATTACATCGGTTGATTATATGATATAGGTGTTAACTTCACGTTACAGTATACATTTCATTCCTACGTTATACGATATGCTTGTAAATATGGCTCGGATATATGTTTTATTCAAATTGCGCTCTCTCACCAGCATGGTGTTATTTTCAAGTCTCTTGCTTCACGTGTCATCAGGGTGCCGTCTTATGCCCCGAATGACTTCTGAATACTGTGTGCCTTTATCTGTAAATCTTTTATAAATGCTTTAGCCTCATCGTAGAACTATAAATTACAATACATGCTTCTGTTAATTTGCCAAACACTATCTTGGTACGCATCTGTTCACGGCGCCCCTGGCTCGCTTTCACGGCGCACCAGGGTGCCACGGCGCACAGATTGGGAATCAATGCATTAGGGGGTCAATTTGGATGGCTGGCGGACTCCAGTCCGCCCGCCACCCTAGCGGTGCTGGGAAGGACCGCCAGGGGTGCGGCGGTCCCGCTGTGCCTATTAGGATGCAACTGCCACCATGGCGGCCGAATCCTGTATATTTAACATTGTGGCTGGCGGTACTGTATTCAGCACCCGCCACAATGTTAAAAGGGCATGTTGTGCATTTGCATGCACAATGTGACAGGCACCACGTGGTGCCTGCCACCTTGTGCATGCAAATGTTGGGGGGTACCATGGGTACCCCCAAGTGCAGCCACCCACCTCCACAACCCCCCAAAGGCAGTCTCTGCATGCCTTTCCATGGCGGAGTCTCCACCCTGGAAAGTCATGAGACCACTATCATCATAATATGGATGGCGATGCCGCCTTTGAAATGCGACCCAGGCAGCTCCAGCTAGTGGAGGATGCCAACCCCCCTATCTTGCTCCACATTTGGTGGGAGGACAGGCGGGACAGTTAGGTACATTTGGAAGTGGTTCCCATATAGCCAGTACCTCTCCTAAGGTCGGGAGGCGATGTGGACCCTGTTTTTCAATTCCCTCCATCTTGTTTTGAGGGGGAATTAGCCAATTCAGTAAGAGTTGTGCCCCTTCTCACAGCAAGTGGTCACTTATAGGGTGTAGACACCCTAAAGGTAGGTAGCACCTTGGCTGCTACCAGTCTCCCCCTTTAACAGCCCTAAATGTAGTGTTTAGGTGGAATCCCTGGACCCTGAACTCAGTTTCAAAGGACACAAAGAAGAAAAGGTCAAAGAAGAGCTGCTGACCCGAGGACTGAAGCTCTGCTGCAGAAAATTGGTGCCAAACCCTGCCTGCTGCCTTCAGGACCGACAATTGTGATGTGCTGTCTCATCCTGAAACTATTATGCCTCCAAGAACACCAGAGCTCCTCCAGCCTTCTAAAAATCATCAAAGAACTCCCTTGTAGTGCACTTACCACTCCCCTGCAGCCCACAGGCACAGAACAGCAGAATCCAGTTTTACCAACTTTTTGCTCCTCTGTGACTCTGACGCAGCACCCAATCCAAAAGTGATAACCAGCTCCAGAGGGTCAGATCTGTCTCCCTACCATGTGTAGAGACACCAGAACCTACCGGAGCACCAATACCCTGGGTACCAGACCCTCTGCAACATTTACTGAGACAAGTCCAGACTCCAACTGCTCAGGAAGCAAGCACCCATCAAGGAAAATCTAGACCCCTGAGACCCACTACGTGAGAAACCCAGCTGTCCTGAAATCGCCTCTGCAGCTGCCTGCTCCTGACCGCAAGGACATATTGACGTGCTCCGCCCGATGGACCTATCTACTCTGCAACCGGCCCTCCGGCCTCAGTTCCGATGAACCATAGTCCTGAGGCCCTCACGACCTGCTCCCTCGAGTGGGACCACTCAGACGTACTATTAAATCCCCTTGTGCAGTGTGTTTTCACGTGGCCCCTTTCTACGTAGCACACCAGCTACCAACGACTTCAGCACTCTACTCCAGGTCGAATCCATGACTGTCCCGAGAATCCGCTAGTGGAACATTGGGCCTGGCCTTGCTACCTACTTAAATTCCAAAGGTGAACTTTGAAATCCAACTGTGTGATTTTATATACATTTTTCTAATTTTTGCCCACTGACTTCAACTGCGTGTAATTGCGCACAAAAGTAATTCATTTTGCGAACTTGAAAAATTCATGACCTAAAAAGTACTTACTGTGGAATGAAGTTCTTGGTCTAAAAAATTACATTAAAATTGGTGTTATTTTTATAAATTGGTCTCGGATTAATTCTTCAGTGTGTGTCTCATTTATTGCCCCTGTGAATATAACAATTCTTAGCACTACACTATGATAAGCCTAACTGCTCGTCCACACTACTACAAATAGAGCGTTAGTATTATCTACTTTTGTCTCTGTATACCAATCTGGGTCTCACTGGACTCTCTGCACAGTGCACTTTGTTTTAGTGCACTATACAGAGAGTAAGCATCCTACCCTCACCCATCCACCCATCCCATCACTTTGCCATCATTTCAGCTATGATTCATTTATCATTTCACCCACTCATGGGTAGGATGAAAGAGTGGGTGGGTACCCACTCTTTCATCCTTACTTCCTTCTTTTTACCTTTCCTTGCAATATTCCATCTTTCTTTCCCTGTTCTATCTACCCAATTGTCTTTTTTCCCTGCTCCTGTTTGCTCTTATATTAGCACTTGAGCCCGAGTTACAGAAACAAGAGGCCCATAAAAAACAGTACCCCTCTTTGGCTGCTAAAGCAGGGGTTGGGGGATTCACAACATCCCTGAAGACCAGTGTGCCCTGTGAAGGAGAGGAGAGCTTTGGAGGGAACGAGGTCCAAAGGGGAGCCCAACTGAGTGGACTTAAGGTGCAAGGTGTGAGAAGATGGCTGCTGCATCGATCGGGTTGCTGCCGATGTGCAGATTCTAATTTGAATCCTCCGCATGCCAGGATAGGGCCACCGTGAAGATAGCCTTGAGTGGAATGCCGTGCATGGATAGTGAAGCCTGTGCGGCTCCTTTTGTGACAACTCTCTGTGTCGCGAGGGGCTGCTATGAAGGTATTGCAGGAGTACACGTACATGGGCTTTTACGGAGCCTTGCAGTGGCCCCTTATGCCAGGAGGGGCCACCCTGCTCAAGGACTGCTGTGTGCTAAAGGCGGCACCTTGGTCAGTAACGGTGTGGCAACTCCATCTGCCTATCAAGGATTGCAGAGGATTTGACTGTGACCCAAGAACTGTGATTAGGGTGACCCGTGGATCACCATCGAGGATTGTGCTTCTGGTGTGACATCATTGATGACAACACTTTGTATGGTGGAAGGTGCAAGTTATAGTTACTTCAGTTATGTATAACTGGTGGATTTCAGTATTGTTTTTGAGTTTACAACATTACATTTTACCTGACATTTCCACCTAACAATGTCATTTAGCCTATGATTATTTTCGAGAATATTTATAGATATGCATATATATGTATATGTAATTATGTAGATGTAATTTTATATATATATATATATATATATATATATATATATATATATATATATATATATATATATATATATATATATATATATATATATATATATATATATATATATATATATATATATATATATATATATAAATTCACCCAAAAAAACAAAGGTTAAAGGAGCATTACAGTTAGTTGAATATGTCAGTGACAGCATTACCATTTTGAACAAAAAAAAACACAGAAATTCACCAGTTATAATTAGCAGAGCTAATTATAACATGCGCCCCTGCCATGCACTGCTTATAACCGCACATATTACATCACTCATGACATGTTCTATGACATAATTTATGACATCAATGATGACATCTCAAATGATAGTATCCCCAGGGTCCCCACTTAAAGTAAAGAGAAGGGGGCACGCAGCCCCATTCCCTGAGCCTTGTTAGGCCCTGGGGCACTGCTACAATAAAAGGGGAGGGGGACCGTGTGGCTTCAGTCCCAGAGCCTTGTTCGACCCTGAAGTCCCCATCTCCCAGGGCCATTTTTTTTAATTAATTGGGTGGGGTGGTGCGGCTCCCCTTCCAGAGCCTTATTAGGCTCTGGGGACCCCATCCACCAGGGCCACCACTGAAGTGAAATCGGAGGGGGGACTTGGCCCTCTTCTCCCAGACTTTTCTGACCCTGGGGACTCCATCCCCCAGGGCTCGCAGTGTTGAAGCTGGGTGCCCTGGTGCCCACCCAGGGCACTAACCATATGCGAGCTAGCCCAATGGAAAAAAAGCTTCCTGGGCCAATTGGAATGCTCTACTCAACCTTTCATATATACAGTTATTCTTTAACCTTCATTTTTCCAAAATTGCTAAACGGATTTACACCAATCACAAAAAGCACAATCAAGGTTCAGCTTCCTGCCAAATTTGGTGTAAATCCATTCAGTAGTTTTTGCTTTAGCCTGTTTTAAAAAAGTATACGTAAAATGCATGGGAATTGTACATTTTGGGATCCCCGTATTTTTTTGCCCCTCTGCTTGATGGATCACATTTAAACATTCCATGCACAAACAAATCAAAATGTAGCAACTTTTTGGAAGGTTTCATGGAGATTTCTCAAACAGTTATTAGCAACACGAACAATGCTTTTCCTATGAAACAAATGACCTAGCGCAACTAACTTGTGGTGACCGCCACTTGGTTACCTCGAGTGCTGTCTTGTTCTTTCCGTGAGTTGGAGGGATTTGGAGCGTTATATATATATATATATATATATATATATATATATATACATATATATATATATATATATATATATATATATATATATATATATATATATATATATATATATATATATCCTACTGGCGGTCGCCAGTAGGTAGTTATAGTTAGGACCAAGCTTCCATGGGAAGAGCATTTTTTGTTTTGCTCATAACTTTGGCGTTGTTTGATGAATCGTCATGAAATTTTCAAAACAAATTCTTTGTTCATATCAACTCCCAGGTTGGAAGTTTTGGGGTGATTTTTCATGTGGGGCCGAGATAAAAGGGGGGTCCCAAAACGTGTTTTCGCCACGTTAATTTCCATAGGAAACTTTAGACAAGGCTACAGGTCGAACTGGTGAACGGAATTACCCCAAATATTCCAGGTCGAAGGTTCTTGGTCTAGAAAGCATGCTTTTGTTTATTTGGTGTAAATCCGTTCAGTAGTTTTGGAGAAATATTGAAATTTACAGAAATCGATATTTGGGAATTCTGCTATCTGATTGGCTGAGGCGTTACGAGCACGAACTTACTGCTTATTGGTTGCGAGCACTGCGAGCGGTGCAACTAGGAAGTGTTGGCTGCCATTTTGCGATTCCGTTGAAGTGAGTAAGGGGAAAAAAGGGCGAAAAAAGTAGGAAAGGAGGGTAAAAGCACTGTAACCTCTGTGGGAGAGTGCAAAGCAAAGTAGTCACTCCTACCGGCCTCAAAGTGCGGTGTAGCTCAGAGGGACATGGTGTTGGGATGAAATGCTGCTACACTCTGGTATGAAACCGAGAGCCTAAACTGTGAGCTCATTGCTGTAAAGTGATGTGCTCTGGTCTTTGTAGCATACATGTGCAAGTAGTGTTAGTAGGCGTTTATACCATACAGGGAGTGGGAAGCGAACTACTGATAGCTATTGTGCGTTTATACCATACCGGAAGCGAAGTACTCACGCCTACCGGTGTGAAGACTTGGGGATCAAACTGAGGTGCTGTAGTATACCTGTGCAAGTAGTGTTAGTAGGCGTTTATACCATACAGGGAGTGGGAAGCAAACTACTGACCGCTACAGTGTGTTTATACTATACCGGAAGCAAAGTACTCACGCCTACAGTTGTGAAGACTCGGGGATTAAACCGGGCTGATTGCTGTAAAGTGATGGGCTCGGAGCGCTGTCGGATACTAGCCGCTGTAGTATAACTGTGTAAATAGTGTTAGTATGCATTTATAGTATATAGGGAGTGGTTAGCAAAATACTTTCTACTACTGGTCTGAAGACTTGGGGATTAAACCGTGAGCCTAAATTGGGAGCTCATTGCTGTAAAGTGATGTGCTCTGGGCGCTGTAGTATACCTGTGGAAGTAGTGTTAGTTTGCGTTTATATAATACAGGAAGTGGGACTCGAACTACTCACCTCTACCGGTCTCAAGACTCCTGGATGAAACTATGAGCTCATTGCTGTAAAGTCATGTGCTCTGTGTAGTATTCCAATGTAAGTCATAGTAGAATGTTAGTATGTAATTTTACTAGAATGTAAGTATGTAATTATAGAATATAGAGCTGTCATGAGAGGAACCTTGGGGAGTTTGTACACGGTGCTGGAGAAGACGGTTGCCTTGAATCTGCTCCTGTTGGTGGATGTTTAGGTGTCCTGTTTTCCTGCAATAAATCTACTTTTAGGATCCACTGCTGTCTGCCTCTTCACTACATAAATTTGGTGATGAGTGGGAGAAGGTAAAAAGAAGACAGCACTCACCAAAATGTCAAAGTTTCTTGCTTTGTACTGAAGACCCGTTTTCTTTGGTAGCTGTTTCTACTCATCCCAGGGTCGTCCGCTTCCTCTGCATCTTCACTACACTATGGCCGCTGTACTACAGGTGTGTAAGTAGTGTTAGTATGCGTTTATACCAACCAATAATCATGGTCCTAGGGAGCATGACCTCCTAGGCGCAGCTCATACAATGTCCCGGGGTGTGCATCCGTGGGGCATTTATGTTTGCTATTAGAGGGCGGGTGCATGGCTTCCACCATGTGATAGCAGTTTGACTAGTTGAAGCGAGAGGAGGAAAACCTGGTATTGCTTTAATAGAGCGGATCCGGATGGTAAAAATGGAGAAAAAAAAGCGGGGTCTCACTCGTTGATTTAAATGAGGCTCCTTGTGGGTAATGTTCCGTGGCTAATCCTATTATTATATTGCGGGGTCTCTGTAGGACTGGGGATCTTAATGTCACATGTAAATTAGGCTCGGAAGGGCACAGCGACGTATCGCAGCCTAGGGGATCGCCACCTTCCCGGGTATTGTTTACTAATTATTTGGGGGGCTTAGAGGCCAACTGAAGTCCGGGGATCGCCACACTCCGGGGCTTTAATTAAATATGCAGGGTGGGCCTCGGCAGTCCCTGAAGCCGCGGTGGTCCTAGGCAGTGCCTGATTGGTTCTGTAATTACACGGGCAGTACTCATTGTGCTATAAAGTGATACACGCATAGAACCCTTGCAGTTGTCGAATTACGCAGGCTTCATTTATGTATTATTCTGGTGGTTTATATTTGGTAGGTGCACCGCAAAATTACAAATGTTTTCCCTCATAACCTCCTATCAACAGACGATTTTCACAATAAACTACAGACAAGTGTTGTCAGAAAAAGAAGACCTACACACTCACTTATTTATTGGAAAAAAATAACCTTTATTAAAACATCACAAATAAATGGAAACCCAAGTTTATTAGAACAAACAACAGTATAACATGAAATACGTGTGTGGGACTCCTCTGGAATCAGCGTACGAAACCTGAAAGACAAAAATGAAACATAAGTATGTGTGCCATGTGGAAGAGGAAAAGAAAGGTAGTCCGAATGAAAGGAAGATAGTGAGAATGGGAGGGAGAGAGAGTGGGTGGAAGGGAGAAGGGGAGGGAGAGGCAAAAGAACAGAAGGAGGAGGAGACAGAGCGTTGGCCTACTGCACCCAGCCCTCAGTGTTTACCTCCCGTCACCCGTTTGTCTAGGACGCTGGGGTCCGCGAGAAAGAGTGTGGTCCAGCAAGTCCTTAAAATGAAACATATGAATGAGGCCAGAGATTACATTATTAGCTGCAGGAACATCGCTTGCTGCACCCCAGCCCCTTCCCCCGCACTGTGCTCAATTGTAGGTACTGCACACCGAGGTGTCACTGCTCACCTGCCACCATCGATGTGTTCAATGACATGCCGGTGCAAGCTCCAAGTCTGGGGTACTTTTGTAGGGTGGGAGAGTAGGTCTCCGGTCGGGGACGGTGTCTTGATGCCACGATGGAAGGTGCCAGAATGCCGACGGCATCATTACAGGGTGAGCACCTGCTCCGCCCATTTTTGGTCAATTAATTCAGTGTCTGAAAAGGGAGAAATAATTTAATGGTGGAAACGTGTGGAGGTAAATGAAGGTTTATTTCAAGCTTAATAGAAAACACCAGTTAAGTGCATCCTTTGTTTTTGAAGTACGATCTACCAACTGTTAGTGGTAATCATGGTTCAGAGAGGAGTTGGAGTGCACATGTTATACCAAGGTTCACATACAAAGGAACAGAGTGCATGCTAGATGCATAATGTGCGCGTGTAATGCTGTGTGCATGTACACTTAGTAATGAGCTTACTACAGTGCCCTAAAAGCCAACGCCACGTGACTATAGGAAAGCGCTGGCCGCTGGCTCAGGCCTACAGTACGGTCCAGCAGGTCTTTAAAATGAGAGAGACATGTGACTGCATGAGGTCAGAGATCACATCATTACGCAGGGCAACTTTGCTTGTTCGTACCTGCGTACCCAATCTGTGGCAGCCCATCCCTCCAGCAGCACTGTGCACAACATATGTCTGTAGGGCAGCACTGCCCGCTGGCTCAGGCCTACAGTATGGTCCAGCAGGTCTTTAAAATGAGACAGAGATGTGACTGAATGAGGTCAGAGATCCCATCATTTTACAGGGCAACTTTGCTTGTTTGCACCTGCGCACTCAGGCTAATGCAGCCCACCCCTCCCACAGCACCGCGCTCAATTGGAGCCGCTGTGCACCCAGGCCCCACTGCTCACCTGCTGTCATTGCAGTGTGTGCAAACACTAGGGGCAGCAGGGTTCACAATTCAGTTGCAGTGTTGATTGCAGGATGGTGTACACCTCATGGATCCCTTTGGAAACACGACGGGCAGTAGGGTTCACAATTTAGAACCAGTGTTGATTGCCAGGATGGTGTACACCTCATGGATCCCTTTTTTTGATATGCGAGGTGGATGCGGCCATATCACCTGAGGCAGTGTGCAAGAACTGGGACATGTGGCGGCGTCGTTATCCGATTTATACGTACGCAAAGTGGGCTGGGCTTGTGTATGCAAGGCCATAGTAGAGGTGTGAATAATTGTTCCGGGGATCTAGGCATTGCTCAGTTCCTGCCTGGCCAGGAAATGTACTTATGTGTGTTTCTTTTGCAGTTTTCACGTTGCAGAATGCGCAATTTCCATTAATGTAGCATGTATCAGGAGGGCGGCAATTATCACTAATGAGATGCTGTTCAAAAAGATTGAATGGCGAACATCACATGTCGTTATCAAGGTTGTGGATATGCGCAGACATACATGTCAATAGTGTGCGGTTTTATTGAAAGTGTTGCTATCGCGAAGTGTACACATATGAATGTGCTCGGATGGAGGGAGGATCAGCAGTGAGGCTACGTCATACACAGTGATAACGCTCATTACAGCCAAGCAGGGCTTTAAGTGGGATGAAAAAACTGGTGGGTCTCTCAAAGGGGCTTGGCCACTAATTAGGGGCGTGGCTTTTAAACACTTGCGCTAAAAATCTTTGTTTAGTATAGTGTGCCGCCCAACTTGTATTTTGCGGTTTCTGTCATTGCATCCAGATATGTGATACAATCAGTAACATCATACCTACAACAAGTAAGGACTATTGGCTTTGTCAATGGTTATTAGTTGCATAAGATAAATAAGCTGCAACTATATCTTGTTCCATATAATATTGAAAAAGCTTCCAATTAAAGCCCTGGTGACCCTACCACAATGTTGCTGCTCTTGCGTTTCAGAAAGAGAAGGGAAATCCAGAGAGAAAATGACTCTCTCTAAAGGATTTCCCATCCCCCACAAAGCTCACCTGGCATGACATCATGCTGTAACTTCTCCATTAGTGAGAAGTGAGCAGTGTGGGCAGCGCACATCCATGTGCTTGTCTCGAAACGGGTGTCTCTCTGGCTGTTTTGTGCCCTGGCACTTTTTTCTGGACTGCAGTGACAGTAAACTGCTGCCTCTGCAGTCTGGAAAAAAACAGACCGCCTGTGCCAGGGCTCAAAACAGAGCCCGATAGAGACCCGTTTCGAGGCCTCTTTTAAAAAACTCCCGGTGCTCAGACCCCTTGAGACCTGGCCCACTTAAAGCCCTGCAGCCAAGCAATGTCTGTCAAACGTGAATCTGAAAGTCTCACATATAACACACTACTATTTTGGTAAAGACTGACAACAGAGCGTACAGCAATACAAATCTACACATTACTGTTTACTGTTTGTCACATGTGATCTAGGATGTGCACTCTACCCGTGGCTGATGATACTTTTTAGAGCCACCAGTACCCAGGCTGAAAGGCAGCACAATAATGTGCACACACACCAGGGGCATCGTTTAACACACATTTGTTTTTTGATGTAACGTTTGAGCTGCATGGCCATCATGCGTGGAAGGCTAATGTACAGTTCATGAATATTGATCAAGATGATCGTTGCATGTTGTGTGTAGTATAAGATATGTGTATACAGCAAAAACCCTTTCAAGAAAGCTGTTTAAGCTGAAGAGGTGTCTCTCCTCAAACGCTGTAGAGAGAATGACTAAAATGGGTGGGGTCGACCAACTATTACAATGAGAAATGTTATGAAGCAATCAAATTCTTTTTTTTAAGGTCACATATCAATCGCGCACCGAGCGTGCAAGGAGGCCGCAACCGACGCGATTTTGAGAAAATATATTTATCATAATATTAGTTTATTACAGTTAGAAATATATAAATGTTTAAAATACTTTAGATTATCGCTTGCGATCATATACTATTTAAAGTTATTTAAATATACTTTTGTGACAAAAGAAAAAGAGGGAATGGTGTACCCGGTGCTACACCATACGTCTGTGATGTAACACAGAGCCTGGCAGCGTGCACTCGTCGCATACGCAATGTGAAGCGGGTGCGACCCCATACGTACATGATGTAATGCGCAGCTTGGTACTGCGTACCCGTCGGATACCAAAGTAGCAGCTGGGGCGACTTCATGCGTATATGATGTTACGCGGGACGCGTTGTCACGAACCCGTAAGATACGAAATGTGCATCATTTACGAGTTTAGCAATATGGTGGATCGAATTCGCATGGTGATGGTGCTTGGTTCGCTACCAGTATGGGAGTGCAGTCTTCTCCAATCAAAAAAAAAAAGATACATATTATTTGGGGAAGATATAAAACATTACATAATTTTTAAAGTTGTAAAAAGAAAAATATTTAAATATATAATAGAAAAAAGATAGGTTTTATAAACATTAAAATATGAAATTAACAATTAAAAAAACCTTTGAAATTCACTGAAAAAACCATAGGTTTTACAGACGTTATAGTTAGGAATTAGCATTTACAAAACCTTAGAAATTCACTAAAAAATCCATAGGTTTCAGGGACGTTATAGTTAATTGAACATTTGACTCATATATAAAAACCAGAGTAATTCGCTGTTAGACCTAGGGTTTTCCTAGCCAACACGGGGTAGTATGGCATAGAGGGGAAGACTAATTCCAAAGGCTAAATGTGTAAAGCTTGCGTAAACCTCTCAGGAACTCAGCGCCCATCCATTCCAAAAACGACACTACACCTTTTTAGGAAAATAAGGCTCGTACTTTATAAAAATAGACTCTGTTTTCTTTGCTTTGTTAATTCCTTTGTTACATTTGTTACATTAGTACATCACCTTTCAAATTAATGCAGTTTATATCACTTAATATATTTCATTACATTTCCCAATACTTTTCAGTTCACACTACTTCCCCTATAGGAAAGGTTCCAGGAAGTTAATTTATTCTACCCTCCTTTACATCTAGTAGTTCAATACTATGCCAAGAGCGTAAAAATAAGACTGTTGCTGTTACTTCTCAGGTTTATACATTACCCCTGGGCTGGCAGGGTCACATAGGTTTCACGAGCACTGGCTTTCAACACCTTATATCAATAGCTTGAACAGTTGCACCACTAGGAAAAAACAGGCAGATTAAAACATTCCCACTTTAGCATATAGGTTCTTTCTCTTTTACATGCTCTGTCTGGGCAACCCTGTAACCACTCTAGAACCTGTACTTATTCACTTCCCCAGTGAACTCTGACCTTCAATTTAGTCCCCAACGGTGCTTGCTCTACAAGATCTATTTACGGCCACTGAGTTCCCACTGCTCCCACTTTAAGTGTCCCCGCTATTCAGTGGGTACTTCAGGGGTTAATTAGGTCAGGGTCCCGGGGTGAATGTCCACGCAGCCCCAGTTCGTCACCCTCCCGAGTTCAGTAGCACGTGGGTTGACCTCCGCCCACTCCCGAATTTCCTGGCTTACTTTGGGTCGGTGTGTTCTTTGGTTGTGGGGTCAAACCCAACCGGCAGCTCTGTTCCCGGTGTCGGTGCTGCTGAGTTGCGTGTCTGACGACTTAGCCCTGCACCGGCTGAAGGAAGTTCCACGTTCATCTCCTCAGCGCCTGGGAGGTGCGCACGCCAGCTTCCTCATGCCGCCGACTTCCGTGATAGCTCCTCCTCTGCCCGGCCTCCTTCCACACTGGCCCGCCTACTTCTCCTCCTCCATCCGGCCTCCTCCGACGTCACCACAGGATCTCTCCAGATGCCTTCACGGGACCGCTGGGCTCCGTTACCGCTGCTGCCGCCTCCAGAAGCTCCGCAGGCAAAGGGCAGCGATACTCTGAAGGGAGACCGGAGGACTCCGTCACTTCTCCTCTCTGTAAGTACACCGCGCTACACACGCGACAAACGCTGAGACTGTACTTCCAGTCCCTTATCCACTCTCCATCCGCCAATAGAGAGGGGGAGATGCTCAGTTTCACTGGCGACCAATCACTATGCCAAAGCCACGGTGGTTCTGCCACCCGAGTTGCCAGTAGCTTCGTGGTCTTGTTACAGGTTGCGGGGGTTTGGTTCCAATAATAGTCTCAGTGGGGTTTGGTCATCCCAAGAGGGGGCACATCTATGCTATGTTGTGTTGACCGTTATGACAGTTGGTGGACTCCATTTTAGGTTTCCGGGATCTCACTAAATTTTCATGTTGATGACTAGGCCTCAAGGATAAGGCACAACGTCCTACTCAAGGAACACCTAGCCCCACAGTCAATGCTGACAACCAAAAATCTAGGTGGACATAAAAAAAAGAATAATAACACTCGGAGGCCAAAGGGGACAAAATAAATCATAGTTGTGAGAGGACCCCCAGCAGCAGACAGGTCTCACACGCGTCCCCCCCAGCTGAAAGTGGGGAGAACTACCCAATCCCTTGGGATTTCTCATCACTAAGGCGGAAATACCTAGAGAGACCGTCTGCGTTGGCGTGGTTCTCTCCAGGCCGATGTTCCACCCAGAAGTCCATCCCCTGTAGGGAAATGGACCACCTCAACAACTTGGGATTCTCCCCCTTCATTTGCATCAGCCAACGAAGGGGCCGGGCCGGTGGTCGGTCTGAACCAGGAAGCGCGAGCCAAATAAGTATGGTCGCAGCTTCTTCAGAGCCCAAACCACTGCAAAGGCTTCCGCTCTATAGTACTCCACCTCTGTTCCCTGGGGAGTAGTCTCCGGGATAGGAAGACCACGGGTTGATCCAAGCCCTCATCATTCAGTTGCGATAACACTGCCCCAATGCCATGTTCTGATGCATCTGTTTGGACAATGAACTCTCTTGAAAAATCAGGGGCCCTGAGTATTGGAGCAGTGCACAATGCTTGTTTTAAAGTCACGAAGGCTCGCTGGCAAGCCTCCGTCCAGACTACCCGTCGGGGTTGTTTCTTAGAAGTAAGTTCAGTGAGGGGGGCCACTATGGTGCCATACCCCTTCACGAAGCGACGGTAGTATCCAGTGAGGCCCAGGAAGGCTCGGACCTCAGTTTGAGTCTTGGGGGGCTCCCAGGCCATGATAGCCTCGATCTTCGCCTGGAGCGGCTGCACCGTCCCTCTGCCCACCAAGTGGCCTAGGTACACCACCGACCCCTGCCCGATCTGACACTTGCTGGCCTTGATTGTCAAGCCAGCCTGTTGCAGGGCCTGAAGAACAGCTTGGCAAGTGTTGCAAATGGTCCTCCCAGCTGCTACTGAAGACAGCAATGTCGTCCAGATAAGCAGCCGAAAAAGCTTCCATACCAGAAAGGACCTTGTTCACCAGCCGCTGAAAAGTGGCAGGGGCGTTCTTGAGCCCAAAGGGCATCACACAGAACTGGTAGTGACCCTGAGGCATGGAGAAGGCTGACCTTTCCTTCGCTCCATTAGTAAGGGAGATCTGCCAGTACCCCGAAGTAAGGTCAAAGGTACTTAAATATTGGGCAGCTCCCAGCCGGTCAATGAGTTCATCCGCCCTGGGGATCGGATGGGCATCAGTCTTTGTTACCGAATTTAGGCCTCGGTAATCCACACAGAATCTTAATTCCGGTGTGTTGCCCGGTGGGGCAGCTTTTGGTACCAAAACCACCGGACTGGACCAAGGGCTATTGGAAGGTTCTATCACTCCCAGCTCCAGCATCTTAGCGACCTCACCCTTGATGCTGGCCTTCACCTTGTCCGACAGCCGGTAGATCTTAGACTTCACAGGTGGGCTGTCTCCTGTGTCCACATCATGGGTACACAGGTGGGTTCTACCCGGGACAAGGGAGAACAGTGAAGAAAATTGCTCCAAGATTTGGCGTCAATCTCTCTGCTGTTCAGGAGTCAGGGATGGTGAGAGAATCACTCCCTCCACCGACCCATCCTTCTCTTGAGACGAGAAAAGATCAGGGAGAGGTTCGCTTTCCTCTTCCTCTGCTCCATCGGTCACCATCATTAAGACAACCTCGGGCCTCTCATGGTGTGGCTTGAGGCGATTGGCATGCAGCACCCGGTGGGGCTGTCTCGGGGTCTTAAGGTCCACCAAGTAAGTGGCCTTACCCTTTTTCTCCAATACCTCAAAGGGGCCTGTCCAACGATCCTGGAGCTCATTTAGCTCTCCAGGCTCCATCACCCACACTTTTTGTCCAGGCTCCAGTTCCACCGGGTGAGCATTGTGGTCATACCACTCCTTCATTACTGCTTGGCTGGCTTCCAAGTTGTCCGAAGCTTGCTTCCACAACTTGGCCATTTGGCTCCGGAAGGCCAGCATGTAGCTCACCACGTCCTGGGGAAGCTTCCTGGGAGTCTTTTCCCATCCGTCCTTCACCAGGCTGAGAGGACCCCGTACAGGGTGCCCATACAGAAGTTCGAAGGGGCTGAAGCCCACTCCCTTCTGTGGCACTTCCCTGTAGGAAAACAAGTGACAGGGGAGGAGGACGTCCCATTTCCTCCGCAGGCTCTCAGGCAGACTTCTTATCATGCCTTTCATGGTTTTATTAAACCTTTCCACAAGACCATTGGTCTGTGGGTGGTAAGCAGTGGTAAACCGATAGGTAACACCACACTCCTTCCACATAGCCCGCATATAAGCTGACAGGAAGTTGGTCCCCCTGTCGGACACAACCTCCTAGGGGAAACCCACTCGGGTAAAGATCCCCATCAGGGCCCTTGCCACTGCAGGTGCAGTAATGATCCTCAGAGGAATTGCCTCTGGGTACCGTGTGGCATGATCCACTAGAACCAGGATGAACCTGTGACCAGCTGAAGTCGGTGGATCCAATAGCCCTACGATGTCGATGCCCACCCTCTCAAAGGGGGTGCTAACGACCGGTAGTGGTTCCAGGGGAGCTTTCAGCTTCACCCCTGTTTTCCCACTGGCTTGGCAAGACACACACGTCCGACAGTAGGTATCAGACGCCACTCTCATCCGAGGCCAGTAAAAGTGGGGGACAAGCCGGGCAAAGGTCTTGTCCTGTCCTAGGTGTCCCGCCAAGGGTATCTCATGAGCCAGTTCTAGTAGAAAGGCTCTAAAACATTGAGGGACCACCAAGGCCCTGGAGGAACCATGTCCGGGTGCCTTGGCCTCACTGTAGAGGAGTCCATCCTCCCAGTAAATCTGGTAGTTCCCCACAATGTTTCCTGCTGACTGGGCTTTGGCCTGTTGCCGCAGCCCCTCAAGAGTAGGACACTCCTTTTGAGCTTTGCAGAATTCCTCCCTGGATGGTCCTCCCTCCACATGCCACTCAGCAGGGATGGGTAGGTTCTCCAGGGAAGTAACATCCTCCTCCGTGGACTCCAGATCCACCTCCGCAGGTGGCCCATCTATCTCACGAGGTAGAGATGCTGAGGCAGGTTCCTCCTGCCTACTGTCCTTCTCTTCTCTGGCAGCGGGCTGGGCCATTGTTCCAGGCTCCAGCGTAAGCGAACTCCCCCTCCGGGTAGTCGCGGACCTTGTGCTGACACAGGCCCAGTCAGGTGTACCCAGCATCTCAGAATGAGTCCGGTATTCCACCTCCCTCCAAGCATTGTGCTCCATATCATTTCCTAACAGGCAATCAACAGGCACGGCAGGGCTTATGGCAACTCGAAGTGAACCTGCAACCCCTCCCCACTCAAAGGGTACTTCGGCCACGGGATAGTGGCCCAATCTGCTGTCAGCCATCACAGCGGGATGGAGTACATTTGGGATGACCTGCTCCGGAGACACCAGCTGACTCCTCACCATAGTCATACTGGCTCCTGTGTCTCTCAGAACCTCCCCTCTATGGCCGTTGATGGTGACCCTCTGCTCATACTTGGTAGTATTTGAGGGCAATTGGGTCTTTGGCACCATCTCCTTATCCCCCAGGGACACTAAAGTGACACCCGCCCGCTCCCTTCCCTTATCCAAAGGCATCTCCTCCCCGAGCACTACACTAGTTATTCCCGGGGCTTTTCCTCCAGTGGGAGGGGGTGGTCTTTTTGGGCATTTCACATCTCCTTTATAGTGTCCCACACCACCACACTCGAAGCAATGTACAACCCTTGGCTGCTGGCTTTGGCCAGGATTAGGGTTGTGGGGTTGGTTAACCTTAGGGATGAATCCTCTGCCCCTTCCTTGTGAAGTATTTTGTGGACCTTTTGAGAACTCTCTTTTGTTATCTCCCCCCTCTTTCTTCTGGGGGGCGCCCTGTCCAGTCTTATGGGAATCCCCTCCAGTCCCCTTCGTGGACACCCGGGTACTAGCCCAGATGTCCGCCTCCTCAGCAAGCTTCCTGGGGCTGGTCAGCTTGTTGTCCACCAGGTGTTGTCGCAGCTCGGGAAAGCATTTCTCGAGTAGGTGTTCCTTGAGTATGAGGTTATATAAACCTTCATAATCCCCTACCTCGCTGCCTTTCACCCAACCCTCCAAGGCTTTCTTTGCGTAATCTAAGAAATCCACCCAATTCTGGGTACTTAATTTATGACTTCCTCTAAATTTTTGTCTGTATTTTTCGGGGGTAAGTCCAAACGTTTTCACCAACGCCACTTTCATTGTAGGGTAGTGGGTTTGCTCATCCCGCTCCAGAGCCAACAAGGTATCCCTGCCAGCAGGTGGCATATACTTATACAGCCCAACCCCCAATGGGTTTCTAAGATCCCATGAGCCCTTAAAGAGACCTCATATGCGGCTAACCATTTGGCAATATCATCACCTGGGGTGTAACTAGCAATGACATCCTTGGGTAAATAGGGTCTGGGTTCCCTGGTGTTTTCTTTGTTTTCGCTGCCACCATTGTTTGGATTAGGGGACCTTAATGTTAAGGCTTGAAGGTCTAGCTCCTTTATTGTTCGTTCGTGGGCCAACCTCCTGTCCTCCCGCTCCATTTCTAATTTAGCTAACTCCAATTTCAGTCTCCTCTCTTTCCTCCTGTCTTCCAGCTCGGCGTCAGTAAAACTCCTCACTGAGACACTGCTGCCCTCCCTTGAAAGTGTCCTGGGACCTGTCAGCAGATTCCCCCCTTCAGTTTGGTACAGCATTGCTGTCTCAAGGACAGTGTCTCTATCACTCTCTTCTGTGTCCCGTTCCTCCTCTATATGAGCTTCCACCCATGCCCTAACGCTTGTCTGTAACTCGCTTTTCTTGGCACCTTTTTTGAAGAACACCCCCTGTCGTTGACACCACTCTTTAAGTTGGGTCACAGTGTAGGTCTCTATCTCCTCAAGGTTTAATTCAATTTTTCAAATATGGTATCAAATGGGCCCTCAGGAGAGAACTAAGAAGCGTAATCTGAGGACAACCTCCACCCACCACCAGGAGTAAATTTGGAAAATCAAAATATAAATTTGGGAGACCGCTTGGAGAAATCTCCAGGTGTAGGTTTATGGTGTACCCTGAATTACTGCAAGGTAAACGCAAGCACAAGTAGGATCCCACCGCTGAAACACCAATATGTTAGACCTAGGGTTTTCCTAGCCAACACGGGGTAGTATGGCATAGAGGGGAAGACTTATTCCAAAGGCTAAATGTGTAAAGCTTGCGTAAACCTCTCAGGAACTCAGCGCCCATCCATTCCAAAAACGACACTACACCTTTTTAGGAAAATAAGGCTCGTACTTTATAAAAATAGACTCTGTTTTCTTTGCTTTGTTAATTCCTTTGTTACATTTGTTACATTAGTACATCACCTTTCAAATTAATGCAGTTTATATCACTTAATATATTTCATTATATTTCCCAATGCTTTTCAGTTCACACTACTTCCCCTATAGGAAAGGTTCCAGGAAGTTAATTTATTCTACCCTCCTTTACATCTAGTAGTTCAATACTATGCCAAGAGCGTAAAAATAAGACTGTTGCTGTTACTTCTCAGGTTTATACATTACCCCTGGGCTGGCAGGGTCACATAGGTTTCACGAGCACTGGCTTTGAACACTTTATATCAATAGCTTGAACAGTTGCACCACTAGGAAAGAACAGGCAGATTAAAACATTCCCACTTTAGCATATAGGTTCTTTCTCTTTTACATGCTCTGTCTGGGCAACCCTGTAACCACTCTAGAACCTGTACTTATTCACTTCCCCAGTGAACTCTGACCTTCAATTTAGTCCCCAATGGTGCTTGCTCTACAAGATCTATTTACGGCCACTGAGTTCCCACTGCTCCCACTTCAAGTGTCCCCGCTATTCAGTGGGTACTTCAGGGGTTAATTAGGTCAGGGTCCCGGGGTGAATGTCCACGCAGCCCCAGTTCGTCACCCTCCCGAGTTCAGTAGCACGCCGGTTGACCTCCGCCCACTCCCGAATTTCCCGGCTTACTTTGGGTCGGTGTGTTCTTTGGTTGTGGGGTCAAACCCAACCGGCAGCTCTGTTCCCAGTGTCGGTGCTGCTGAGTTGCGTGTCTGACGACTTAGCCCTGCACCGGCCTGAAGGAAGTCCCACGTTCGTCTCCTCAGCGCCTGGGAGGTGCGCACGCCAGCTTCCTCACGCCGCCGACTTCCGTGATAGCTCCTCCTCTGCCCAGCCTCCTTCCACGCTGGCCCGCCTACTTCTCTTCCTCCATCCGGCCTCCTCCGACGTCACCACAGGATCTCCCCGGATGCCTTCACGGGACCGCTGGGCTCCGCTACCGCTGCTGCCGCCTCCAGAAGCTCCACAGGCGAAGGGCAGCGATACTCTGAAGGGAGACCGGAGGACTCCGTCACTTCTCCGCTCTGTAAGTACACCGCGCTACACGCGCGACTAACGCTGAGACTGTACTTCCAGTCCCTTATCCACTCTCCTTCCGCCAATAGAGAGGGGGAGATGCTCAGTTTCACTGGCGACCAATCACTATGCCAAAGCCACGGTGGTTCTGCCACCCGAGTCGCCAGTAGCTTCGTGGTCTTGTTACAGGTTGCGGGGGTTTCGTTCCAATAATAGTCTCAGTGGGGTTTGGTCGTCCCAAGAGGGGGCACATCTATGCAGGGAGCAGCCGGCTCACAGGTCGATCTCCCCCCTACCAGTGCACAATCCTCCTCAATAGGTTGCCTCTCTCCGCACTGGTCACTTATCGCTTCTCTGGTCAGTGTGAACTACAAAATGGCCGCCCTGGACTTGGCTATTTATACGCTGGACCTGGACCTTAAGAAAGTGCTGGCAGGTTCCAGAACCTTCCTCATGCAACTCAATGGGTCAGCTTGGTTGTGTTGACCGTTATGACAGTTGGTGGACTCCATTTTAGGTTTCCGGGATCTCACTAAATTTTCATGTAGATGACTAGGCCTCAAGGATAAGGCACAACGTCCTACTCAAGGAACACCTAGCCCCACAGTCAATGCTGACAACCAAAAATCTAGGTGGACATAAAAAAAAGAATAATAACACTCGGAGGCCAAAGGGGACAAAATAAATCATAGTTGTGAGAGGACCCCAGAAGCAGACAGGTCTCACATTCGCCTCTTATAGTTAATTGAGCTAACTATAACTCACGCGCCCGCAATGCACTGCTGATGATGTCACATATTACATCATTCATGACATGGTCAGTGACATCACTGATGACATCACTCATGACATCATCCATGTGAAAATCTGATGCACCTCATCAGACCCTAATATAACACTTGATACACCCACTCTAAAATACGGAGTATAATTTTCGAAACCATGAACACACCAATACCAGTTAGTACATATCCACTCACTAATTCCTAGGTCTGCACACACATCCGATCATTCACCCATACAGTCACTCATACATACAGTCAGCCATCAATACAGCATTATCAGATCCAGTCACATATCTATACAGACACTCACACACCGCCTCTCATTCATAGTTATTCACACACCTAGTCAGTAATTGAAATAATCAATCACACTTTCAAGAACTGGGCTTACAAAAATTGCTGGATGGATGGAAAATAATTTCTTAAAATTAAACGGTGAAAAAACCGAACTCATAATACTAGGAAAAAATAAAGAACTCTGGGGACCCCAACACTGGCCCCCAGCAATGGGCTCTCCTCCTATACCAACTAACCAGGCCCGTAACCTTGGCTTTGTGGTAGATGACACTCTTAGCATGCACCAGCAGGCCATCAAAACATCAGCCACCTGCTTTGTCATCTTGAAGTGGCTAAAGAAAATCTGCTGGATGCTACCAGATCACACCAAAAGAACTGTCATTAATGCCCTCATAACATCCAGATTGGATTATGCCAATATACTATACTTGGGAGCCAACAAAGCCACAGTCCGCAAACTACAAACCGTGCAAAATGCTGCGGCAAGATTGTTAGGTAAAATTCCCATCCATGCACCTACTACCAAACTCATACGAGAATTGCACTGGTTGAAAATTGAGAGCAGAATTAAATTCAAATCACTATGCTTTATGCATAAAATCTCAGCAAACAAAGCCCCTAAATACCTGTTAAATCTGGTACAACACTACCGTCCATCCAGGACGCTGAGATCCGCAACAGCGAACAAATTTGCTGTGCCTAAAATAAGACTATCACGCATGGGAGGCAGATCCTTTGCCTACCTTGGCCCCTCCCTGTGGAACTCTATGCCACAGGCTTTGCGCTCAGAGGTTAATTATTTCAGTTTCAGAAAAGCCATTAAAACCTGGCTGTTTAACATCTAGTCAGCTGTCCAAACTCCCTTCTCTGAATCACAAGCGCCGGGAAACCCTTTGTTGGGTAGCTGTTTGCGCTATACAAACTAAACAAATAAATAAATAAAATTTACTCACCTGTACAGTTATACTCATACCACCTCAGTTATTTAAACATATACTAATACATACTTACACTCTAATACAATAACTAATACAAGCATACACTGATCCATACAGGCACTCTCACAATCACTCACTCTCACATATAGTCATTTATACAGTCCAACACTCATATATACTGCCTTTCACATATGGAGTTACTCACTCACGTACCACTGAGGCATCCATTCACTCACCAAGACACTCATACACACACTCACCCAGCCATGCAGCCCTTCACAGATACAGACTTAAACATATATACCCAGTGAATTTTCCACTCGCACATCTATGCACAGAGTCACACCCCTCACCCACCCACACAGACACTAAGGCACCCATACAGGTAGTCAGACAAGCAATCAATAGCTCATATAGATCCTCATTTAGCTGCTAACGAAACCATGGAACTGCTTACACACCAACTGACAACCTAAACTGTGTGAATGTCTGTATCAGTCGCTAACACATGCATTAAGCAAGACACAATTAAGCACTCACTTATGCAGTCAGTCACACACCTACTTAACCATCCATCCTGACTTTTATACACCCATTCATTCTTCAATACACCTTGGCATTTATATATAACATTATTTACATTTTATAGAAACACACATTCACTGGATGATGTCATCAGTGATGTCATCAGTGATGTGATTTGAGATGTCATTAGTGATGTCATCAGTGATGTCACCGACCATGTCATGAATGATATAATATGTGACGTCATCAACAGTGCATTGCGCGTGCGTAAATTATAGTTAGCTCAACTAACTATAACAGGCGAATTTCTCTGGGTTTATATGAGTCAAATGTTCAACTAACTATAACGTCCCTAAAACCTACTTTTTTAGTGAATTTCTACAGTTTTTTAAATGCTAATTCCTAACTATACCGTCTGTAAAACCTATGGTTATATACTAGCAGCCCACTTCGTGAGCTTTTGCTCACCATGTACTGGAGTTGCTGTTTTCCGAGGTGGGGGCATAACGAGGAGTGCTGCTGGCCGTGGTGTAAGAGGCAGTTTGGCATCGTAGGGGCTTGCTGATTTCTGCTGCGAAGGACTCCAGGAGCCAGGAGTCCGCGCGTTAGCACACCTGCCCATCTGAGCGTAGGACCGCCCCCTAATCACCGGCCCCTCATTACAGCTCGCCGGACCCGCTGGCGCGGGTCCCGCTTCGTGAGCTTTTGCTCACCGTGTACTGGAGTTGCTGTTTCCCGAGGTGGGGGCATAACGAGGAGTGCTGCTGGCCGTGGTGTCAGAGGCAGTTTGGCATCGTAGGGGCTTGCTGATTTCTGCTGCGAAGGACTCCAGGAGCCAGGAGTCCGCGCGTTAGCACACCTGCCCATCTGAGCGGAGGACCGCCCCCTAATCACCGGCCCCTCATTACAGCTTGCCGGACCCGCTGGCGCGGGTCCCGCTTCGTGAGCTTTTGCTCACCGTGTACTGGAGTTGCTGTTTCCCGAGGTGGGGGCATAACGAGGAGTGCTGCTGGCCGTGGTGTCAGAGGCAGTTTGGCATCGTAGGGGCTTGCTGATTTCTGCTGCGAAGGACTCCAGGAGCCAGGAGTCTGCGCATTAGCACACTTGCCCATCTGAGCGGAGGACCGCCCCCTAATCACTGTCAGAATATAATCCGTTTCCAGGTCACGCAGCGCGAGACCAACGCCGGACTAAGCCCGGGCAAAGGGCGGGCCCTCTGTGGCCCTCAGAGGACCAAGGAGTACAGGACGGGCCACCCCCCCTTGGCTCATCTTTATGAGGAGGTAAAGAAAGACATCTGTTTCCTTTTGGTTCTCCACATATGGCTTTACCTTACTCCATTGACATTTTCCTTTCGGACGCGTAAGATTTGCTGATGACTATTTTGTTACACCCTAATCACACTATGACTCGTAGGGGGGATAATACAAACAGCTCTACATTGCCCTTTGCTAGGGAATTCGATAAAGGCATATTTCCCTAGCCCACACAAACAGTAGACTCAGAGCACACTTTTGCATGGTTAGACGACTTAAACACCCTGTGTAAAACCAAACATGTCTTAGTGGAATCGCCGCTTCCTGCTGAAAGCTCTAGTGTATTACCTGATACTGTTAGCCCCCTGCAACCCCTCCCATCATCCAAAAAAGCTAACATTGAAAACACCCAAAGGATAGTATCCCCCCAATTCTCATCTGTTAAAAGGAAACGTAGTGGGGTTAATCACATTGGGAATCAACCAAAATCCCAAAAATTGTGCTCAAGCCCCATAGTTCCAGTCAGCAATTATTCCACGACTCCTGAGGCTCCCGAGAAATTAGACGTCCAAGCTTCTCCTACACAGCTGGATTTATTATCCCTTATTGAACAACTGGTCAGCTCTATCAAATCACCACTAATAGAAAAAATAAACATACTAGGGGACAGGCTGACTGGAATGGAGGAAACCATCAAATCGAACCTGCTAGCCAATAAATGCTCTATAACACCTAATTGTTCCCACCCACCTACTACTCCCAAAGACCCCAACCCAATAACGCAAGACAAAAGGGCTCCAACCCAATCAATAGTCCCTAACGCACCAGCCCCAATAGCCCATAAAACTTTTTTTAACCCCCTCTTGCCGCAGATTACTGCTCTTAGAACACAGTATAAAAAAGCTGCCTCTATCCAACTCCACCGGAGGCAGCTCCTTTTGTATGTGTCCTCGCTGGAGTTCCATTACTTACACCTGGGAAAACCGAGAGACAAAATGATCTGCTGAATAAGCTTAAATTCTGGTTGGCAAAAAAACGACCCCTGCCACCTAACCTTGAGGGTACAATACTGAGTGTGTGAAGGGTGGGTTGGTTGGGTTCCCTCCCAAAAAACATTGATGGTGACCTAGTACTGGTCAGATTCAGGCAGAGACACATTGTCCCATACCTGCGTACCTGTGCACCCCAGGTGGGTAACAGCCCAATCTCCGTATGGGATCTGCATGATTTTTACCCCAGAATGCCGTGCATCCCCACATCTAGCCTAAAGGTAGGCTGTAACATGTTAATGGGCAGAGGACTCCACGTACCGAGTGGCCGCAGCTTTCCCACCCATACCAGACAGGAATCATCATTTTATAGTCCCAAGTATTGGAACCCCTATTAATTACTGTTTGATTTATGATGTTCCACGCAAACGATGGATTATTCCAATCCTGCTGTCCCTGGGATTGAGAAGATGCCGTCCAGCTTTTATGGCGTTACTATTTTTAGATACAGTATCAAATGACAAATACATAGCAACATTTCTTAAGACCTGTTTGAAAATCCGAGCCACTCATGGAGATCCATAGTGACTTAAAAATGAACCATTTTTAATTGTTTTGTTTGATTTTGTACAATCTCCAGACAGAATCCAAACCCTCTTTTTATATGATCCCTTACATGGTTGAAAGGCTTTATCATGTGTTTACATTCATATATTGTTTAATACTATTTTTATTGTGTACCTATGATGCATATAAAACTGTATATAATGACTGTTGCTTTTATGATTTTATATTGTTCTAAAATCGAATAAAGCTTTTCTACTACTACTAGCAGCCCGTCCCGACCTTGTCCGGGAGCAATCAGGCTTCCCCGACACCCACCTGCCCCGACATTGTCCAGCAGCCCGGGCCCCTGCCGCGATCATTAGTGCCCTTTGTTATTTGGGGCTCTTGGTATTGAGCACAGTGTACTTTTCTTTTGGAGCGATGCGACATTGCTGCTGTTTGGCTCTATCCATGACGTGACCCCTGCCCACCCCGACATTGTCCAGCAGCCCGGGCCCCCGCCCGCCCTGACATTGTCCAGCAGCCCGGGCCCCCGCCCGCTCCATCCCCCGCCTGCCCCGTCCTCCGCCTGCCCTGACCCACGCCTGCCCCGACCCCCGCCTGCCCCGACATTGTCCGTGGGTCCCCCGGAGCCTTACCTCAGCCGCCACTCCTCCCCCACGCTCCTCAGTTCACCGCTCCGCCGCTTGTCACCGCTCCTCCCGCCTGTCCGCCGCTCCTCACCGCCTGTCCGCCGCTCCTCACCGCTCCTCCCCCGCGCCATGTCCGCCGCTCCTCCTCACGCTCCTGGACGCCGCTCCTCCCCGCGCTCCTGACGTCAGCACGCAGGTCGCGGCCTGCGCTACTTCGAAGGGACTACTTATTTTTTATTATGTACATTTTTTAAATAACGCATATTTGTATAGTTTATATAGCCTATGTCCATCTGCACACCCTGACAATTACAATGATGTATCAGGTGTGTGGATTGGCGCTGGAGTTCCCGAGTTTACCCGCCTCAAAGGTTCAAAGTTCTTACTTTATAATAGTAGTATAGATATTCCAAACGAAGGTTGCTCACAAAATGAAGTGCCACACACAACGTATTTCTTTCACCCTTTATTATTCCGTAGGCAGCAGCAGAACAAACATGCTATTCTCAGCAAAGTTGCTTAGGCCTTATGCCAAACGCGTTTCTAGAAACCTCTTTCCCTTGTTCACTGGCAGGCCACTGGAGATCAAACAGCTGCGTGTGATTTTGCTCGTATTTAAATTCATAGTCCCGCCCTCAGGGGCATGTACACCCATTGCATCTTGGTTCTTGTAGTGCTTAGGCAATAATAAAATCCATAGTGGTTGCAGCCACCTTCAATCTTCCCCAAATAAAATTCCATCGGGCTGCTGATACCAAGTCACGCCGTTCTGCTGCTTACTTGCGCCTCACAGAATAGGTTCACGTCGTCCTCATGGTGTTTAAGCAGTCAACAAACACCTGGCCCGCACCGTCTGCAGTAGGGCATCTTTGTGACCTGAGCGAGTCATTATATTCCAAACGAAGGTTGCTCACAAATTGAAGTGCCACTCACGATGTATTTCTTTCACCCTTTATTATTCCGTAGGCAGCAGCAGAGCAAACATGCTATTCTCAGCAATGTTGTTTAAGCCTTATGCCAAACGCGTTTCTGGAAACCTTTTTCCCTTGTTCACTGGCAGGCTACTGCAGATCAAACTGCTGCGTGTGATTTTGCTTGTATTTAAATTCATAGTCCTGCCCTCAGGGGCGTGTACACCCATTGCATCTTGGTTCTTATAGTGCTTAGGCAATAATAAAATCCATAGTGGTTGCAGCCATCTTCAATCTACCACAAATAAAATTCCATCGGGCTGCTGATACCAAGTCACACCGTTCTGCTGCTTACTTGCGCCTCACAGAATAGGTTCTGAGGGCGGGACTATGAATTTAAATACGAGCAAAATCACATGCAGCTGTTTGATCTCCAGTGGCCTGCCAGTGAACAAGGGTAAGAGGTTACCAGAAACGCGTAAAACAGAAAATTTGGCACATACGACAACTGATAAATTGCAAGACGCAATATGTAGTATTTATCATCGAATGCCCATGCCAATTAAGATATGTGGGGAGCACGATTTGTGAAGTGAAAAAACGAATCCATGAACATGTTCGTGCAACTGTGAAAAAAGACAGGAGTAACGCAGTGGCAAAGCATATGGAGGAAAAGCATGACAGTAACTGGAAATTGTTGAAATTTTTTGGTGTGGAGAGTGTGGAAAAACATGTGCGAGGTGGCAACCGTGAAAAAAGACTACGACAGTGTGAGTCACGATGGATTCTAGCACTCAGAACCTTTGCCCAACGTGGTTTAAATCAGGATGAGGAAATGTATGTACATCTTGGCTAAATATTATTCACTGAAGGAACTCTCGGTATACAGACAATTTTAATACACGTTGGAAATTGTGAGTGACCATTCACTTAGAAGTAACAAGCCTAAATGAGGACAAAAAGAAAATTTTGATGAGAATGTACCAGGAATAAGTATATACAATGGTCTAATCACGAATTTCTTCATTTCCCTGTAGTATAGTTTTTAGAAATGCTTTTTTCTTTTAATTTTTCTTCTCTCCCATCCCCTTCTTTTCCTTTCCCCTTCTTGTTTTTGGTTTGTTTAATTTGGTATATAAGGGAAACTTTTAGATATACATAAAAAATGTTTGCTATTCACTAAAATAGAAGATGGGTCAAGTCGATGTATTAGTCTAAATGATCATGAGATTTGTTTTGTAAAGAATTAACTGAAGTGGTTATCATAACCTCAATATATGAAATCTGAATGCCCACTGGAGGGTAGTAAAAAACAGAATCATGAGTAACTTTAGTAAGGAGAAGTGACCTATTGTTTAATCATATGTTAATAAGAATATGATTAATAGTGAAATATAATAGTATGAATTGATAATACCATAAAGAAGGGACTGTCTGAATTAACAAACAATGAAATAATAGTGGAATAATGCTTTAAAACTACATGTCCCTTAATGCCTCGTTGAGGATACAGGAAGTTGTATATTTCTTTTTGGAGAAAAAAAGTATAAACATTGTTATCTCAGAAAGTGTAACAGACCGTGATCAAGGTGTCGGAGGATACCAAATTGCGTTGGTTTGAATAACGATGACCCGTGTGGTTTACTAAATAAAATAATATTTAATTGCACATGTCCGTGAGTGCGTCTCCATTCTTCTCGGCGTGAGAAGGTTCGGATGAATATATATATATATATATATATATATATATATATATATTTTTTTTTTTTTCTGTTTGCGGCAATAAACTTATGAAAATTCTCCCTGGTGTGCGCCTCGTTTCCTGGTCCGGAAGAGGGAGCATCGTAAAGCCAAAAAAAAATATACATATATAAAATTATTTTTTTCATTGAAAAAGCCAAGAGTTACAGGGACAATATAGTTAGGAAACAGTATAAAAAAACTACACATTCACTGAAAAAAACAAAGGTTAGAGAGACGTTATAGTTAGGCTGACATTTCCCTTCTACAAAACCCGAGAAATTCAGCAGTTAACTCGCGCCTTCGCAATGCACTGCTTATGAACTCACATATTACATCACTCATGACATGTTCAGTGACATCACTGATGACATCTCAAAAGTTCTTGGGAATGGGGACACATTTGGAATCCAGAGGCTTGAGGAAGGGGACCGTATTCCCCACCCCATTATTAACAATATGAGCCAGGGGTGGTGTTCCCAGGGCCTCAAAGAGGCTCAGGGAGGGGTCTGTAAGCCACCCTCCCCATTGATAATTATCCCAGTCCTGGGGGATGGTCTCGCTGGGCCTCCAGAGGCGCGGGTTGTGGCCACATGCTCCCCTCCCCAATAAACAAACATTGCACCATCTCCCCCTGTGCCCTGCCCTACCCCCCTGGGGCTTACTATGGAAAAGGGCGTGAGCCCATAATTTCTTTTAATCAGCTGCACAGATCCTCTGTGAATCAATAGTACTGGTAAAATAAATGCCATTTTTGACTCTGTGGGGGCTTAAAAAATAACAGGGTGGATTAAGGCCTTGGGTCGGCAATTTCATTATTTTTGTGGAAGGGGGTGTGTGTGCAGCACCCCTCCCTGAGCTTCGAAGGCCCCGGGGTACCCCATCTCTGTGGACACATTTAAATATATGGGGAGGTGACGTGCTGCATTAGGAGGGAGAAGCTGCTTCTCCTCCTGTTTGGGCCTCCTGTGAGGGGTTCAGCTGAAAGGGAGGGATGGGTGGAACAAGGCTGAACAGGAATTTCTTTAGTTCAAGCTAGTACTGGTTGTCCCTAGAAGGAGGTTGGGCGCCTCATTTTAGTGAATACTAGGACGCGAAAGGGTAATAGAGTAATAAATATTATCGGTAAAATATTCTTGTCATTCCCTGGCCGTATATTAAAATGCAAAAACAACAATTGATGGACGGAATGTTGCACAAGGGCAAAATATTCACCCCCAGTCACAGATCTGGGTTTAATCCATCATTATTTTGCTCACCACACCACCCCAGTTCAGACATGGCCATATGCAAATCAGTCTTGACCCTGTGCCTCATGGGAGCAGTCCAGCCCGAACTGCCAAGCCATGTCTTTCCTGGACCGGAATCAAGCATCCTAGGACCGGTTTCTGGCTATCAGCCGTCATCAGCCAGGATAGCTTAATTCCAGTGGCATGGAGAGCACGGAACTCACGTCTGAGCATACCCGTCCCACTCGGGGTGACAAATGCAAAAACAACAGTTGATGGACAGAATGCAGAACAATGTCATACATTCACCCCAGTACAGAGATCTGGGCCTAAATCCATTGTTTTTTTGCTCACCAGGCCATTCCAGTTTGAACCCAGCCATATGCAAATCAGTCTTGACCCTGTGAATGGTGATGGATTAAACCCAGATCAGTTGACTGGGGGTGAGTGTTTGATTTGCTCAAACGCTCCGTCCATCATCCCCTTTGGTATCGCTTTGTTCGCCCTAAGTTGGCAGGGTATGCCCAGACGTAGGTCCCTTGCTCACTATACTTCCAGACCCCTGTTGAGAGAACTTCACTGGCTCCCTATACGCCAACGTGTCAAATTTAAGATCTGCTGCACTGTCCATAAGTGCCTGTTTGGAAACGGCCCCAACTACTTAACCCAAAAACTACAGTTTTACAAACCGGACCGAGATCTGCGGTCAAGCAATCAACTTCTGCTAAAACCCCCTCTTATCAAAAAGACCAGACAAGGCGGTCTCTTCAGTGGGACCGACCTTGTGGAACAATTTGCCCCTTAGCCTCAGACAGACCACAAATCATTTATCATTTAGAAAAAGGCTAAAAACCAACTTGTTCGCAGAGGAATAATCTACTGTAGTTCCACCACTGCAATCTCAGCTCATCTGCAATGTCCCTGTTTTTCACCATTTTAGCGAGCAAAGCGCGGAGATACCCCGACCGGGTCGATTCTTGTGCTATACAAGAAATTAAATAAATAAATACTACTGGATTCAAGATAGCCTGGCTGATGAGGATTATGAATCCGAAACCTGTCCCAGGATGCTTGTTTCCAGTCCAGGTAAGACATGGCTTGGCAGTTCAGGCTGGACTGTTCCCATGCGGCACAGGGTCAGACTGATTTGCATATGGCCATGTCTGAACTGGGGTGGTAGAGTGAGCTAAAGAATGGTGATGGATTAAACCCAGATCATATGACTGGGGTTGAGTGTTTGATTTGCTCCAACGCTCCGTCCATCATCCCCTTTGGTATCGCTTTGTTCTCCCTAAATTGGCAGGGTATGCCCAGACGTGGGTCCCTTGCTCACTCCACCACTAGATTCTAGATATTCTGGCTGATGAGGATTATGAATCCGAAACCGGTCCCAGGAGGCTGACCCATTGCTCCATGCTGTGTGCTGCAGTGTGCGAATAAAAAAACGTGAATAACACAATAACAGATCAATGGATAAAGAGGGTTGGCTAAAAGCCCCTTTAAGTAAGTATTAAATATACAACATATAATTGAATCTGCTTACCTTTTTTAGGGCGGGCTAGCAGCCAGACCTAAAAGAGGCAATTTCTCTAGCATTTTCTTGTAATTTGGCACCACCTAGCGGTGACCTGAGCCTCCTGCTTTTCCTTGCCGCTGTAAGT
This sequence comes from Lissotriton vulgaris, assembly GCF_964263255.1. Taxonomy (NCBI): domain Eukaryota; kingdom Metazoa; phylum Chordata; class Amphibia; order Caudata; family Salamandridae; genus Lissotriton; species Lissotriton vulgaris. Next base: position 1,065,299,501 of record NC_141698.1, on the reverse strand, counting down.
AAGGGCTCTGAAAAGGCTTGCAAACCAGAGAACTGTATGCTGTTACCAAGGGATCCAAGTGCATGTTCAAATCATTCTGTTCTACCCAATTAGCTATCTGTGGGTTTCTTCTTCCACTTTTACAGTGACATCACACCCGTAGATTGTTCTGGTATAGGTTATTTGTACAATGCTTATGCAGCCCAAAGGGTGCTCCATGGTGCTCTTGCCATGATTTACGCTACTGGTGAGCGGTTAACACGACTACAATTTCATAATGATGATTCTGACAGCTGGAGCAATCGGAAGCCAGATGTTTGGATTATGGCAGTGCCAACTCGGCCCTTATCCGTCTGAAGTCGATAAACTGAGTATTCATGTATAATAGTAGCGTCTGGTATATACACAGTGCTTACAAATGTCCCAGACTGCGGTATTAAGCACTATATAAATCGCTTTTTAGGCAGTAACAGTGAACTGCTTTCTGGGCCTAAAGGTACTGAGCCCATTACCCCTGCAAGCCTCTCTCTGGGAGTGCTGCACAATTATGGTATGTTCTTACATGACTTGCAGCTGTGAGCTATATTGCTTCTGAGCACTATGTCAGTGGAGTGGTGTGGCTCACTGGTTAGAGGCGGCAGACCCGGAAGCAGAGAACGGCCCGGGACCAGGGTTCAATTCCCGACGCGGCAGGGTCGTGGACCAGGGTCAGCGGACTCGATAATTCTCGCCTCAGTGCCTACTCTAACCAGGGAACACACTCGGTAACTCTGGGCATTAAGCGTGCCTCATCTCTTACACGGCCCCCCACAGTCGCCGGGGATGCCTGGTTTCACCTTGGAGATACCCAGTAGGGACCATCTCACAGGGATAGCCAGGACGGGTTCCCCAGCGGTCTACAGCGCCACGACGCCTCAGGGCAGCAGTGCGCTATACAAGACACATACATACATACATTGAAGTACTGAAATATTTCATGCGGTTCTCTTCCAAAGTGCCTGCAAAATAATTCGCTTTTCCAATGAGCATAAGAGAAAATTGTGAAGTAAAATGAAACTATTTAGCCTCGTTCTAAAAAACACATAAATATTGGGGTGAGAGGTCCTGTAAACCCCTTGTGGAAAAGAATAGCCCTCCATACTGTACTTGGTTTCCCGGTGTTACATAGGGCTGTATTGAAACCTTTCCCAGGGTTATTCTTAACTCCAGGTCCAGCTGTGACTGATGATGGAAATGGATGCATCGAACCGCATAAAAAGTAATAGATAAGATATTGGATTAATCTCAACCACTGCAATTAATCGGGCTCTCAAGCCTTTTCGTCGTTTTTTAGCTGGCCTGGGCGTTACAGGTAAGGACCCAGCGTATGCAAATGAGTCTTGGTACCCAAACAGGCGAGGGATGTTTATGCTTCCCTTCAGAGAGCACACGCATTTCACTTGGGACCATCCCTTTTAGGGAATGATTTCCATAGAATGTTCCTTTACTAGAAAGCCACAAACCGACGGAATGGAACGTGGCCCAAAATAATTAGTAGTGGGTGAGATTAATTCACGCATTCCTCCCAACATTTTTTTTGCTATATAAATAAATCCACGAATCAACCAATCCTTAACACCGCACAAAAGGTACACCTTGTTTCTGAGCGCGTGCGTATTAATGACAGCGTTAATAAAAACAGAAATGTGTTTCGGAGTGCCGGAACAGGTGGCAGAGGCTGCGCGCGGATAGGAGAGCCTCGGAACAGATGTGTGGGGTCCCCGGTGGCCTCAGTCGGTGAAAACACTGAAGCACCCCGGGAAGACACTGAGTGTGCCTCCCGCCAAGAGGCGCGGTCCCCACGCTGTCTGTCTGGAGTGCTGCTCGCAGGGCCCGCATGTGTGAAAAGGAAAGTGGCGGCGTGCGGGACCCGCTGGGAAGACAGCTTTTAGGGAGAGGGGGGGACGAACAAGGGGGCGAAAAACCTGAGAAAATGTTCTGGAGCTGAGAAAAGGAGGGAGACGGGGAACAGGTGACGGAGGCCTACACCAACACGCATGCCGAAAAATAGATGCAAAAACGTGACAGCAATACTGACTTTGAGGACAGTGTATGTTGTAGTTTTGGAGTAACAGTGAAGCATGCACCCATGTGACGTTGTACTCAGCAGAATACCGCAAAATGAAGGGGCCACTCTGAAGAATGTGTTGTGGGGCCCCTGAGCCGCTCACATGTCACAGACATACATAGTCATGATGCTGAAGGGGGCCCCATGAAGGTAGTGGCTTAAATTATGATGGGGGGCCCTGCAGAATGCGATGAGGGGCACCCGAGTCTCCCAAATCTCACAGATATTCATTGGCCTGAGGACAGAAATGGACCCCCTAAATGGTTAGGGGGCAGTAGCGGTCGGCAGTAGGTGTTTCTATAGGGCGGTGACGTGGGCAGGAGGAGGGGCAGGGTGGGGGGAAATAATGTATGGATTACGGAGTTTTACAGGTAAGTAAACATTTAAATACATAAAACGAAGTTCGTTGCGCACACTGCATCACCAAATGTGATGCAGTGTGCGCAACGAAATTCGTTTTATGTATTTAAATGTTTACTTACCTGTAAAACTCCGTAATCCATACATTATTTCCCCCCACCCTGCCCCTCCTCCTGCCCACGTCACCGCCCTATAGAAACACCTACTGCCGACCGCTACTGTTAGGGGGTCCCTCAAAGTTGGGGCCCCCCTGCACCACAGGGACTGCAGGGGCTCATATTACGCCCCTGCCTGAAGAGTTGGAGGCCCTTATATTGCAGGGGGCTGACTTACGCCCCTTTTTGAAGAGGAACTGTATTATTTATAGCAACGACCATCCATCGACATGATATCCAGTACATGTATGTGGAGAGCGGCCTGCCTGCCGCTCGTTTCTGGAGTGACCAATCCCCTCTTGCTTTGGAAGTATCTGCCAGCCATACCGCCTCCTGGCTGCACTCTGCTAAGCACATGCATCACAAGCGACTGCCATCGTCAAGGTATCAGGGACCTGTTGCGTACATTGCATTACGTCACCCCTTACTTATATAGCAAGTTACGGCAATCAATCCATCCCTGGGATGAATAGGGTTCAGGTCCACATGCGTCATTGAGGTAAGAGAGAGCTGGTAGTAAAACAGCAGAAGTAGATAAATGAGAGGAACAAGGTGTGGGGAGGGTGTCAGATGAAAAATCCTGAAGGCAGCCCTCAGGAGGGGACAGTTCCCCTAGAAACTCTTCACAATCTGTTTTTTCATATAATACAGAGATCACTACTAAGGACCTTATTATGAGTTTGACGGTGCGGCGGCGGGACGGATGGCCGTCGCACCACCAAATCCATGTGGAGACAGCCCGCCCAATTATGACTTATTAAGTCATTGGCGAGCTTTTCCTTTGGTGTTCCCACAGCAGTGCTTATAGTCTCCCCCCCAATGGGAACGCCAACAGAAGTTCCAGCACTGCATGGACTGAGAAGTCCATGTTGTAACTTTCTTTCCTCACCGTCACTGTTTTCATGGGGGAAAGATCTCCATGAAAACAGTGGCAATATTGAAAGAAATAATATGCTTGGCGGTACCGCGGCGGTCCCGCCAAGTGTACAGGTGCCTCTGGACCGCCGGACCACTGCCAGGGTACGGCGATTCCCTGGTGGAGTTGGCAGTCTCAGGGCAGCATGATTACTAGGGTCGTAATGGAGCGGTCACAAGACCACCACCGCCATGCCACGCCACCCCGAGTCTTGCGGTCTTCAAACTGCCAGTTTCGTAATAAGAAGCAAGATGGTGTGACCAGTTCTCCACAGGGTGAACATGGATCCTTTAATGTCCATGATGAAGTACAAAAGACGGATTCCTTCATGTGCTTTTTCCTCGGTGTATCTCTTTGTAGTGTATCTGAGCAATATTAAGAAGTCAAATAGGTTTCTTGGAAACTGACGTCTGTTATCTTCCTTCAAAACAGCAGATCAGCCGAAGACTTTCTAGTGATACTGTGAGGAGTGTGATAATAGCGTGTTAATGTTTGGCCGAGAACAGAGGGGATAAGCTTCAGGCTAAGCTTGGCAATTTACATGGCCTTCTTCAAGGTTGCAATAAAGCATTCCACCTTGCCACATGCTACTAGCACAGTGGAGTAAAGTTTGGTCTTGGAAACCTATGTATTCAGCAAACTCACAAAACACCTCCCTATGTGGCATGCCTTATGTTGAAAATATTCTGTTAATTGCTGATATCACAAAATCAGCAGCCGTGCTGTGTACTGGCATGACCTCAAGGAACTTGCAGTTTTCATCCATGATTACTATCATACATTGACCAATGGGAATAGGGCTAAAGAAGTCAATGACCAGTTCCCAGATTCAGTCAGACAGAGGAGGCAACTGAAGTGGTTAAGGAACAATGCCCTTGCTCAGGCTCTGACACACAAGACAACAGCCTTCCACCAGGTAGTCCAGAACTGTGAAGCACATCTTTTGGCGAATCAGTCTCTCTGGTGACAATGCTCCTATGATGTTTGGGCACTAGATGAATCAGCTGTCTCCTTCAGGATTCGAGATGATGACGTGTGCTTAAACAGAAGTTCACTCTGATGTCGAGTGAACATTGTGAACAGATCTCAATACTGGGATTAAACCTTCTCTGCATTTTTTAAATCTTTTGAATCAAGCTATTCAGCCACAGCAATGAGCGTTGTGTCACTTTGGATGGCCAAGTACAATAACATTCTCATCCATAGCCACAGATTGGGCCTGTTGAAACACTTACAACAGAAAGTTTCCTTCTATGAGCACTTTTGAGGAGGAGTGAAACAGGTACAAGAGGAGAGAGCTAACAAATGTAAAAGTTCATGCCGATTTGAGAGCTTCATCATTGTTGAGATCTGTGTTCATTCCACTGCAAGGGAACATGTGTCCATAGAACTTCAGGGGTGGCTGGAAGAATTCCCATTTACCTTGGTTCATTGTTTAATTGGCAGTAGCCAACGTTTTATAAACATTCACAGGAGCCTCACTGTGTTCTTGTTAAACACCAGGATGTTGTCAGTAAAAAATTGGAAACAATTAGCATAACCCTGTGAATTTCTTCTTGATAGATCTTATGATTTCTGAAAACAGGCGATTGAACCTTCTAGAGCAATTTCTGATACTTCCTTCCTAGCTACCTAATACCATTAGGTACAATTATATAATCCAAGAACTCCACTGTACAAATATGAAAGACATACTTATCCATCTTAGTAAAAAGGTGACCTTTCAACCATTGTAAGACTGTCTTGATGTGTTCCATGTTTCTTGAAAGAGTTTGAAAAAACAAAATATCATGCAGATCAACTATACAAAACGTATCTGTATATCCTCTCAAAACCTATGAAGTACTGAAATGATTCAGAGTCCAAAAGGCATGACTCAACACTCTAATAACCCAAACTTTGTGCAAAAAAAGCAGCTTTACTCGTGTCACCGACTTGGACTTTGACTGGATGGTATGCTCCTCTGAGATATAGCTTAGTGAAAATGTTTTGCATTTCTGATCTAAAAAATAGATCCCAACAGCAGAGGGTACTTGTTTTTAACTGTGATTCTGTTCAGTGCTCTGTAGTCTATACATGATCTTAACTCACCTAATTTCTCTGGAACAAAAAATAACAAAGCAGAGGCAGGTGTCTGTGATCATAAAATACACCCATTGGGCATATTTTCATCTTAATACTGTCAAAGATGTTCTGTTTCTGATTCTGTGAGTGCATGTACTCAGCTACAAGGTTTGGTGCTCCAGGTTCTAACTCAATTTTACAATCAAAACTTCGAAATGGAGGTAGAATACATGGTTTTGGACATACACATCACTGAATCTTTCACAACAAAGTGGTAGAGAAGTTGCACACCCAACAACCTGAGGTGCCACAATTCTTGCTAAAGAATTAGAAATATGACTCTTAAATTACTCACTTGACCGCAAACAACTGTTCTAACAATAATTGGAATTCAGTTGTACAGTATTAGCTGCCCAATCAATGCTGGGGTACAAACGTGCATAAAGCAAGTGTGCAAAACAAAGTCTAAACTGAGCTACTCTAGCCCAGTAGGACTGATACACATGGTTTTGGCACCTATGCCCATAGTGCTCTCTGGAGTTAGCGAAATATGCAGGTACTCCAAGATGGCACCAATGGGAATGGGAGAATGGGAATGAGAGACGACAAAAGAGACTGGTTCATGTTGCTTCACACAGGAGGTACCTCATCATGTTGCTTCACATTAGTTTGGCCTCTTAATCTGCTATCTGACTCTAGGTTGGATATGTATCAGTTTGGTAGATTCTGAAGGAATGACTATAATATGTGTTAACATGTTTGTTCATATACTCCCCATAACAAGTTACAAGACTATCACGGTTTATAAGGTTTGCACTACGAACCTCTTGGCCCTTCTGTAACCTCTCAGAAAGGGAGTATGTTGTGTCCGGCAGAGGATAGCAGGAAGGGCTACAAGGTGCAGCAAATTAGGCTCATACAATAAGGCAACTACGGTATCAATTGTTGAATGGGATTTAACTAGTTGGATTTAGGGTTTAAAAGTCTTGATGCAACAACAGACTCTGTGGTTTTGCATCAGGGGTGATTTTTAGTTACTCAGAGTAGTCACTCTTGAGGAATGACTTTACAAGTGATAATAGCTTTGCCTCTTCCTTTCTAGGCTGTTGACTTGTAACCTGAGGAGTGGTTGCATTGAAGGTGCAATCATCAAGGTCAAGCACTGCACTATCATGCATTAATTAGTGTTATTTATGTATAGTGTGACACTTTTTCTCATCTGGTAATGGCTGTTTTTTTATTTGCAAGCTGCCAAGATCAGCTGTTTCAGAAGAAACGCAGTCCACATTGCTGACGAAATCACTGCAGGCGGCACAAGCTCTATGGTGATTCATAGGTAGGTTCTGAAAACGCCAAGCATCTCCTTCTTCCTGGAAGTCAATTGCCAAGCAAGGCGTGGTACCAAGGATGCACCTTTTATAGTCTATTGCCTCCCTTCGTGAAAGTTCCGGAAGAGCTGAGTCATATTCAGTCCAGCAGTCTCTGGAGGAAGCAGTGAGTCATGCACAGTGTGGAAGTCTATGGAGGAAGGGCTGAGTCATGCACATGGCTGAGTCAAGCACAGCATGATACATGCAGGCCCTTAAGGGATATGCTTTCTTTTACAGGTTCAGGGCCCAATACAGATCTACACAAAGTGCTTGATGGTTGTTTTACTGGTGTGCCAGTTTTCATGTGGTTTAGTGAGATGGGTTTGACTGGGAATGTGCGTGTGAATGTGGACATGCTGGTGACCAGAAGACTTTGGTGGAACACTTTCTCCATGCCTGCATCTTTCTGAACCAGGTTGGGAACAAAACCACTGCTGGACCTTTATGGGAGATCCTGCCTACTCCCGGTCTTCTGGTGGTTTTTCTGGTGGCTATGACATGGGATTTTGCAATTTCAACTATCATATACAAAGAATCACATTAAACTGAGGAGCATCAATCAATCAATTATCTTTATTCGGATAAAAAACATATCCATAAAAGAGGCAAGCACACACAATAAATAAACACATACATAGTCATAAAATTGTTAAAGGCAACCACAGGATTCTTCAATACGTTACAGACTATAAAGTGTAGTTAGACAGAGTTCATTGAAATACAAGCTCTAACCGCAGTTTTCAGAAATGAGGAGCATTTATTACATTAAAATATCTATTATCAATTGTTTCTGAAACAAACCAAGGGAATTAATAATATGTGTATGAAAATTTAATGGAACTGAAGACAAAATGGAACCATCAACTACATTAGAGTTTACCTTGGAGGAACCTTTTTCTTAATTGCAAGTATTTGAAGAGATTGAGATAAAATAATGTTCATATTGTTTCCTGGCGTTCATGAATTTCAATTCCTGAAAATAAAATTCTTGTCCCTATGACAAGGTCATTTTCTTTGGTACAATCATATGGGCTTTTCAAGACTTATTGGTATTCACCGCCCATTTGGGAACTGACTTAATGTCTTCACTTGACAAGGCTGTTGTCTTTTATATGTGTGGGGTTACTGATGCTGGATTCTTGGGTATTGTAGGTTTACTATGACAGTCCTGTAACAAACAATCTGTAAGATATTCACAAGGACTTGCGATGTGACCATGATGCCAATGCACACAACAGCAAAGAACTCTTGGCCATCGTCAAGGAGTTCGCCAGGCCCAACAGCGAGACCACTGATGTTCCAACCTCCCGAAACCTCTGCAACAAACTTGGTACCTTCTTCCACTACAACATCAGGCAGATCTACACAGCTTCAACATCCCAGAACCTGCCACTATGCCTGCCACCACCACACGCAACCAAGCTACACCCCAACACACCATGCTCAGCTGGACACCCCTCACAACAGAGAACACACTCAAGACCATGAAGAGCATCCCATCAGGACCCCTGTTGGATCCTTGCCCGTACCATACCAATCAATCAATCAGGGAATTGTGAATCATGCTACTCACCCGTGAGGGTCTCAAGGCGCTGGGGGGAGGGGGGTGCAGCTCCGGGTCAGCCGAAGAGCCAGATCTTGAGGCTCTTCCTGAAGGTGTGCAGAGTAGGGGAGCATCTGATGTTGACCGGGAGATCATTCCAGGCTTTAGCCGCGACATAGGAGAAGGCTCTTCCACCCCCTCTGGTTCTGCCAATGCGCGTAGTTTCTAGTAGGGCAAGGTTGGCGGAGCAGAGGTTTCTTTCGGGTACATGGAAGGAGACTCTTTCGTTGAGGTATTTGGGTCTGGTGTTGTGGAGAGACTTGTAGGCATGGGTGAGAAGCTTGAAGGTTACTCTCTTCTTGATAGGGAGCCAGTGGAGGTCTTGCAGGTGTTAGGTGATGTGCTCATGTCGTGGGATGCCGAGGACGAGTCTTACCGCAGTGTTCTGGATGGTCTGGAGTTTGTGTAGCACAGATTTGTTGATTTGGCCTGGAGGGTATTTCTGTAGACCAGTCTGCTTGTTATGAGTGCATGGGTGACAATCTTTCTGGATTCTGGGGGATCCACTTGAAGGTCTTGTGAAGGATGCAGAGGGTATTGAAACAGGTAGAGGTGACAACATTGATCTGCAGGGCCCTGGTGAGGGAGGGGTTGAGTATAATGCAGAGATTCTGGGTGTGGTCTGTGGGGGAGGGAGGGTTAGAGAGGGTGGTGGGCCACCAGGTGTTGTCCCAAGGGGGTGGGTCCAAGGACGAGGACTTCTGTCTTCTCCGAGTTGAGCTTCAGACAGCTACTGCTCATCCAAGCTGTGATGTCTTTCATTCCTTCCCGGAAGCGGAGTCTGGTGGCCTCGGGGTCCTTCGTGAGAGAGAGGATGAGCTGGGTGTCGTCGGTGTAGGATACTATGCTGAGTCCATGCTGTCTGACAATGGCGGCGAGGGGGGCCATGTAGATGTTGAAGAGCGTGGCACTGATCGATGATCCTTGTGGTACTCCGCAGTTGATCTCTGTGGGTTTCGTAGAGGAAGGGCGGGAGTTCGATCCTTTGGATTCTGCCATTGAGGAAGGAGCGGAGTCAGTCAAGGGCGGTTCTCTGTATGCCAGCAGCGTGGAGTCTGGCTGCGAGAGTACTTTGGGAAACGGTGTTGAAGGCTGTGGAGAGGTCTAGTAGGATGATGGCCACAGTGTGGCCTTGGTCTAGGAGTGTGCAGATGTCGTCAGGGGCGGCAAGGAGTGCAGTCTCGGTGCTGTGGATGTTACGGAATCCGGATTGGGAAGAGTCGAGGATGGCGTTCTCTTCGATGAAGTTTGTCAGCTGGGTGTTGACGATCCTCTCAGTGACTTTGGCTGCGAAGGGAAGGAGAGAGATGGGTCGGTAGTTTTTCAGGTCTGTTGAATCTGCAGAGGGTTTCTTTAGAAGGAGCTTGACTTCTGCGCCTTTCCAGTCATCGGGGAAAGTGCCGGATTCGAAGGTGGCATTGCTGGTGGGTCGTAGCTTGGGCACTATGGTGGCAGCGGCTCTGTGGAAGATGTGCAGAGAGTAGGGGTCTGTGGGGGCTCGTGAGTGAGTGCTCTTCATGGTCGTGGCTGTATCGTGGGTGGTGACCGTAGTCCAGGCAGTGATGGTTGGTTGGCTGTGGTTGCTGGAGGAAATGGGGGTTTCTGGTGACTGTTCACTGAAGTTGTCGTAGAGGGATTTGATTTTCAGATGGAATTATGAGCTGAGCTTGTTGCAGAGGTCCTGGGAGAGTGTGACGTCTGTGGCTCCTCTGGGGGGTGTGGTGAGTTGCTGGATGATGCTGAAGAGTTCCTTCGAGTTGCTGGAGTTGGTGAGGGTTTTGTACCAGATGAAGGTCCTTTTGGTGGATCTTCCACAAAGCATCTGCCACCATTGCACCCTAGCTTTGCAGCACCATCACTGCCCTATCGAAACTGCCACCTTCCCTGACAACTGGAAATAGCCCAGCTGAAGAAGCTGTCCTCAGACCCAACAGACCTCAAGAATATCAGATCCATCTCCCTCCTTTCTTCCCCAGCTAAGGTAATCGAAAAGGCCATCAATGCCCAACTCTCCAATTTCATCAAAGTGAACCACGCCCTGGACACCTCCCAATCTGGCTTCCGAAGCAATCACAGCATGAAGAGCGGACTCCTTGCTGCCATCAATGACATCTGCTCCCTTCTTGACCGGGACGAGACCGCAACCCTCATCCTACTGAAAGTCTTGGCCACCTTCATCACAGTTTCCCACTGCACCCTAATCACGAGACTCCACGTTGCTGGCATCTGCGACAAGGCACTGGACTGGACCACTCCTTCCTCATCAGCCGCACTTAGCGACTTCCTCTCAGAAACTACAGAGATCATCTGTGGAGTGTGCAAGGGTTCCTACCTGAGCCCCACACTCTTCAGCATCTACATGTCCTCCCTCGCAGGCATCGTCAGAAGCCAAGAACTCAACATCGTCTCCTACACCGATGACACCCAGCTGTTATTCTCCCTTACCAACGAACTCACAACTGCCAGAACCAACTTCCACAGCGGAATGAAGGCCGTCGCCACATGTAAGAAAGACAGCTGCCTCAAGCTCAACTCGGACAAGACCGAAGTACTAATCCTGAGCCCCACCCCTGGGACAACTCCTGGTGCTCAGCCACTCTGGGATCCCCTCCGACCCCTATAGACCATGCACCCAACCGTGGCATCATACTGGACTCAGCGCTCACAATAAACTGCCAAATCAATGCAGTTTCCTCAGCCTGCTTCTACACACAAACTGCCTGTTTGAAAAGACCATCAGGTGGATCCCCACAGAATCCAGAAACACTGTCACCCATGTATTCATCACCAGCAGGCTCAACTACAACAACGCACTCTACGCCGACATCACCCGGAAACAACTTAAGAAACAACAGAATGTTCGAAAATGCCCCTGCCAGACTGGTCCTTCGACATCCCCCGCCACAGCCACATCACGCAACACCTCAGAAAACTCCACTGGCTCCCGGTCAACAAGAGAATCACCTTCAAGCTCCTTACACATGCCTCCAAAGTTCTCCCCAACATTGGACCAGCGTCCTTGAACCACCACCGCGCATTCCAAGTACCCGCCAGACAACTTCGTTCTACCCTAAACGCCCTAGCCTCCATCCCCAGGATCCACAGGAATAGAACCAGAGGAAGTTCACTCTCCTACCTCGCTGCCAAGACTTGGAACTCCCTGCCCCTCCACCTCAGGCAATCCACATTGCTGACCCAATTAAAGAGGCACCTCAAGACCTGGCTCTTCAAATTATCCTACACACCCAGAGGGGCCAGCAGCCCCTCCCCTGCCCCCAACAACACCTTAAGACCCTCACAGGTGAGTAGTCATGCTTTATAAACCCCAGAATGATTGATTGACTGTGGTAACAAAGTTTCAGTCAGGATGCTCTCGCTTGGCAATCTGGATATAACAGGGGTGATGTTAATATCCAAATTTTCCTGAGTCCACTAATTATGAGCCTTTAAGAAGATAATGGTGGCAAAGCTGCCCTTATTTTTTAGGTTTGCCAGCAACCTTTGACATTGTCAACCATAAAATACTGTTGGCCCACTTATAGAGCATTGGAATCAGTGATTCCTCCCGGACTATTTTAGGGTCTTTTGTAGCGGGTCGAGAGCAATCAGTCACTCTTGGTAATTTCGTCTCTAAGCCATTCTCTCTTCCATGTTGGGTCCCTCAGGACTCAACATTAAGCCCCACATTGTTTAATGTGTATGTTACCCCCCAATCAAACTTAATCCTTTCTCTATAGTGTCCAAAGCTGACGACATCCAGATGGTGGTCGTCATTTCCACTGACCTGCTCGAGGAAACCACACCCTTCTGTAATTGTATGTAGGAGGTGGGAAAATGGATGAACAAAAATGGTCTTAACCTCAACTCAGAGAAAATGGAAATTCTTTTAGTTGTTTGCAAAACTTCATACTGGTGCCCCATATGGTGGCCTCAGGATGTACGCAACAAGCTCACCTTTGCCGACCACCTCAGCTAAGTCACTTCAACATGTTTCTATCTTTTGAAACCTAGGAAAACTGTAGTTGTTGCCCTTCTTTTATCTAGAAACAATTACTGTAATGCATCATATATGGGTATACAACATCGACTGCTGAACAAATTTAAAAACCTACAACATGCCGCAGCCCGGCTACTATTAAATATCCCTAAAGTTCAGTCCACCTCTCAGGCAATTGTCTATCTACACTGGCTGCCGGTAAAAAAAAAGAGTCACTTTTAAGACTCTTTGTATGGCTCATAAAGAACTGCATGACCTAGGACCAGAATACTTAAAAGTAAAGGTTCAGCTGGTATGCTCCAAACAGAACACTATGCTCTGCCTTTATCAGGAACGGAAGGGTCCCAATGTTCAAAAGAGCTCTCTAGAGTTCTGTCTACTAGAAGAGCATGGAACTAGCTACATATGCACTTAAAACCGCAGTCCAAGTTCATCCTTTCTGGAAAAGGGCTTAAAATCTGGCTTTTTTCAAACTAACTCGTTGAAGTATCGATTTCTGTTTCAGAAAGTTCGCTAGCGCCAAGATGACTTTTGGCATTTGCGTGCTTTATAAATCTAAATTTAAACTTGCACCACTAAACTTAAGAAGAAAGCACACACATTAGTCAATCACATTTATACTGTGTCTGGCTTTCTTCTCCCTAACTTGATTTCCCTGTAGCACCTACAGTGCTTGGGAGGTTGCTACCTCCCCTCTTTTTGCCCCCCTCGTTTTTCTTCCTTACCGCTCTTGACGATCTCTGCTTCGAGAGACCTGCTCTGCTGGTGGCTGGGTGGCGCCCACCTTTGTGGTTGGCCCGCCTCACTCTGATTGACTAGATTCCCTTTGCCTCCTCTGACAAGGCTATTTGTCATGGCAAATGTTTATGTTTATGTTTTTATGTTTATTAAATTTGTATTGCGCATAAATACCCAAAGGTGTCTCGGCGCAGAGGATTATACGTTGACGGAAATAGATGAAAAGTAAATGTATTGATCAAAGAGCCACGTTTTCAACTGTTTTCGGAAAATTAAAAGGGTTGGACTGGTTTTGATGAAGAGAGGGAGGGTATTCCATAGCCTTGCCGTGGCTACCAAGAAACGTCTGTCTCCCCAAGCAACTGTTCTGGTGCGAGGAAGAGGAAGAAGGAAGTTGGATGCCGAGCGGAGAGACCTGCTGGGGGTGTAAATCCTGAAGGCATTTATTAAAAATTGAGGACCTGAGTTGTGCATGGCCTTATATGCAATACAGAGGGCCTTGAATTTTATGCGGCTTCTGACTCTGAGCCAGTGCAGTTGACGTATGGCCGCCAAAACGGATTGGTATTTGGGGATGGAAAGAAGTGCCCTAGCTGCCGCATTTTGGACTGATTGCAGTTTATCCACAACCTGCTGTTGGGAATTTAGCAGGAGGACATTGCAATAGTCCAGTTTTGAAAATATTAGAGTGGTTATCAGTGTTATTTCTGCAGCTGGAGGTAAGTAGGGAAGTAGTTTTTTGATTTTTCTGAGAGTGAAGAAAGAGGATGAGGTCACAGTATTAACATGATGGATAAATGTTAACTTGGTGTCGAATATGACCCCCAGGTTCCTGACCTTGGCAACCGGTGCTGGTGGGGGGCCGAAATCAGTGGGCCACCAGATGTCAGACTATACCGGGGACAGGTTGCCAAAGGTCATGACCTCTGTCTTATCCGAATTTAGTTTTAGGCAGTTCATCAGCATCCAGGAGCCTATGGCTAGCATAGCCTCCTGAAATCTTGATGCAACTGCCAAACCATTCTTATCGACTGCCAATACCAATTGGGTGTCGTCTGCGTAGGTAGTCAGATTCAGCCCATAAGTTTTTATGACCCTAGCCAAGTCCGACACATAGATGTTAAATAGTGTCGGACTTAGCGAGGATCCCTGGGGTACTCCACAGGGTAGTGTGGATGTGGGCGAGTACAAAGTACCAAGTTTCACAGATTGGGAGCGGTTGGCCAGAAAGGAAGCTATAAGGTCTCTGGCTAGATGGTTAACCCCCAATGCTGAGACACGGTCGATCAAGATGGAGTGATCGACCGTGTGAAAGGCGGCGGAGAGATCAAGCAATATGAGTGCATCCGCCCCATTATGATCTAAAATAGTTCTGATCTCATCTCCCGCCTTTATCAGTGCTGTTTCTGTCCCATGGCTCTTTCTAAATTCAAATTGGGTATCATCCAGCAAGTGATGTTGATCAATGAAATCTGACAGTTGGTGGTTCATGAGTGCTTCAAAGATTTTTGCTGGGAAAGGAAGGCAGGCTATGGTTCTATAACTGGCTAGTTCTAAAGGGTCCGGTGAAGGTTTTTTTAGCAGAAGTTTGATTATAGTTTTCTTGCAAATCTGTGGGTACTCACCCGTAAGGAACATAGAATTGCAAATCGCGGTGAGAGGAGGTGTAATAAGTCCACTGAGTAAATTAAGTACCGATGGAGGGCACAGGTCAAGCGGGGAACCTGAGGTAATGGTTGCTGTGTATTTGTTGATTGTCTCAGCGAGGACAGGATGAAACAGAGAAAGAGTAGGACCAGTAGCCGGAGTAGAAATGGGTTGAGGATCAGAGCCTTTGGAATGGGCTAATGAAGAATAGGTAGCATAGATGTTGGTGACTTTGCTAGTAAAGTAATCAGCCAGGGAGTTACAGAGGTCTTGGGATGACTCAATTGCAGAGACAGAAGGAGGGGTGGATAAGATGTTAACTATTTGAAACAGTTTTCTAGAGGAATTTTGTGCGAGCTCTATCTGGGATAGGTAATACGCCCTTTTATGAGAGATTATGGCACGCTTGTAAATGGCTATGGCAGCTTTATAGCTTTGTTTGTCGTGAGGATTATAGTGTTTTCGCCAATGTCTCTCAAGGTTCCTGCAGTGCTGCCTCTGCAATCTAAGTTCCTCTGAGAACCAACCAGCAGATTTAGTAGAACGGTTTGGAAAAATTACCTTGGTGGGGACCGCCAGATTGAGTGCGTCCAAGAGACAATCGTGGTATTTGATAGACGCCTGATTAGGGTCAGCAGGAGTCTCAAAAGGGGGAGTAGTGAGTAATTGGGTTAACAGGGAGAGATCTAAGTTTTTCCAGTGACGGATACTCTGCGCAGATTGTGATTTAGATTGTGCTGGATTAGGGTTATGTGCTTTGATACTAAAAATGACAGCATCATGGTCTGACCAAGTCAGAGGTAGCACCTTAGTTAGTGATATAGCAGAATTATTGGTAAACAGCCCATCCAAAGTGTGACCAGCTTGATGGGTCGGGACTGTGACTAGTTGGTGTAGTCCTAGTGCTTCCAAATCGGCAATGAGTTTAATGGTATCTTTGTCCACGGGAGATTCAAGATGGAAATTAAAATCTCCCAGGTCTGTGTAGTCCGACAAATCTGTGCACGGTTGTACTATCTCGCCGAGATTGGAGAGAAAATGAGTGCGTGGGCCTGGAGGTCGATAAATAAGACTGCCCCTAAAGACTTAGTTGTTATTTAGTGTAATGGAGAACTTAAGAACCTCACTGGTCAGAGTTGGCATTGGTTCAGTTTTTAGGCAAAACTTAGCTTTATGGACTATGGCAAGTCCCCCGACCCTACCTAAGGGTCTGTCAAGTTTGGATACAAGAAAGCCCTCGGGAGTGGCTGAGTAAAAGTCTGGTCCAGAAGCGGCATCACCCCAAGTTTCTGTGATAAACAGAATATCTAAGTCTAAATTGGTAATTAATTTCCGGATTTCTAAGTTGTGCCTAGGTAAAGATCGAGCATTAATGAGGGCAGCAGAATAAGGGGGCCTTAGTTTTGAACGGGAGGACTGAGTAGGTGGGCAGAGATCTGGGAGTGAAAAAAGACATGTTGGGCAAGGAGTGCTGGGAGGCGTAGATAGTGACACACAAAACATGGGAGAGCAATGGTGTGGGAAGACACTTACGTTTATTTCTTTTAACGGATCAGCAGTGTACCGGATAAGTGGGGTTTGGCGTGAAGATGTATTTCACACAGGGGGGTGGCCGTGGGGCCGGTCCCGGCGCGGCGGGCACAGACGGGCTTGCCTTAAGCGCGCCTTCGGCGCCCTCTCGGCGCGCCCGCTGCGCTCGTCCGATGCGCTTCCGTGGGGGCATGAAGTTTAAATAGGCGAGTAGGCGAGCAGCTAGACTGCTAACCTCTCAACCCGGAAGTCCGATGTAGCCCTTCCCAGTATGGCGGTCTATCCCTCCACAACAAGCTGAATCATCGGTGGTGGAACGGGGATCGCGCCTCTGGTAGCCCTACACTCGTACACAATCAATTTAGTATTGAAATTAAAGTGTAAACATAATTATAGTGCAGAAAATTAAACTGATATACAATTGTTTTAAAAACCGCTAGGAGCCCTATACGAGGAGCGTCCGTCACCGGGTTAGTTTAAAAAGGAGTAATTAGGGTCGGAGGCGCACAAGTAGCAGCATGAGTTCTGAAATCATTCGTCTTTCAAATCAAAGTAAATCCAATGTGGGGAGCTAATCCATGAGTTTAAATAGGCGAGTAGGCGAGCAGCTAGATTGCTAACCTCTCAACCCGGAAGTCCGATGTAGCCCTTTCCAGTATGACGGTCTATCCCTCCACAACAAGCCGAATCATCGGTGGTGGAACGGGGATCGCGCCTCTGGTAGCCCTACACTCGTACACAATCAATTTAGTATTCAAATTAAAGTGTAAACATAATTATAGTGCAGAAAATTAAACTGATATACAATTGTTTTAAAAAACGCTAGGAGCCCTATACGAGGAGCGTCCGTTGGCGGGTTCGTTTAAAAAGGAGTAAGTAGGGTAGGAGGCGCACCAGTAGCAGCATGAGTTCTGAAATCGTTCGTCTTTCTAATCAAAGTAAATCCAATGTGGGGAGCTAAGCCACGACTTTAAATAGGCGAGTAGGCGAGCAGCTAGACTGCTAACCTCTCAACCCGGAAGCCTGATGTAGCCCTTCCCAGTATGGCGGTCTATCCCTCCACAACAAGCCAAATCATCGGTGGTGAAACCGGGATCGCGCCTCTGGTAGCCCTACACTCGTACACAATCAATTTAGTATTCAAATTACAGTGTAAACATAATTATAGTGCAGAAAATTAAACTGATATACAATTGTTTTGAAAACCGCTAGGAGCCCTATACGAGGAGCGCCCGTCGGCGGGTTCATTTAAAAAGGAGTAATTAGGGCAGGAGGCGCACTAGTAGCAGCATGAATTCTGAAATCATTCGTTTTTGAATCAAAGTAAATCCGCAGAAGCTCAGCAGACGTGTGCAGCGGGTGTGCCGCTGGCCCGCCAAAAGCGCTTCAAAAGCAAGCCCGTTTGTGCCCCTCCGCGGCCGTCTAGGGCCAGGGTCCAGTCCCCCTGCCCGTTTCAATAGCCATCGGATGCAGTTTTCCTCACACACTCTCAGGAACATGGCCTCCTCAATCCAAGAGGCCTGTAAACTTGGACTGTGGTTTTAAGTGCATATGTAGCTTGTTCCATGCTCTTCTAGTAGACAGGAAAAAGCTCTTCCCACTCTAAAGAGCTCTTTTGAACCTTGGGACCCTTCCGTTCCTGATAAAGGCAGAGCATATTGTTCTGTTTGGAGCATACCAGCTGAGCCTTGACTTTTAAGTATTCTGGTCCTAGGTCATGCAGTTCTTTATGAGCTATACAAAGAGCCTTAAAAGTGACTCTTTTTTTTGGGGTCCTACCCCTCAACCCGTTGCTCAGGTTTGCAATCTCGGATTCCTCATTGAGAAAAAGCTCACAATACGGCAACAGGCTGTTAGGGTGGCTTCTATCTGTTTTGCCACCTTAAGATGGCTTCAAAAAATCTTGTGGATGCTCCCCGCCTCTACACAGAGGACAGTGGTCCAGGCATTGGTAATCTCCCACCTGGACTACGGTAATGTCCTCTATCTTGGTGCCGATTCAACAACAGTGAGTAAACTCCAGGTCGTCCAAAATGCGGATGCACGGCTTTTACGCAATGTTCCTCGGAGAACATCTGCCCTTCAAGCCCATCACGACCTGCATTGGCTGAGAATAACGAGTAGAATTAAATTCAAGGCCTTATGTCACATCTTTAAGATAAAACAGGGCTCTGCCCCGAGGTACATACAGAATCTCATTCATGCTTATAAGCCCAGTCGCTGTCTGAGATCTATGGGAAAAGGAGATTTTATTGTCCCTAGATTTAGGTTGGTGAAGATGGGCGGCCGCTCCTTTTCTCATCTAGGCACTAAATCTTGGAATGCCCTGCCCCTGACCCTGAAATTGGAGACGGATCTTTTTCGCTTCCGTAGGGGTTTAAAAACTTGGCTTTTTCAGCAGTAATCTGAGCGGTCTTCTTTAGTAATTTCATTGACAGTTGCTTGGCAGTTCATTCTTCTTCAGTCTATCCCTTGGCGCCGGGAAACCCACTGCGGGTAGCTGTGCGCATTATAGGTTTAAATAAATAAATAAAATAAAGGCTCCATCCAGGTAAGTGAAGGTAAAACACAATGTAGCCATTGTACCTTCTCTATAGATTTGAGTGGGATTATTAGGACCAGACAGAAAGTAAAATCAAGTTCTAAAAACTGCTCTTTCAAAGGTCTCTTGCTAAACTGTCACTCCCTCCCGAAACACGAAGCAGATATTTCTAGCTTACTAGGCAAGCAAGCCTGGATGTGCTCTTTTTAGTAGAAACATGGCTGGGTGATTGTTCTGAGCCGGAAATTCTGGATGCTCTACCTTTGGGTGACAGCGTTGTGAGATGTGACCGAGTATGGCAAAAGGGGGGTGGAGTTGCAATTATCTTAAAAAAATCTGGAACTGCTCCCTCAATAAAATAGTACTAATAATAGTATAATAGTAATAATGCGTAGTGTGCATTGCTGGGCTACGCGGAGGTTCGCAGAGTTGCAAACAAACTCTGTGGAACTCCTCTATGCCACCCGCCCCCCCCCCCCCATTATAAAAAGTAATTAAACATTAATAAAAAATAAAGTTAAAACCACTTACCTGTACTGCGGCGTTCCCGGGCTGCCCTCCTCCTCTTCTTCGCCGTCTCGCTAATCCTTGTGAAAACTGTGCATGCACCCGCGCATGCGCATTTCCGAGAAATGGAGTGGAGGTAGGGGCTGGCCAACTCCACTCCGCTGCGGAGTTTGCGGAGATTTGCCTTCTCTGTGGAATGGGGAGAAGGCTAATCTCCGTCCAGGGTTATAAAATAGACTCGCTGGATAGTGAGGTGACACAATTCTCAATTACTGTGTTCAGTAATCAATCTTTTACAGTACTATTGCTGCACCATCCTCTGGGTCCTGCAACAAATTCCATCTCAATGCTAATAGAATTTTCCACTTCGCTGGCTTTGAGGCATAAAAAACTGGTCATATTAGGGGATCTTAATCTTCATTTTGAATCTCAAGTCTGTCAGGCAGCGCTATCTCTTACTAAAGACTTACAAGCTCTTCAGCTATTTCAGTTAGTCGTGGGTCCCACACACAAGAAAGGCCATACACTTGATCCTATATTCTCTAATCGCCGCTCTACACTGGTAGAAGACTTCATGAGACTACCCTGGAAAAACCACTCTCTGATCCATTTCTTGTTCCCGATCAGCAGCCATCTGGCCAATGTCTCAGTCCCACCTGTCCGTAGAAGGAACTGGGTCAAAGTTACCCTGAGAAACTTAAAACCGCCCTGGGAGAAACCAAACCTAACATCGAACAAGAAGATCAGATGGCTGATGCTGCATTAAAATATGAAGGGAGATTATTAGGACAATGAATATAGACTCAGTCCTTGCTATATTGAATCGACATGTTCAGCCGGACAGAGGTCTAATATTTACTTTTTTGGCAAATAGAAAAAGGTTTTTTCACAACAATACAGAAAGTGGGACACAAGCCTGTGCCCTACTTAACATATGGAAAACATTTACAATCAGGGAAAAGCATTTACAATGCAATAGGTCTCGCAACTGCGAGTTTTGGAGCTATTGGCATTGTAAATGGCTATGCTTTTTGCCATTGTTATTTACCACACCAAAAGCAACACCTATTGCTTTGTATAGCGCAGCGTCCGTGAAGACGGCGTCGTGCTCATTAAAGGAACAAGCACTGCCAAACCCAACAGCATGCCACTTGTTTTTAAAAGGTGAGGCCAAATGGCTTTGCCAGTGTTTGTTGAGAGTTGTTTTTTTATAAGGCGCTCTATCATTTTTAGAAGATAAGCCCTGTTACATTTTGGCAGAATCACGTCCTTTTTAGGTGTGGCTTTAGTATACAGCTCTCTGGTAGACCCATTGCTATTGATTCTTTACTTGAAAATATAAAGAGTGGTTGTGGCTCCACCAATTGTGCCATTCTCTCACGTTGTGCTATTCGCTGGTTGGTCTGTGAATCTATCTTCCTGGAAGTGCTTTCACTGAAGTGTGTGCGGGATTATTTTACATCTGAATAGTACAATAAATCATATCACTTTCACAGTCAGTTATTTATCCCCTATGTACAGTCTATACAGAAAACATTTTTTTCTTCCCAGCATTGGCAGAGCCTACGGGACTAGATTTAAAACTGTAAACCAAATGCGTGCATACAACACATGAAAACTGCGTTTGTGAAGGCCTGTGTTTTACATGCGTTAGCACAGTAAAGCGACACCCATTGGCGCATCCAATTGTATTACAACATAGATATAGCGCTTACGATCTTTTGTGTAATGCCTACTTGTTTGCTTCAGAAAACGTTCCCATTTCTAAGTCCAACAGTATGCCCCGTTATAATTCGGAATTAAACAGAAATACGGAAATGAAACCCTACCTCCTCAAACCCAGGGAGGTCACCAGGTGGACTCTGCCGTATCTTTCCCCCTGCATTGCCCTAGGTGTGTATCCGGAACAGGTACAGCTGTTTCTGTGTGGACTTAAATCAAATCAGAAAAGAGACGCCAGACAGGGTGTGCTCCGCGTGAGTTTTATTCATTTGCTCCTGGGAGGGTGCAAGTATTTTCCCATCACGCTCCTCCCCCTGGCAGCCTCTGCAAGCATAGGGCAGTTCGCTTTTTTAGGGAGAATGCCCCCCTCCGCTGTGAAGTACACGTTTTCCTAAAGTCCGTTGCTCATGGAACATGATGCCGGGTGTGCAGTGGGCAGCGCTGAGGTGGAAGACATCGGTGGCTAGTTAGCACCTTAACAACTAACACAAAAGTAGAAAGTAACACAAGCATTTGCAATGCAATAAGTCTCGTAATTACGTGAGTTTGAGCTATTGACATTGTAAATGACAATGCCTTTTATTTTTGTTTTTGTTTTTAAACCATAAATAAAAGGCATTGTCTTTTACAATGCCAATAGCTTAAACTTGCAAACATGCGAGACCGATTGCATTGCAAGTGCTTTTTTTTGTTTGGGAAGAGGGGGGTTGGGGTTCAAAAGTGCCTTGTAGGCCCCGCTTCCTCCTCACACTGTGAGGCTCTTCTGCAAGTTGGCAGGTATGCTACAATGTTAAACAGTATCAGAGCCCCACGCCCCTCTGGTCACTCACACACACCACCACATCGATTTTATAGCAAATAAACTTCAAAGCAAGCACTAGCCCAAACCACAGTACAGCGCTTTGTAGCCTGGCAGGGGTTATGAAGAGCTACACAAATGCAGTCACAGTTACTCCTATTTTTCATCTGTACTTTTTTTCTATGTGGTTTGTTTTCACTCTTCGAGTCTACTCCTAATATTCCATTCACCCCCCCCCACCCGGCTTTTCTATTAATCTTTATTTTACTTCACATTGACTACTTTTTAATTCCTGTAACCTACAACCTCAGGATAACATGTACACACGAGGACTAGGACTACAACCCCCAGAATGCTTGAGTCGCTAATTTAACCCCCAGGACTGACCCAGGGTGTACCTCCTCCGCTCTGAGAACTCCCTTCATTAATGGATAGCTGCGACTTGCTGGAAAGAGAACAACAAGTAACATTACACCTGCAGCAAGCCATAACTATTTGCTTTGTCAATGGTTGTATTTGCAAAACATAAATAAGCACCAACCTTGGCTTCCTAGAATAGCAGATTGAAAATGCTTCGGTTCTGAAATGATGAGACCATGAAAGGCGAGTCTCTTTAAAGATGCATCAAAGGCAGTAGTACTGCTGCAGAGTTGAGGTTTTTTTTCAACCGGAGGGTGCAGTCAAAAATGGAGTGCCCGATAGGGTCCATTCTCAGCACATGCTTTTTGGAACTGCCGGTGCTGAGCACTGGTGAGATCTGGCCCAATTAAAGCCCTGGCTTTGTCTCTGTTAATCAATTAAGCATGCCTCTGTTTCTGCCGTAGACCGCTAGAGTGTGTTTCGCTTCCTCCAAGGTGACAGCATTTATCTGTATTCTTTACTTCAGGGTGAAACACAACGATCTTCTTTTTGCGTGCTCTATCACCAGGACCACAAAAGTTCCTTCATCTTCTTAGCTAACGTCTGTTGATCTTCTCCACAGCTCCTGGGCGCCTCCCTCTTAACTCCAAGTGTTAGGCACCAGCCCATTTCCTCAGCCGTTGTGAAAGATGGAAATGTCTGACAATTATTATGTTTTTAGCCGGGACTTGAACTCTTGACTAGAAATAGAATGGAGCTGGCATAAAAATGGGGTTCCTCCTACTGCGTCTACTCATTTCACATCCAGGGAACAGAGTTCAGTATTTTAAGCTCTGGGACATCTCCCTGTTGCTTTTAAATTACAGGATGCTGGTATGTGCTAAATTTGAGTCGCATGAGTTACTCTTAATTGCATCAGGGTTAGAAAACAAAGTTCCTCTCTTAGAATTAAGGCTGCTTGCTTTATTTAACAACTGTCGCAGCCAGTGGTTTGCATAACTACCATTGTATGCATCCCTGGCTCTTTCTAGGCGTCTGAAGTTACAGAGCTTTGGTATGCACAGCAAGTATATTGTATGGAGTAGCATCGAATGGCCTGTTGTATGTTATGCATGATTTCATTTCTCTTCAGAGCATACTGCAGTATTATTTGATACATTCCTTTGTGTAAAGAAATACTATGGCTACCCTAGTCTGCTTAAACTTTCGCTGGCTCATGTGCAATACGACCCTCGCTGGACGGTGCTCTGTTCATTATACCTTCTGTAACCTTAAACGCAGAGGAAGGGTTCTTTTTTCACTGTTCGGATCCACACTGAGAAATGATTCTCCTTTAGTCACTCAGTTTCCGAACTAAAAAAAACAAGGAGGATAAGAGAGAGAAGGGGGCAGGTGAAGAGACTTGAGGAAACAAACGCACGCCTAGCGCGATCACAAAAAAAACCAAGCCGTGAGCGTGCACACTCCTGAACTTCCAGTTTCGGGGTGTGCACGCTCACGGCTGTCGTGGGGCAGGACTTCCGTCTTTGCGAGAAGCCCACGCCCTCGGAGTGGATGGCCCAGAGGACCGGTGGCAGCAGAAGTCAGGAGTGGCGGCTGAGGCCGCTGATGCGGTAAGTGGGGCTTGGGGGGCTTGGCACGGTGTGTGTGTGTGTGTCTGCGCGTGTGTGTGTCTGCGCGTGTGGGAGTGTGTGTGTGTCTGTGTGCATGTGACTGAGAGAGGCATGGCTGACTCTGACTGAGATGTGCACGGCTCGGGGGGCGGGGGGGGGGGGTGGCTGGGCGTGCGCGCCCACGATGGGAAATCGACGCTCGTGCCCCGGTCTGTCTCCCTTGAGAGACATCTCGGCAGCAATAGGTCTCGAGGACGAGACCTAAAAAATGACAAACAAGGGGCTTTTAGGCAAAAGCCTTACGGTTTGTTGTACTTGATGAATAACAGTGTCAAAGGGCAACAACTCTCATTAAACACCTTTACAAATCCAGTACACACAAGGTTTGAGTGTATAAGGTGTTTCAAAGTGTCGATGGCGTTTCGATCCAGCATGACATTACACGGATCATCATCAGGACATAGATATTATGCCTAATAATTAGAAGCCTCAATTGCCTAAGGAAGAAACCGGGAAGGAAAATACAAAAATGCAGAAATTAGGAAGCGTAGCATTAATTTCAAGAATTAAGATAGGAAATTAGGAGTGACAACGCAGCATGCACTTCCAGATTTAGGACATGTGTGGCTCAATGGGAATATTGTATGGAGTCGCATCGAATGGCCTGTTCTATGTTATGCATGATTTCATTTCTCTTCAGAGCATACTGCAGTATTATTTGATGCATTCCTTTGTGTAAAGAAATACTATGGCTACCCTAGTCTGCTTAAACTTTCGCTGGCTCATGTGCAATACGACCCTCGCTGGACGGTGCTCTGTTCATTATACCTTCTGTAACCTTAAACGCTGAGGAAGGGTTCTTTTTTCACTGTTCGGATCCACACTGAGAAATGATTCTCCTTTAGTCACTCAGTTCCCGAACTAAAAAACACAAGGAGGATAAGAGAGAGAAGGGGGCAGGTGAAGAGACTTGAGGAAACAAACGCACGCCTAGCGCGATCACAAAAAAAACAAGCCATGAGCGTGCACACTCCCTAACTTCCGGTTTCGGGATGTGCACGCTCACGGCTGTCGTGGGGCGGGACTTCCGTCTTTGCGAGAAGCCCGCACCCTCGGAGTGGATGGCCCAGAGGACCGGTGGCAGCAGAAGTCAGGAGTGGCGGCTGAGGCTGCTGATGCGGTAAGTGGGGCTTGGGGGGCTTGGCACGGTGTGTGTGTGTGTGTCTGCGCGTGTGTGTGTCTGCGCGTGTATGAGTGTGTGTGTGTCTGTGTGCACGCGACTGAGAGAGGCATGGCTGACTCTGACTGAGATGTGCACGGCTCGGGGGCGGGAGGGGTGGACTGGGCGTGCGCGCCCACGATGGGAAATCGACGCTCGTGCCCCGGCCTGTCTCCCTTGAGAGACATCTCGGCAGCAATAGGTCTCGAGGACGAGACCTAAAAAATGACAAACAAGGGGCTTTTAGGCAAAAGCCTTACGGTTTGTTGTACTTGATGAATAACAGTGTCAAAGGGCAACAACTCTCATTAAACACCTTTACAAATTCAGTACACACAAGGTTTGAGTGTATAAGGTGTTTCAAAGTGTCGATGGCGTTTCGATCCAGCATGACATTACGCGGATCATCATCAGGACATAGATATTATGCCTAATAATTAGAAGCCTCAATTGCCTAGGGAAGAAACCGGGAAGGAAAATACAAAAATGCAGAAATTAGGAAGCGTAGCATTAATTTCAAGAATTAAGAGTGGAAATTAGGAGTGACAACGCAGCATGCACTTCCAGATTTAGGACATGTGTGTCTCAATGCGAAACTTGGCAAGACGGGGTGCAGGTATGTATTAATGGATGTGACACGATGTATCAGGAGACAGCCAGTGTGGGAGAAGGCAGAACTCAAACTGGTATATTTGTTTCATCTACAAGGGTCTATAGTTGGTAAAGGATATTCCATGCCGGGTTGAAGAAGGTATATGTGAAACCCCTGACAGACATAATTAAAAGTCATAATATTCAAGTGGTGTCATATGCCGACGACACCCAACTACATCGCCAGGAAACCTACTGGTAGCAGTGCGCTTTACAAGCTCAAATACATTTACATTTACCTGTCCTGACGAAGACCCCTACATGAGGCAAGAATAACCCTTAAACACATACGGGGGTCGAAACGCAGACTACACCAACCCAGCACACCATAGGACCCAACGAAATGGATTTGTCTAGCCTATGTGTGATGTGACTAGGGAATATGTGTACTAGCTTGAGTGTAAAGGCCTACTGATTTTAATGTGATGCTATCAATGTCACACCACCTTTACCCAGTCCCTCACAAAACCAATCACATTCCCTCCTTTCCTCACTGAGAGCACCATTGATGTAATGATTTGAAAATTACGTCCATAAACCACGAAGATCAAAAGTTATTTCTGTGATGTAGTAATTACAACTTACACGATTGCAAAAATAAATGCAATCAGACTTTGAATACTACAAGCTTTATTGTTCACTTTGTTTATCAATGAATAATGATACATGTATGTGGTGTATGTCTGTATGGAGTAATACAGAATATCTGCTGAATAATTGCGCAAACTCGGACCACTTTCCTTGTACTTGCTTATTAACCCAGGTCCATGAGTTTTTAGGGTGCACCCCGTTAAAACTCAACACTAACAACTTCATTTGGACATCAGCCATGTGGCCAGTGTCCCTGGGGGAACCCCCAGCCCCTAACCGCAAGGCCAAGAACCTGGGAGTAATATTTGACTCCAAACCAACCTTTGAAGATCAATTTAGAAAAACTGCAGGGAAATGTTTTGGCACTCTAAAGACTCAGAGGAAAATCCTCGATCTAATTCCTACCAGATCGCGGAAAACCATAGTTCATGCACTCATTACCTCCCAGCTGGATTACAGGAATGTACTATACTTATGTGCCTCCATAGGGAATCTCAGACTGTTGCAACAAGTCCAAAATGTGGCAGCTAGACTGATTCTTAATCTCCCCAAAAAATTGTCAGCTTCTAGCACTCACGATCAGCTAAACTGGTTCCCTGTAACTAAAAGAATCCGCTTTAAAGCTCTATGCATATGCTGCCGCATTCTAAAGAACAAAGTCCCTGCTACCTTCACTCTCTGGTTCAAACCTATGTCCATACTTGTGGAAAACGAGCCCATAATCCTATCGATGCCCAGGCCGCTGGCGCAAACCGCCTCTTAGCTCCCATATTGATCAGTTATCAAAATAAAGAGACGGGCGCTGGAAGCAGGAATCAAGAGCAAAGTTTATTTCTCATGAGGAGAGCATGTCATTTCGGACACGAAACACAGTGTCTTTCGGGAGGTGCTCTAACAAGTGAGCTGAGACTCTGGTTTTTATACTCTACAGAACACTTGATAACACAATCAGGAATGTATGACGCAAAAGAAAGACATCCCTATAATCCTCGTGGTGATCCTACCCATATACATTCACAATGGGGACCCTTGACCTGCTGATAAGAGGGGAGGGCAATCACGCAGCTGGGTGTTTTGTAGGATGTGTGCGCCGGATCATAGCCCGGGGGGGTGGGGTGGCTAAGACCAATAGAGGATCCTTTGAAGAGGAGTAACTTCATACAATAAGGGCAGTAAATGGTATCTCCTGGCCCAGGCGATGGCCTCGGACATGTGTGGTCAGCCGGACTCGGGGGAAAGGGTCATCAAAGGAGTGGTATTCATGCCGCGTGGACAATCGGGCGCAGAGGGGAGACTTGTCAACAGAGGGGCATTCATGGAAGGGAAGGAGGTGTTGGTCAGGCGCGGCCGCGACTCTCAAGGGCAGGGTCTTGCAAAAGAAGGTTTATGACTTGCCTACGTGAGGAGAAGGGAGGGGTAGCCAGGGTGGACACAAGGACAGAGTCACACAGAGAGCGAGAGAGATCTTATGACCCGTACATGAGAGAGCGGGGGCAGTCAGGTGCAGCTGGGGGAGGGCTATGCCTGCTAAGGCGAAGGATGCCTCTTCAAGAGGGAATGGGGGGTTTGCGTGGGTCGAGCAAAAAGGGGGCTGCCTTTCAGGGCAGGGTCGTGTACACGCAGAAGGGGAGCCGGTGATTCTAATCTTAGGCGGGCAAAAAGGGCCAGGGTGCCTAAAATGGCTGTCATGTATACATGGGTACAGGCCTTTGCTGGCAGTAGGATGTAGTTAAATGCTTTACGGTATTCAGGGTACGCGCAGGGAGAGGAGTGGGAAAAGGGAAATGAACGTTGCTTATGTACATCAATATTTCTATTTTTCTACAGTCGCCCCTTTTTACATAGCAAAAGTTCATTTTCGTGATCGATGATGGTACATATAAACAGGCACGGTCGCAGAATTAGCATTGTCAATATTAGCATATGGTATATAATCATGGACAGTTGATGTGTTTGGCAGAATACGGCACATAGGAGATTGCATTTGTCGAGTTCCTACCATTTAAAAGCACTACATAGCATGAATGTTTCTGACTAAAAATGTAACCAATGAACAGTTTTGACCAGGTAGTTGAGAGCGGAATTCAGTTCAATATACAATATTTCTTCGTCCCAGTGTCTTTTTGTCAGTGAGCCATCACTGGTAGGCTCTAGTCCGAGTACTTTCGTTGGCGCTGTTGAGCACCGGCGGCGGAGCTATAGGTCCAGCTCTGTTCTATCCTTTCGCGTTGCAGGGTGCGGTCAGTCCTCTGCTGTTAGACCACAGTCCTGTTTCCTAAACAATCCGGTTGGTGGCGCCTTATGCTCGGCACCCATAGTTCTATGGCAGCACCCTATTCCCAGTGGAATGCTGTTCTTTCCTTTGGCAAAAAGTCACGTGGAAAAGAGGGTGAGTGTGGTTCAAATAGTCGATAGGGGAGAGGGTGGAGTTGGGTCAGAGTTCCTGGGACACGCAAAAGGGACCAAGGGAGCAAAGGATAACAAGCAGGCAGGCCCATCCATCGGGCTCAAGGAAGGGGGACGGAGACTCCAGGCACACGTGGGTTTAGCAGGCGAGTGGCTTCGAGGTGGCTCGCCGTTTTTCATTTTCCACGTTGAAGTTGCGGTCTCGTCCCGTATCCTGTTGGTCTGCGGCTCCACCTTTGGTCGAGGTCACACGAGTCCCAAGATCCGCGGCCAGGCTGTACGTCACTTCTGACCCATCTCCTTTGGTGATCGTGAATCTTTGAATAGGTACAAGACAAGGTTTCAGTGAAATGGCAAAAGAAGATATCTATGCATGTGAATTCCTCCCTCAATTCTACGCATTTGGGAGATACGCTCATTGGTCACAGTCAGAGGTCCATTACCAAGCAGTGCATGTGTCAGTATTCCTACTGGGTTCATGGCAGGTCTATTCATCGTCTCATTTATAAATCAAGTGAGGTTCCCATCAACTGTGCATTACATCATATTCAGCATTTTACAGAGCATTTCCCATCAGGACTGGCTAACCTTTTCGAACAGGGCGGGGGTGTCATTATCGAGAGTCAGGCAAAACAGGGTATTCTCGAGGGTCAACAGCTACTCATGTGCATCAAGTTTATATTCGGGACAGCAATTGGGGTTTACCGAAAAATGGGGCGGGGATGCTTCGGGCGCTTGCGCTTGGGTGCAAAAGGGGGTGGGGCAATCCGGGCGTTGGGAGTTCAATCTGGACGTTGGCGTTCGTCTCTGAAGAACAGACATAAGGTGCCATTGACATACAGTTCCCCTATAAATGGCCAGATTTGGGAGACTTTAGTCGTCTTACCTGTCCTTTCCTTGTCAGCCAATTCAAGTTCATTCATTTTTGCAGAAAGGAGAGGCAGTAATATGGCGAGATACAATTATTTTAGTTTCGGCCAATTTCGCTGAACACCTTCGCGTTCAATATGTATCAAATCAGACTGGTGCCGGTGGGGCACAATTTTACCAATGAAGGAGAGAGAATAGGCAGACTCTCATAGAGAGTGAGAGTCGTCCGCAATCTAAACGAGCCATTCGGTACACGTATGACATGTAGGGAGAGAGAGAGAGAGAGAGAGAGAGAGAGAGAGAGAGAGAGAGACGGGTACAAAAATAGGTCATTTAGTGCGCTCACAACACGGAACAGCAAAGGTCAGGTAACGCACAGATACAGACAGAGGGAAGACATAAATTCGTACATTTATACACACACAAACTCAGACAGGGAAGACGGCACATGTATTACACATATACAAGACATTCTCGACAAGACAGGAAACAATTGTTAGCCTACAACGTCTGTTTTTATATGTATATCCTACGTATCTTTACTATCCTGTTTTATCTATGTGCTTGCTCTTTCTACCCTTCCCCCCTTTCCCTTCTCGCTTGTCACGCCTGCGAGCGTTCCCAATTACCAATACTCACACCTCGGCTGGTCGATCAGTAATTAACCTGGTCGTGCTAGTTACCCATGGTTGGATCTTAAGCCATTTTTCTGTTCCCTCCTGTGGTGGGAAGTTCTCCAGGCTGAGGCAACGGCAAGTATTGATCGGGAGAACAGTCGGACAGCTTGGCTATATCTATAAGAGTGTGAGAAAGGGGGTAGTGCATTTTGAACATCAGCAATATTTCTAACTTCCTAGACGGGTGGTGCCGTGGCAACCCTTACCTGTATAATTTTTCTTTGTCCTTTCCCTACCTAGTCAAACGTCCAGTTACATTATGTAATACGTCATTTCTAGTCAATTTTTCGTCATTCAGTACCTGTCCAGTTTCTATGTCAGTCCATCCTCTCAGTCGCTATGTCCTAAGGAGGAACAGTCATGTTAAGCCTACGTCTTTTTAAAAATTTATCGTTATAGTGACTAAACACATATTCCCCCCTTCCCTTTTTCGTCGGTGGTCCAACCGTCGCTCTTCCACACCTCAGCCGACGTTCTGACGTAACCTGCAGAAGGGAGGAAAAGAAGGGGTGGGGGGGGCAGCATTCAAAGCACATCATCATGCAGTAGTTCGAAAATGTTTCTACCTACCATATACTCGCTCTATCTCCTCGTACTGCATTCCCTTGCCATCTCGGCATTTCAGCCCAGAGGGACCAGTGGTGTCAGATAGATAATCATTGACGATCTGAGTATCTACATGAGCTACTTGGTCGTAACCCTCTTTATCGGGTGCAAGGGTGACGGTCAGGTTGCATTTTCTGTGGTGTCATTTAAAGGGTTATCTGAAACACTTTTCCGGCTGCTTGTGGCACATAAGGTAGCTGCTAAATATCTGGTCCCTTTTTGATCTTCATCCTTCATCATACTTACTCTTCGCTCACAGTAGTAAGGCATCCAAAACTCATTAATGCAACTGCAACGACCATGCTTTCTTCTTAAAAATACTTTTAATAAACGGAATTGGTGGCAGTTCATTGCATAAAAGTGCAGCAGTGCAAATAAAATCGTATTAAAATTTCCTTACAGAGCAAACATGATGCATGTCAAGAATTCATTTTCAATTAATTCAAAAATTCATTTATCCAATACTCATTCGTTATCTAAATTACACCAATTCATTTTCCAAATCATAATCAGTACCCACCCCAAGTCAATTCATTATCCAAGCACATACTCAACGCCCTTCATATCTACTTTCATTGTCCAAAAACTGCACATAGATCTCGGGACAACAAGCTGCGCAACCTGGGTGCAACAAAGTTTATTCAAAATATGTTTCATTTTGTGGCGGCGCCATTTTAGGTGGGGTCAGGCAAGTTCCAGCACAGTCAGAAAAGTCTCTAGTCTCGCGTGGTTGGCCCAGAACTTTCCGTTGGTAGTTCAAAAAGTTTTGTGCTATGTGGTTAACAGTTTAGCAAATATGGACCATGAGTCAAAGAGTGGGAAGGGCGGCAACAATTTTCCTACCGGGTCATCCTGGCGGTCCTCCGGAACTGAACAAGTCCGTGCCGTGGCTTCATTTTAGCCATTTCCAATCCGAGGCTGGTGCCGGCAGGAGTTGCACCGGTGTCGTGGTTCCCAGTGAAGGGGGCGGGGGCACCCATGCGGAGGGATCGGGGTGCCCCCCGGCTCTTATAGAATCTTCAAGGTTGAGGGGAGAAGGCATGGAGCGTGTGCCCGTCCTGGGCAGAGGACCACTTTATGATGTTGACCCTCTTTAAGTAAGAGCATTGGGGTGTCGCTGGAAGCCTCCACCTGGAGGGAGGTGGGGGAGGCTCGTTCGCGTCACCTCCCCCTTCCAGCGACCCCGCGCCGTTACTCGGCTCCGTCGTCTCGATATTGGCCGTGCTGGCTATTGAAGACGGGGGGGGGGTGGTCGGCGGCTGAGGCAAGACAGCCCCCCCCTTTCCCTTGACATGTGGCGGGACTATCTGGAACTGTCCAGGCGTCGACATGTGGCAGCACTACCTGTAACTATCCAGGGAATTTGACATGTGGCGGGACTACTTGATTCGCCGCCATTCTCGCCTTCGGCTTCTGCCTTCTTCGTGGGTCGGACCAGGCGAGAGACAGAAGGGGGGGGGGGGGGGGTTGGTGGCTGAGGCAAGACAGCCCCCCCCCCCCGTGGCCTGCAGGGCAGCGGAAGAGGAGAGAAGGAGAGGACTCTGCCATTCTTTGGACCGCCTGCCCAACATCATCTCCTCCCGACCGTGGTCAGGCGGGCCCCTCGTGCCTCGAGGCCTCGCCTTCCGGATGGGCGTAACCGCGGACCTGTTGCACTTTGGGAGCTTCCGGAATGAGGGTAGGTACCTATTTGATTGTTTCTATTTCATGTAACCGTTATTTGGGCGTGGCGGGCAATGAGGCAGGCATGTTGGGAGCAGGAACAGGCAGTGAAGCCTAGCTACCTCGTGGCTATTTTTGCTGTCAAACTTTTCGCCATTTTATATTTCTTGTTACAAACTATTTCTAATGTTTCTTATTTTTAGTGAAGTCAAAAGCTCATCAGGGGGTTACTGACTTAGCCTGATTTCTTTTTAGTTTTCTTTCTCTTCCTTAGCGTGTTTCGAGCTAAGGCTTTCTGTTAGTAGGGAACGGTGATCACTTCATATTTTTATGTGTCCTTTTCACTAGGGGGTACTTCTGGGCGGACCAGACGAGTTCCCTCCAATAAATGGTCCGGGGTGGAACGAGATTATCGATCAAAAGGGGAACATATATTCCTTCATTGGGGTATCATCCTGGACAGACCGAGCGATGTACTTCCATCTACTAGGGTAGCCTCCTGGACGGACCAGATGGTCTACCTCCACTAAATGGCCCATGAGCGGGAAGCATATGTCCTCCATAAGGGTAGTCTCCTGGGCGGACCATGCGAGCTACCCCCCAAACAGTGGGGAGTGGGTAGGACTGACGAATTCACAAAGGGGCATAACCTACCCTTTACTACTTGCAAAGACTAGATAGAATATTTCTATTCCACGTTGTTTGCAGGCAGAAAAGACCTCAAACGAAACAATTCCTGGAACAACAATGTCCAGGCAACCAACCAATCAGTGGGGAGAAAAACAGGCATGACGGATTACAATGGGGACAAATGTCTGCATTACCTGCCCTTCGCTATCCAAAAAGGAAGACAGAATATTTCTACTCGTCTCAGTTTGTAGACAGGGAAGATCTCAAAGAACAACAATCGACTATCAACCGACTTCAAACAATTCTCAAAGAACAACAATCGATTATTAATCGACTTCAACAATTCTTAAAGAACAACAATCGGTTATCAATCGACTTCAAACAATTCAGTGGGGAGAAAAGTAGGCATGACGGATTAATACCGGGGACAAAAGTCTGTATTACCTACCCTTCTCTATCTGCAAAGAGGGACGACGTTCCTATTCGCCGCTGTTTGAAAACAGAGAATGTCTCGTTCTCAGAAGAGAACCAATATGTCAAGTAGCCCTCAAAGCTAAATGAACCAATACCAATAATTTCGGTATACAAATACCGATTTTCAATACAAACAATCAACAATCAGCAATTTCGGTATACAAATACCGATTTTCAATACAATCAATCAACAATTGGGTGGATAGAACCACCCTACCAATCAGGCGTAGGAACGCCCTACTTAATCTTACCCGGACCGGACCATACGGACAGTTCTTCGACTTCCTCCTCCAGCGCCCATTCGTTCTCTTACTCCATGTAGCATTCCTGTGGGATTCCAGTCAGGACAATAGGTCACTGCAAGAGAGGTCCGTTCAGAATTGGTGAAGCTCTGTCGATCGGCCGCCGGGCGAGGGCCCTCTCAAGGCAGGCATGCCCCGATCATTTAGATGTTCACTTCTTCGTCTGGATCTCTCTTACCGAACCCCATGTCACTGATGGGCCCCGCGTTGGGACGCCAATTGTGGAAAACGAGCCCATAATCCTATCGATGCCCAGGCCGCTGGCGCAAACCGCCTCTTAGCTCCCATATTGATCAGTTATCAAAATAAAGAGACGGGCGCTGGAAGCAGGAATCAAGAGCAAAGTTTATTTCTCATGAGGAGAGCATGTCATTTCGGACACGAAACACAGTGTCTTTCGGGAGGTGCTCTAACAAGTGAGCTGAGACTCTGGTTTTTATACTCTACAGAACACTTGATAACACAATCAGGAATGTATGACGCAAAAGAAAGACATCCCTATAATCCTCGTGGTGATCCTACCCATATACATTCACAATGGGGACCCTTGACCTGCTGATAAGAGGGGAGGGCAATCACGCAGCTGGGTGTTTTGTAGGATGTGTGCGCCGGATCATAGCCCGGGGGGGTGGGGTGGCTAAGACCAATAGAGGATCCTTTGAAGAGGAGTGACTTCATACAATAAGGGCAGTAAATGGTATCTCCTGGCCCAGGCGATGGCCTCGGACATGTGTGGTCAGCCGGACTCGGGGGAAAGGGTCATCAAAGGAGTGGTATTCATGCCGCGTGGACAATCGGGCGCAGAGGGGAGACTTGTCAACAGAGGGGCATTCATGGAAGGGAAGGAGGTGTTGGTCAGGCGCGGCCGCGACTCTCAAGGGCAGGGTCTTGCAAAAGAAGGTTTATGACTTGCCTACGTGAGGAGAAGGGAGGGGTAGCCAGGGTGGACACAAGGACAGAGTCACACAGAGAGCGAGAGAGATCTTATGACCCGTACATGAGAGAGCGGGGGCAGTCAGGTGCAGCTGGGGGAGGGCTATGCCTGCTAAGGCGAAGGATGCCTCTTCAAGAGGGAATGGGGGGTTTGCGTGGGTCGAGCAAAAAGGGGGCTGCCTTTCAGGGCAGGGTCGTGTACACGCAGAAGGGGAGCCGGTGATTCTAATCTTAGGCGGGCAAAAAGGGCCAGGGTGCCTAAAATGGCTGTCATGTATACATGGGTACAGGCCTTTGCTGGCAGTAGGATGTAGTTAAATGCTTTACGGTATTCAGGGTACGCGCAGGGAGAGGAGTGGGAAAAGGGAAATGAACGTTGCTTATGTACATCAATATTTCTATTTTTCTACATACTTGGAACCTCAGCTCCTCTGATACCAATCTGGAAACTATCCCCAAGATCAGGAAGGCGAGAATGGGAGCTAAATCTTTCACCTACGTAGAGGCTAAATTATGAAACTCCCTTCCCCGGAGCCTCGGAGATTCCTCAATAGAAACGGACTTCAATTAGAACCTGAAAACATGGCTTTTTAGCAATCCCACAAAATTCTAATCAGGATCGCTGACTTCTGTATTCTTGTTTTCTATTGAGTGTTCCCCCTCTTATTGTTTGATCTATGGTCCAGCATGGGGACGCACTGTTGTGGTGTAACGATACGCTTTACAAATTATCTTATTATGTTATTATTATATAGGAGAATATTTGTATAATTTGAATCTAGAGAAATGTCACCACTGCGGTTAATTTATCCATAAAGACCTGAAGAGTGGAAAAGAAACTGAACGGTAGGATGGTGACCAGGGCTGGACTGGCCATAGTGGGCATCAGGTGTTTTCCCCAGGAAGCCGGTTTTGTTACTGGGGGCTGGGTTTACAGCATTGCTGCAATATTGGCCCCCCAGTTACAAAAGCAGCTGTGCTTCACACTTACCCCTCTCCACCTCCGGGGAGCTGATCTGACAAAATTCCAAGGGCTGCTTTGGGTTCCCAGTCCAGCCCAGGTGGTGGCCAGTTCACAAAAGGGATGTTTACCAAATCCCTGATGTTGCATATCCCCTGGGGCCGCCAGCAATACGAGTGCCTCTGAGTGACCCTTCCCCTGGCCTGCAAAACCCAAGCATATTGCGACATGCGCAATGCGATAGTTTTCAAAGTGAGGCCACCAGGGAAAGCACACTCTGGTTGGAGTGCGGGCATAGCTTGGTCAGGATCTGGGTGCCAGTTATGACCTTGCCGTGGGCTCAAACAGGGATATGCAGAAAGATAATGATATTTGTTTGGAATGTTTAGTTTAGGCTAGGAATGTCTATGTATTAGAAACTTGTTAAGGTTAGGCAACAAGACATATGTACCTATCAATATAACTGTTTGGACTTTCTGCGTATTGTATACTGTGAATATACTGTTTTGTTTGAATATTATTTTTTTTATTTTAATTGAATACGGCCGGGGGTTTACGACCCCTAATCCAAAAAGTTGAGTTTTTTATGGATTGTTCGCTTTAGCGGAAGATGGGAGGTGAGCACTTTGGGACACCGAGGTGGGCCCCATCTTCACACAGGGAGGGGTACACAGTTAGAAGGGGACTAGGCCGTACCTGGCCATAAAGCAACCAGGCCTGCTCAAGTGAGTCCTGCCTACTCTGCAGTTAGGGAGAGCACCTGCTAGCCCCGCCACGGTCACTCCGCTGGGATACACAGCCCGTCTCCGGAAAACACAGGCTGAGCCGTGACGTCACTGTGTTTTATGTCCTATAGAGGTTAGACCTCACAATTATAAAGATAAAAATAGGACTATTCTTTTTCTTAGTGGTATGAATGAATGAATGAATAAAATATTTAATAAAGCGCACTGTGGCCAAGCGGCTTCCTGGTAGAGAAGTCTAATTTCAAATAATTATTAACATTAAAGACAGAATGAGGAGGTAATGTAGGCTAGGGGAACAAATCATCAGTACAACACAAATCAGAAGTTAATTTCAATTGTGCATTGAAAAATTAAAGACAAATGGCTTTTAATTTTTAAATGCACAGAGAAAATCAAGCCCTTTGTGTTATGGTTAGGAAAGCAATACAATGAAGAAAATAGGAAGAAGTGGTGTTCATATGCATTAAGCCACCTTATGGAAATGTTTGTTTAATGCAAAGAAATAAGCACGAGTTTCCTTGAAAATAGTTAATTGTATATGGCTGTCTTAACAAAGGTGTTCAGCAAGTGTCCCATCTACTGGTGCCTCCAAAGAATATTTTTAATTCCACTTTCCTGGAAATATTTTGACTTCAGAGAATACAAAATTGACACTTAGGTATACATTCGCCGTCTGCACTTAGGACAAGACCCCGCCAAACTCGGACCCCGAGCCTTGGATTCTTTCATTACGCGATTGCGAACTTACATAAAACGTTTTAAAAATCTAAAATAACGGTGTAAAGGAGATTTCTTGTGTGCACAGATCCAACTGTTGCTAATTTTACTTTGAGTCAAGGCTGGAAGGTGTTACTACCTGTCTTGTGCTGTGATCTGACCTGGACCGATGGGATATCTTCTTTGGTATGACGTCACACAACACCCCCCGCCCCCACTTGCAAAATTCTGCTGATGGCTCTGATCCTCTATCAGCCTCTTCTCAAATGACTTCAGCACGATAACTGTCCACAATAAGTTTTGTTTTCTAGATGCTGCTTTGTTTGGACACGATGCGGCCTACAGCAAGGAAAATATATCTCACTTATCTTGAAGTATATAAAATCCTGTATTCTATAGCCCTAAGTGAATAGAAGTGTCCATGAACACTAATTGCTATCTAATTTCTCCAAACATAAACAAGCATTTGCAATGCAATAGGGCTCGCATTAGTAAAGTTAGAGGTATTAGTATTGTAAATGACAAATTTAGTATTTATGTTTTTGTTTTGAAAATATCGAAATTAATAACTTTGTCATTTACAATGCCAATAGTGTTAACTTTTGCAAACGTGACATCTATAACATTTGTAATGCAATATGTGTTGTATTTACATGACTTAGATGTATTAAAATTAAAAATAACAATGGGTTGTATTTTTTTCAATATTTAATTCTTAAATAAAAGTTATTGTAATTTATAATGGCAATAGCTTAAACTTTTGCAAATAACTTTTTGCAAGATTATGTTTAATGTATTTTATTGTGATGAAAATACAAGAACAGAAGTGAAATATCAACATTTTTTGTGACATTTGTAATAAAGTTTAAAACATTGAGAGAACATATTTGAATCAGTATTTGTTGAATGGTTGCACAGATTGATGCTGTGGTGGCTCTGAATGATGTTGTGGCGGCGACGAGTGATGCTGTAGCGTTCAGTGATGCTGTGGTAGCGCATAGTGTGGTGCCCCTGAGTGATGCTGTGGTGAGGCGATGGATAGTGAGGGAGATAGATAGATAGAGGGAGGGCGAAAGATAGATAGAGGGAGGGCGAGAGATAGAGGCAGGGTGAGAGATAGAGGCAGGGCAAGAGGGCGAGGGATGGAGTGTGGGCGAGGGATGGAGTGTGGGCGAGAGATGGAGTGTGGGCGAGGGATGGTGTGTGGGGTGGGGGAGGGATGGAGTGTGGGGCGGGGGAGGGATGGAGTGTGGGGTGGGGGAGGGATGGAGTGGGGGGTGGGGGAGGGATGGAGTGTTGGGCGGGGAGGGATGGATGGAGTCGGGGGGATGGATGGATGGATGGATGGAGTGCGGGGATGGATGGATGGAGTGCGGGATGGATGGAGTGGGGGAATGGATGGATGGAGTGGGGGGATGGATGGATGGAGTGGGGGGGATGAATGGATGGAGTGGGGGGATGGATGGATGGAGTGGGGGGATGGATGGATGGAGTGGGATGGATGGATGGATGGAGTGGGATGGATGGATGGAGTGGGATGGATGGATGGGTGGATGGAGTGGGGGGATGGATGGAGTGGGGGATGGATGGATGGAGTGGGAGGATAAATGGATGAAGTGGGATGGATGGAGATGGATGGATGGAGATGGATGGATGGATGGATGGATGGATGGAGTGGGGGATGGATGGATGGAGTGGGACGGATGGATGGATGGAGTGGGACGGATGGATGGATGGAGTGGGACGGATGATGGATGGATGGAGTGGGGGATGGATGGATGGAGTGGGGGGATGGATGGATGGATGGAGTGGGGGGATGAATGGATGGATGGATGGAGTGGGGGGATGGATGGATGGAGTGGGGGGATGGATGGAGTGGGGGGATGAATGGATGGAGTGGGGGGATGGATGGATGGATGGAGTGGGGGAGCCGAAGGCAAGAAAAAAAAAGAAAAAACGAGTACAATCAGGGAAGCAGAAGGCAAGAAAACGAGGGCAATCAGGGGAGCAAAAGGCAAGAAAAAAACGAGTGCAATCAGGGGAGCAGAAGGCACATCCCGTTACAAAGTCCTGTCAGGCACC
The DNA here is from genome assembly GCF_964263255.1 of Lissotriton vulgaris. Lineage (NCBI taxonomy): Eukaryota > Metazoa > Chordata > Amphibia > Caudata > Salamandridae > Lissotriton > Lissotriton vulgaris. Next base: position 1,065,259,965 of record NC_141698.1, on the reverse strand, counting down.
ATATATGTAAGTAGGTTTTAACCTATTTTCATACCCTTGGGACAAATACAAGCTGAGGGACGCTGCATGGATTCATTTAGGGATAAATTGGAAACTTAACCTTGAACCCCCAGCTCTAATCGCAGCTCCCTCGCACGACTGAAACTGTGTGGTCCTGGGCAAACCAAGTTGAAATGCATACTTTAACAAGCTAATAGGTCTGGATTGGCAAAAAGCGGTACAACCTATTTATTGGGTTTGCCAATGCTTGCTGCGAGGCATAAAATCATAATATAAACGGCCCACCTTTTTTCCGGTTCACAGAAGCATAGTTAGCTTAAGCGGGATGTCCATGAAAATGCAATGCAAAGGCAAACACACAAACAGCTGTAATTTTGCGCGGCTATCAGCAAGCATTTTAGTAGATTTCCCATATTAATCTGCACTTCAAGACGTAACCCTGATGATCCAAGGGTAAGAAGTTCAGAAAATGTACAAGCGTAAGAAGTTCAGAAAATGTACAAAGAGCGCAGGCACCCCAATTAAAGACTAGTATGCTGCGCTACTTTGCTTTCTGAAAACAGCATGTTTGAAACCCTGCTAAAGGTTGAGGCCAGATGAAATAACCTAATCAGATAGAGCACAGACAGAAATCGGATGTTACTTACTCTAAAAGTGGTTATTGTAAGCGAATGAATGCCTCAGAAGCATTAAATTTGCAGAAAAGGTGGAGGGCCAGTGCGTATTCTGAGATGAAAGATGCGATATCATGATGATGCACGTTATAACCTTTTGGCCTCCACAACATAAGTAATAGTTTGCGGTCATAACAAATGACAAAGGCAACCTTCCAACACGTTCTCTTACTTTTTTCCACAAACAAACTTGGAATTGTTGTTTAATAAATATGTTATTCCTGCTGCTAGCAATGAAAGTCTCACAGTAGTAAGAAGTGAAGTGCGGAAATGACTGTGGAAGTATCCCTTTTTTTTATACGTTTGAGAGCATGACGTTTCCGCATTTTGGCAGAATTCTTCTCTACAGAACCTAACCACCCAAAATAGAAATCAAACGGAAAAGAAAATATGTGGCTGAGTTAAAAGAACAGAGAGAGCAAGTTTACAAATACCGATGTTTGCAGCTAAACATCAAATAACCTTGGAGATTGCCAGCTCGGTTCAGACTCTATGTGAAGCTTTCACAGAAGGTGATTCAGGGTAATTCATGCCATGTTTACACAAGCTCTTGGCATTGCTGTGGGTTTACTCACAATACTCTCGTCCTATTATTCCTTGCGGAATTAATAGGACGAGCCCTAATATAAAGAAAATAAAGCGGGGGGGAGGAGAAATGCGAGACCCGTCCGTGAAAGTGAAAGTACGGGGGAAGCTTCAGAAGCCTGTGGGAGGGAGGGTGATTGCTTTGATGTGGACACGAGGAGGAGGGGGGGGGAGAGAAATGCAGGGCCGTGAAAGTGGCTCTCGAGGCAGGCTGGTTAGGAAGCAAATGGCAAGGGAGGGAGGCTGAGGCTTTGATGTGGGGAGTCACAAGTGAAGTGAATAATTAGGGGCGGAGAACTGGCAGGCTGATGGGCAGAAGGCTCAGGCAAGCTCGTGCACTTGGCGGCGTGCACTTCCCAAAATCCTCTGAACTAAGAAATGGGTTGACTGCATTAGGGCTCGTTTCCTATTACTGCGTAATAGGAAAGGACGAGCCCTAAAAAGGTCCATGAAGATACATGATAGGAAAATCAACATCTCTGCAAGCCTTAACTCGTAGGCTGCTTTCCTTTAATCTGAATGGGAAAGAGGCTGTGGCCAGTGGAGAATCACCAAATACAGGAAGTGGCTGAACAAAGTGAGAAAACATTCAAGCTGTGTTGTGGGTTATGGGTAGAGGAGGTCTGTGCAACGGATCCAAAGAGGATGACTGAACTCTGGCACCTGCTGCACAGTTTCCCCATCTATGGCCCACAGCACTTTGCCATACACTGAGGGCCTCATTTATGAAAAGTGACGCATCGCTGCGTGAAAACAGAGATGTGTCACTTTTCATTGCGCCCTCCTTGCGACATGCTGGATGCGTCATATTTATAATGTGACGCATCCTGTCGCAAGGAGTTACAGATACGTCAGTATTTCTGCATTGCTGGAGTGTGTCATTTCACATGGGGCAAGCCCCATGTGAAAGGGCCTGCGTCAGTCTTACGCCGCTGTGAGGCAGGTTTAAGATATTGACGCATTTGTGTCCTAGAAGTGGCGCAGTGAAATCTCATAGATTTCGCTGCGTCACTTCTACGACCCTTTCTTGCGTCAATACGCCTCCCTTGCATACATTATACCTGGTGCAGGTATAATGAGGCGCAGGGGTTTACAAAGTGACGCATCTACCTAGATGCGTCACTTTGTAAATATGGCGCAACCAGGCGCATTTTTTACGACACTGGTGGCTCACAAAAGGTGACGCATCTGCGGCGTAAAAGTGACGCACAGCCTCATAAATGAGGCCCTGAGTATGGCAAGCTGTGAATGTCTGAGTGTATGGATACAAACAGTAAAAGGTCAAGTGCCATGTCCTGAGCACATGCTGCTCTGTTCCCAGGGCTAGCTGATTAAATGTTGCTTAAGCAAGCGTCCAAAACAGGCACTCACCACTGAAAGATGTGCACATGCAGGGAGCATAACACATGACTGCTAACGTGGTCCATGCATTCTTACCTATATGCATCTCCTTGACAATGATTGTGTTCCATGTGAACATGGCTGGTGCCCTCAGCTCGATTAACGCTTTGCGGACAGGGTTTCTCACCTGGTGCAGGCAGCCCTTTCTTCTGATCTGCAGAACAAACATGGTCCCGGAGCATCTAATGGAGCCCAGCCTTCAAGAGGTGGCAAGTGTCTCTTCAGATTAAGCATGATGTGCATTGATATGGTGGCCCAGTGCCACAGTGCAATGTACAAATCCACGAAAGATAAAGCAGGTCTAATTGTGAACCCATGCCCATTTCCATGAAGTGTATTCGGTCCATCCTCAGACACGTGCAACACCCAAGATACCCTGTGCATACCAATTCCTGCTGCACGTATATGATGTGCACTTCAACAGTTATATTTTTCGGCTACTCAGGTGCATTTTCACTTCCATCCCTGTCAGTGGGGTAACCATGCGCATCAATCAATCAGTAGATTTGTAGAGCGCTTCTTGTCACCTGTGAGGGTATCCAGGTGCTGGCATGGTCGTTGATTAGCCAAATAGCATGGTCTTCAGGGACTTTTGGAACTCTGGAACAGACAGGGAGGTCTGAAGTTGAAAGGGTAGCTTGTTCCATATCTTTGCTGCTATGTAGGAGAAGAAACGACGTCCATATCTGCTGCGTCAGCTGCGGGGTGAGGGTTAGTGAAAGGAGCACAGAGGTGAATGGGGGACAGCAGACTTTTTGTGTTCTTCCGATGAGGAAATCTGAGACTGGCTCCATGGATGCCTCTGTTGCGCAGCCTCAGGGACCAGTTTCTGATATTTGGACAGAGTGACACTGGCCAGCAATCAATAGAAGCAAATATAAGAAGCAGGCACTTTAAAACATACTTAGAACTGTCTTAAACATCCATGGTTGATAGGTAAACAAAAACAGTAAGATCATGTTACAAACGATTACAGAAGATTTCATATGAAGTTCTATTTAGGTATCACATCCTTGTCTTTGCAGACTTTTAAAACATTAATAAGCGGCCGATGTGTTTCTTTTGAAAAGTTGGCAACTCTGCCCTTAACTCCGTTACCGCGGTGCAAATTCTGCCACGGTGCAGGAGTTCTGAAGAGTGGGCGGGGCCGCGTTGGCCAATGGACGTGCGCAGCACTACCGAGGTAGTGCTCGCGACGGCTGTTGGCCGACGCGCCCAGCGAAGGAGTTAATATGAACTATTGCTGCAGAGCAGTTCCCTCAGGCCACCCCTAGATGGCGTACATATGTAGAAGTTTCCCAACCTTGATGGAGTCAATTTAGTGGAAAGTGTCTGTGAAGTGAGGCGGGCCTGGGTACCTCTGGGTATATCAATACCAAGGTGGAGGCGCTGGCGCTATCTAAGGTCCAGCACACACACACCCCTAAATCAGCTATGAGAACAAGGAGTGTGCAGTTGCTATGTGGGCATCTAAGTCTCCCAGTATGGTGAGCCGAAGGCAGTGCTCCTTTTAGGAGTAAGGGCCATCACACACCCCGGGGGTGTCATGCTTCATCACTGGACAGCTCCTCTTTGGGCCGGTGCTGCAATGCCCAATGGGCCCCATGAGGGGGCGCTTTGTTAGCATTCTTTTCTTTTTTGCCGATGTGAAGAGTGAGGTTGGATGACTAGGTGTGATTATAACGGGAAAAGGGTGTTTGGTTAAAAATGACTAAAGGGATCTGAAGGATATTTTAGTCACTAGCCCTCCTTGTCATGGTCAAAAACATGGATTGAGCGAGCAATAGATATAATGGTCGATTCCAGCTACAGTTGTTGCAAGTCAAGGGTCAACATGTTTCATGCCTGTTACTGTCCAGTAGGATCATGGCATTTCATCAGGACCAATCAACCTTTTTCTACTCGAACAGGGATGGACAGTTAAAGTATGTGCAAACCAAGCCCTGTATACGTTACATAGTTATGTAGTATATATCCTGGGGACGGATCTAAAATTGGTTGAACGTGGGGCCCCAATCGGACCGGTCAGGACAGACGCTATTGAGCGTGCCAATGGTCGGTTGTGAGTGCGCGATTCGGGCTGCCGACCTATCCTTTGCTCTGCCGGTGCTGGGTATAGTCATTACTATTGAATATTTTGAGCTGGTGCTTTCCGTTGCTCAGTCCCGGCGCTTAATTGTCAACACCGGCACTTATAGTGGCACTATTTGTCTAAGTTAGAGATGCACACAACACAACAACCGTTGTCTTTTAATTTCAATACACATTAAAATGTAGTAATACGTGTCGCCAAAGCCATTCTTATAGCTTTGGCGCCGCCGAATTGACTAAAATGTCACACTTGTAGTATCCACTAATACTTGTTAACCCCGTGGAGAGAGAAAGCTGGCTGATGATCACGTGGTGTGCTCTGAAGTGAACTAACCAGGAGTGCAAAAGACTTTTTACAAAATGCAAGCAAACAAAGTGTTTTTTATGTAATGACGAACAACAATAAAGTTAACACATTTACCATAAAGAATGTTTAAAAGGGGTTTGTTCTATACAATTACAAAGGGAGCATATATATTCAACTTTATATATGAACACTTTAAATTGATAAATGTTGGAGTACCGGCGATTCTAGAAATGTACGTTAGATGGCGACAGGCTCCATATTTTGGATCTGAACTTACATTACATGTTAAACGGATGGCACTGTTTAAAAATAGTTTTTTGATAGGGTTGCTTTGAATGTAAATCAGAAAAGGTAATTTTTTATGAGTATTTGGTGGCCTGCAGCTTCTTTCAGAAATATAGACAATATGTAGAGATGATGCATATTAATATGTGTGACTCTATAAGCGGACATCAAAGGGGAAATTCGCCTGAAATATTCAAAAGCAGAGCACCCATCACAAAAAAAAAAAGAAGAAGGAGAAAGGAAAGGAAAGGAAAGGAAAGGAAAAGAAAAAAGAACAGAAAGGCAGGGCAATTTACAAAAACGCTAGAGTAATAGTAATAATAGAAACGGAGGGGGAAAGAAAAAGCCCTTCACTCTTCTATAAAAACATTTTGTGCCTCGGTGTTTTTTCAGCGTAAAATGACAAATAAACCCAGATAGAGGAGTTCTCTGACAACACTGAGGTCTTGGTTTCTCCATCAGGGTGAGGACCAACACCAGGTCCAGGCATTGGACTAATGCGGCGGTACTCAAAGTACGGCCCGCGTGCCACTTGCGGCCCACCAGACCTTTCTTTGCGGCCACTATGGAAAACAACAGCAGTCACGGACTCGCGTCATTACCGCTGTTGTGATTCTTTGGGGGCCGTATGTGCTGAGAAAAGGTCAAAGGGGCATGCGCAATTAGTGTCTCCATGGTCACCTGCGTTCCGCGGCCTCATCTGCCCTCGTGACGTCATTGGCTTGCGTCGCGGCAGGTGGGCCTTTTAAACGAAGGCACGCAAGTTGCTGCCTTTCTTTACCGGCCCATATCCTCACCTACCTACCTCGTTATGATTTTTAGGTTTCACCTAAACAGCATGCATGCGTGCATGCACTGTCAGCAAACTCTATTGTTAGCAAAAATAGCTTCAAAAAAGGCTTAGAGCTTAGAGCCTGCCCATTAATGACCAATACTTACTATTGGTCAGCTTAAACGTCACTCTTCTTTACTTGCTTCTTATTGGTCATGCCCCCTGCTTCCTCTGGCTGCTCGCCTCCTGCTGCTTTCTCTGTGGCTCTATCCCTGTTGTGGAATGATGGACTAAGCACAGCTTCCTGTCTGCTGCCAATGTCCATCCACTGGCCAGAGGCTCCTGCAGGTACTTTTTTTTTACTCTTCTAGAGTGCATGGCACTCAATGCCCCCATCTCCCCACCCCACAGCTCCCTCGTGTTGTTTCCCTCCCTAATCCAACGCACCTCCCTTCTACACCTTACCACAATTCTCAAAGTGCCTTCTGAATATAGCTAAATTCCAGAGGCACTGTAGGGGTAGCAGGGCAATTTCTGTGCAGGCATTGAAACTCTGCAACCCAAAATACAGGGCCTTGCTAGCAGGGCTCGTCGCCTTGTGTTGCATACATATCTGAAAAGGCTCTGTATCTGACATTTGTAAAGCCAATTAATGTAACCCAGTAATTTATTCTGTTTGAATGTTTTCAACATTCTTCAGGATTTAAAGCACTAGAAATCGTAACCGATGGTGATCAAATACAGCAAACGAGGAAAAGGTTGGATGAATTCGAAGGGCAGGGCCTATACATACATGCTGGATATAAATCTTCAAATAACAGGCTTCGGGGCTTAAACGTCTCATGCTTTAGTCGCGGACGTTGTCGAGAGGCTGCTGCTCACAACTTCGTCTAATGCTAGAGGTGCCCGACCCTGGTCCCCACCCACCCCCAGATTCACTACCTCACCTGTCCTGATGAAGACCCCACAGTAAGGTGCAAGTGAACCTACACCACCCTGGGTCGAAACGTCGACTTACTCTCCTTTACATACCCTACCCAATTTCAACTGAACATTTTTGACTGTGTTTCAACTATTGGGATAGGATGGTATTCGTATAGAATTGTATTATGGTGATATTAACATGCCCATGTGTTGTCCAACAATAAAATGTATTATTGTGACCACATGTGACCTCAGAAAATACTTTTTCTCACTGTCCTGAACCACACCAATCACTTACCTTCCCTCCTCCCTTCATTTCTTTCACCCGCGCCTCGCTTTGGGGATTGAATAAATTGTGATAAATTATGACTAAATGTATGCATAATCAATTTATGAAGAGGATGTGAATAAACAACATTCCTCCTACAGATTTCTTCATTCTTCTGAAAAATTCTCAAACCGCTTCACTACAATTGATTGTTTAGCGACTGGGACCCCTTTTTATATGTAACACTGAACTACCCAGGTCCCAGCACCACTGGGTTAACCCTTTATCTGTAACAGTATGTAACTGATGGCCCAAAAAATGGTATTATTGCTGGGCAAAAAGAAGCACCCAAACAGCAAAAATACATGGGCCAGGGAAGCAGAAACATTTACTCTGGGGGCACTGGGTTATCGCTAACTACAGCAGTTCTGCCAAGTCTCACGCAACTGACGTGACACTAATGCATTTCAGTGCGGTGTTCCACTTCACTGCACTGAAATGCATTGTCACGCATTTTAATGCCATGGACTGGCATGCACTCTGCTGACAGCACCAGCTGAAACTGGCAATGTAATGCCAGGGTGCTAGCGCGTGCGCTGGCGCCTCTAACACCTGTGTGCCTGCTCTCAGCTTCCCGCAGACTTACCAACAGGAGACACTTTAAAGATCCGATCGTGCTCTGATAGCGCTACAACGTTACAATCTATCTGCCAGGCCGCCTGCATAATTGAAACAAAATTCCCAAAGGGGGCCTGCCCTCTCAGTCGTTCCGTTAGCTATGGCACCAGTGCCGTGTGGGGGAATCAATGACCTCACGTCCTTTGCAGGAAGGAAGTAAGGTCTGTCGGAAGCGACAGCCAGGGACTCCACGCAGACTGGAGTTGACTTGGAAGACTGCGCTCTGTGCTGAGTGCGCGGTATTACCCGGCCGGCATTGTCGGACCACCACGCCGGGACTGGGCCCTGCAGCACTGACTGTCTCATCATTCTGGCCGCGTGGCCTCCGAGGCATCGGGCGCTGCAAGGAGACTGCTGCATGTAGTGCTGTGCGGCCGCCGACGACCACGTGGGACTGGGTCTACTGTGGCAGCCCCTGTGCTCAGAGACAGTAGTGCCTGCCACTGCCAGAGTCACCTGACTGTCTGAGACTAGTACAGAAGAAATTCATAACAGTAATTACTACTGTACAGCAGGCACTCTTGATCTTAAGTGACAGTACTGATGTGTGTAGTTTTTGCCAGGGCTCTCAGTGCTCTCTCTTTCTGTGGGGGCGGGGGGTCCAGGGTCTGTCATCATGACTCGCGCATCATTCTCAGAGGCCCCTGAGTCCTCTCATCATCCTCCAGATTTTGCAGGCAGAACGGGTGGGGCCCTACTACGGGCTGGCAATAAACTTGCGTAAAGGTCATCAGCCGCTAATGGGATTCACCCTTCAAGCAGTATTAGAATATGGCTTTTCTAATTTGTTTGACCTCACTCGTAAAGACTTTACTAGTCAGTGATGTTTTTATGCCGGATGCCGACCCGGCTGGCAACACACTGACTGGCACAGCAGTGTTGACTAACTTAAGGCAGGCTCCTCTGCTCACACAGGAGGGAACACTAGGGTTAGTGCCCTTCCCTTTCTGGTGCTCTACAGCATTTTTAATAACTTCCTGGCGTTTCTTGTTGCTCAAATGGCTGTAATTTTCTGCTATTTAGAAGTTTCCCTTGTCTTCATTGCATGATTTTTAATCGCGAGAAAGTGTCACTCATAGTCATTGAAATGTCACTCATAATTTCACTGAAATTATGAATATGTCACACATGGCAATTTGAAACCTTGGCAGCTATGCTACAGGAAATTGTCTTTGCTTGCCTTCAGGTCGCAGCTCCAGGCAAACGGATTCCTTAGTGTGTCTTCAAATTGAGCGGAAGTGATATTAAGTTCAGATTACATGTTTGAGATAAAAACACGCATGTGATGCAGCGATTGTACACCAATGCCATTCTTTCAAAGTTTTTGGAAAATAAACAAAAGTGTAGCTCACTGAAAAGAGCTTTAAACAGCAGAAGCCCCAACACGGCAACGAGACTCAAAAAGGTTAGGAAAAAAACAATTCTTTATAACGTTTTACTTTCAAAAAGTTTAGAGCATCATTACTTTTGTTGTGCCTTCAGACACAGTCTGAAAGGTGATCAATAGATGGCGCAAGTGAGCCATGGTCACGCTGCTGCAGCTGTAGCCAAGCAGAATGAGAGTATTGGAGGCTGGATTTTACAGTGACAAGTGCGGTATTTGAACGTATCTAAAAGTTGAACGCTAGATGGCGCAGACGAGCAACAGACGCAATTCAAGCAAGACGAGAGACCATTGCAGGGTAGAATGGCAGCAAATGAAGCATTTTGATGTGAAAAGGGACCACTAGAGGGCGGCTTTGCTGCACATGCAGCCCAAGCAGCGTGAGCGCGAGGTCATTAGAAAAGAGAGTTTGACAATTAAATCTAACACTTTTAAAAGCTGTATGATGAATAAAAGTTACAAATTCTGCTCTGGAGAAAGGAAGCAAAAAATGTTACACGTTGAGCAACATCAAGGGTAAAATAACTGTAACTCGTGCCCTTGTCATGCACTGCTAAAGTTATTACAGTACATGTTACATCATTCACGACATGTTATATGACACCATTGATAACCTCACTGCAACAGCCGAAATGACCAGGGGCGGCTCCTCCACTAGGGCGGAGGAGCGTAGCCCCACTGCTTTGTCGCAGCGTGAGAAGCAGAAACATAAAATGGTCATTACTACCATTTTGTGTTTCTGATTCTTGCACTGCGGGAAACCAGAAGGGTTTGGTTGCCGGTGGGTGAGCGTGGCTGCTCTGTGAACAGGGGAGGAGTGGTGTGCCCACTCCTGAGGGTGCAAGAACTGTTTGGTTGGCCCTCTGGGTAGGCAAAACCAGTCATGCACATTCTGCCCTTTCTACATGTAGGCTGCATGAAGAAAATGTCCTCCCCATAAACCCCTGGCTGGACGGCGTCCCCACCAATCACAACTCTGCGATTGCAGCGTTGTGCTTGGTTGAGGGGAGGGAGGGAGGCTGCTGGCTTGCTGTTCCTGCCGGAGGCAGGAGAGCAGGAGAGCAGGAGCAGGAGGCAAGAAAACGCAGGACGCAGACAGGTACGTTTTTTTAATTGTTCTTAAATTTAAACCCCCTCCCCGCATGACCCTCCCCTTGCGACCTCCCAACCAACACCCACGATTAATGCCGGCCGCGATTGGAAATGACATCATGGAGCACAAGATTGTGCATGGTGCGGCACAAGGTATATTTACTTTAGCACATGACCTATACTTACTTGAGATAACTAATACTGGTGTTGGATGACAATGAAATAATAAAACACACCCTCCCCATGTTGCGATCAGCACTTAGGACAGGCTGCTGATGATCCCGGAATTGGTAACGGGTTTCCCAGACGCTCATTCACTCACTCAATCCTTCTGTGCTATACGGTGTGAACGAGGAGACGCAGCACAGCAGGCGACTCTCAGCGGGTGAACTTCTGTCCCTGATTTGAGTAGAGGACTGGTGTAAATGTGAGCCTACCAACATTGTGACTGAGGTGCTTGCTCACCCGACTAACTCTAAAACCGGGACATGCATTTATTTTAACAAAATGTTTTGGGGCTCCTGGAGAGTCCTTTAGCCCCTTGCATGCGTCAGACGGCCCCCGGACGCCCGATGCCTCGGTGGGAGTGTGTGCGGACGGCCGAAAGCCGTCCGATCTGCGCACGCGTGGAATTTTGCCACACCGCGGCAAAATTCCAACCGCGCCCAAGGCGTTAAAAAGTGGGCCTGTCTGGTCAAATCCAGAAAATCTGTGCACCCTAACCTTCAGGCACCTTCATTTTTTAAAACTTAGAAATGAAACACTGCAGTTCACTGCCCAAAGGCTGTGGACCTGGGAAGAAAGCACATGCATTCCCTCTTCAATACCCCCCTTCATGTGTGTGATAAACCAAACCGCTACTTATGTGGAAATTTTTATGGGGTCGTATTTAATAAATTCAAACGTATGCACAGAAATCTAAATATTATTGTTTGCACTTTAGCTAAGATATTTTTACAGAGGTTCGAGCCATCCGGCACGCTTTGGAGATGCATACCTGCATCAAAGCATTTCTGTGATTTTTCTTTTTGCTCAAGCGCTTAGACCTCCCTCAAACAACCATATTTTGGGGTGCTCCTGGCCAACTGTAAACACTAGAGTGCAGACCCAGTCTGGTAGGTGACAGATCTGACATGCCCAACCCTGTCCAGAAGGAAGTGGGTCCGCGGATACACCGCGCTTACCGCTCTGGTCCTCTATTGGGAAGAGCGCATTCAGAGCTCTCACTACTGCGATATATATCCGGACTCATTTTAAATGGCTTATAAAAATCAGGTCAAGGTATCAGGTCCCTTGTTAACTCCTACACTCCCAGTAGAACCCTTCGCTCGGCCTCTAGAAATCTGCTTTCTGTTCCCAGATTTAAAAAGGCGAAGTGGGGAGGAAAAGCATTTTCCATCTTGGCCCCCAAGCTATGGAATTCCCTCCCCCATGAACTATCCAGTCAACCCTCACTGGGGATTTTCCGTAAACTTTTAAAGACCTGGCTCTTCTCTCAGGCCTACTAATGTCGTTGCACGTGCTCTCTGAGATTGTATGTGTGTGTTTGTCCTGCGCCTTGATGCCCTCTGGGTTAAGTTTGCATATTACAAACCCTCCATTCATTCATTTATTCAGGTGCAAAATTCACAAAGGGGAGAAACCAATAACACGTGGAATTGGGTCAGTTATTGCAGCCAGTTACAGGTTTTTTTCTGTGCAATGGGGAATAACATTCAGGAACAATATTTTACATGTTTAAATTCCCCCAGGTATGACCTGGATGAGATGTGGGTGGGAAAAAACAGAGACAAAATGCAATTTTGTGAAACTCCAGATTTGATGTCCACATTTAAACTCGGGACACCATTCAGAATAAGGCATAAGAAATCTACATTCTCTGAGGATTAGCTATGGAAAGTTCCCAAAACAACAAGGACCCATCTAAGGGGACCAATACACACCATCAAAGCTCTTGATGTTCCTTCTTACACTACTTAATGCCATATTGCACACCACACAATTCTTATGTAGGACCAGAAGAAATATGATCACATCACCCTCATCCTGATAGAATTCCACTGGCTCCCTTTGCCGGGTGGCACCATCTTCAAAACCAGCTGAATCATTTACAATCCATCATGACCTGCACCCCTTCCAGCTGGCTGACAAGTTCTACATCTCCGGTGACTCAGCACACCCACATCATGCACACCATCAAACTGGAGACAAAGAAGTGTAAGGAAGAAAAAACAAGGCAACAAGCCTTTTCCATCTATGCACCCAGGATATGGAACAACACCTTTGCATCCATTAAGACCCCCCAAACATACAGCCATTTACAAAAGGGTTGAAGACGTACACCTTCAATGAACACTACATCATGATGCAAGAACAGTTCACAAACCAGCTACTTCTGAAATCCCTGGTTGGCTGTATCCTTGCCTTTGACCCCGTACAATGCTCTGCTGCCATTGGCAAGGTTTGTGACATACAAAGACAGCATACACACACACACAGGCCCACGTGTATGTGATTAATTTATCATAGTTACCAGAAATGTGTTTGTTTACATGAAGGGAACTCCTTAACTTTTCTCTAACTACACAAATCTAGCAGAGTCATGAGTGCACATCCTGCCCTTGCAACAGCACGTAGTGCCTAAACGCCATCATTGTGTAAAGGAGGCGCTCTATAAATACATAATAAAAGATTAAAAGAAATGAGACTAGCATTAGACAGAGTGATAGATGGCAAGCACCTATAAACATTTGAAAAATAAAAAACAGAAAGCGCCTGACAGTACACCTCGAAGAAGGGACCAAACAGGCACTGTAGGTGCTCCAGTGCATAACGTGTCTAAGGATAGTACCTGGGACACAGTAAACAGGCCAAAATGGCACTGTAAATCATTTGTGAAGAAATGCCTGCCGATATGTGGCAGACCCCAAACAGGTGCTGCAGGAAATACTCAAGGATAGTGTCAGAGAGAAATTGTACAGGCACTGTGTGTCTGTCACCGAATCCTTCAGGGGAGCGCTCCACCGTATCTATCTGAGCTATTGATCCCCTATGTCCCTACTTGTCAGCTAAGATCAGGTGGGGTGAATCTGGTGTATGTACCCGCCACCAAGAGAGCGAGGATGGGGGGGGTCGGTCCTTCCGCTTATTGGCAGCCAAACAATGGAATGCGCTCCCGGTAGACCTCCGGATGGAGATCCAGACGAGCCGCTTTAGGAAAAACTTAAAAATGCACCTCTTCCCTCGTGATATGTCGGGTAGTGGGGGCGGCTAGCACCTCTTTGGCAACTGTACTGCAGTGCGGGGACACACTGTTCTTAGTGTAACCATTGCGCTTTATAAATGTGCAAATATATATATATATATATATATATATATATATATATATATATATATATATATCATCCAGCACAAGAAGCGACTGAGAGGAGGGTATGTGGAAGAGACCATACAGGCACAGCACATCTTTTATTCTAGATATTTATTAAGCGCCATATACACCTTAAAACCTGGGTTTCTTAGCATTTTAGAAAACCCTACAAAGACTGCAGGTGAATGACTATACGAATGAAAACCTAAGTGACAGGAAGCAGCAATGTTTTTAATTATTTCTGGAGTCTAAGTAGGCTGAACTCCAACATTAGATGTAACAGGAGAGCATTCCAGTGGCTGGCAGCCACCACAGAGAATGCCCCGCCTCCGGCAGCCTTACTTTGGGATTGAAGCACCCTTAATAGTTTTCAGTTCACTGATCTTAGTTGATGGGAGGGACAGTACAAATGTAATCTTGCATGCAGCAGTGATTGTATTGGGGTGTGTACAGGGGTACACCTGGGCATGGATGGGCACTCGTTGGCCGCACATCCATGGGCAGTAATGAAGTGCGTAGGCAGTGGATGCTGGTATCACAGGGTGCCCATGCACCATCACCCAGCCTTTATTTATACCATCGGGCCTCGCCCTGCCCTCCGGCTGCTTGCTCGTAATATTGTATGGTAGAGGCCGATTGGCACTCTACATCTCTTTTAATCTTTAGTGATGCAAAAATAATGAATTAAAATGACAAATCAAAAATGACAGGAATAACCACATGACTCTGGCATTGATACGCTACAGACAAAGTATTTGAGTCTTTGGCTGGGTGCCCGGTTAGGCCGGAGACCATAATTGTGGCTACGATCATAAGCATTGGCTCTCAGTTGTTCTTTGCCGTTGCTCGCTTGCACTCCCGGCAGCTGTCTGGGGGTTGTTGTAGGTTCGCCATCTCCTTACAGGGTCCTTGCTGGAGTAGTGTTTCAGCTGGTCTTGAGGACAGCCCCCTCTGCGAATGTATCATTGCTCGCCTGGTCATGAATTTTAGACTGTTCAGGCCCTGCTGATATGACCTTTTTTGAACCATGAGATGTGCCTTGACACTGTGGATTTCCCGCTTTGAACAGTCAGCATCGTTACCTGCACTCTGGTGACCTCCCACTCCTTCTTCCAAATGGGTTGTGAAACTTCTATCCTGGATTGTGGTCTTTCTTTATCACTTTGTCACCTACACTGATTTCAGGGTCCACTGCTCTGAGATCTTTGATTGCCCTTTCATTTATGGCTCAGTGCCTTTCTTGGGTAGCTTATATACCAATAACTGCTGGTTTCCAGCTCGGCCCTGCTAGAATGATGTCTCGGGCACCTCTCTGTATTCGGGGTCCAGTACGAGGACGACGTAGGTACACCACGGGTGCCGAGCGTCGAGGGCGGTGTGCCAAATACGCTCCCACCCCCCTCCTGAGACCCATGGTGTTTATCCTTAACACCCCAAAAGTGCAGAAAACGATAAGTTGAAGCCTCCTAAACCAGGAGTAATTAGGAATCAACCCAATATTCCTAATTTTTTCGCACTTTTTTCACTTTTTCTTAATTTTCACATATCACGTCCCTAGGTGAGGGTGGGCCTTAGAGTGCCCATACCGCCAGGGTTTATCACACCCAGTCCTGAAGAATTGCCCGGTAAATTGACACCGTTTCGATGGCAAGAAACATGTTGACTACTACTCTCTAGGATCCCACCATTCAATTAAAAGTGGACTGGATCCTCACATATGTTTTATACTTGTTGTCCTTAGTGATCTCTAATAAAAATTGCTTCAGATACACTACTGACAATTTTAAAAATACCCTCAACACTCACTAATTTTCATTTTCACTCAACACGCCCTTTACCCACCAACCAGCTCCGCAGTAATTCTGGCGTTGCAGCACACCAAGGAGACACTCGGTCTCTTTGGTGGAGCCCAATGATGAAGCATGTCATCACTAGGGGGTGAGTGAGGGCTTTCCTAAACATCCTAGTATGGTTGTTTTTTGAGCTCCATTTTGTGGTTCTTTGTCTCATAGACACTCTTCTTTTGTTTATTGACCTCTCTGTATTAGCAAGTCACTCGGGCACATCCTGTTGTGCTACGGGGTGTTTGAAGGTATGCCCTCAGAAACTGGTGCAGACAACATTCTGGATCCTCACCTCTTTTAACACCAATCCTGAGCATACAGTTGAGTGTTCGCTTGATGAACTCTACTTTACCGTTGGCCTGGGGCAATTGAGGCATTATCTTCCAGTGTTTGATAGTAAGGTTGTGTAGTTAGGACTGAATCTCGGGCCCTTAGTAGGGCAGACCATTGTTATTGTTATTGTTATTGTTAACTACAGCTTGTATAGCGCCAAATCACCTTCAGGTCTCAAGGCGCTTTTGACAGAAGAAAGCTAAGCTAAGAAAGGAACAGATGCATGAAGCCATGACACTAAATAAAGCTTCTCTAAACAGGAATGTTTTTAGAGATTTCCTGAAATGCAGCAAGTTAGATTCTTTACGAAGAGATTCAGGAAGTTTGTTCCAAACCTGTGGGACAACCACAGAGAAAGATCTGCCACCCTTCGTAGCTAGTTTATAGTGAGGACAAGACAGCAATTGAGTGTTTGAAGACCTTAGTGATCGTGTCGGTTTATAGACTCCAAGGTGTTCTTTAACCCCTTCCATGCAGCCGCGATTCCCCTGGTGTGCTGTAAACAGCACGAACAGGGGCGGGCCGTGACGAACCCCAGCCGTCATCAGCACATGAGCATCGTAGTGCATGACGGCTGGGGTTCGTCATGAGCATGGAAGGGGTTAATGTAAGCCGGTGCTTGACCAAAGATAGCCTTATGGGCGATGTACAAACTTTTAAACTCCACCCGTTGTTTTATGGGGAGCCAATGTAGCTTACATAACAGCGGCAATGCATGAGTGCGTCTAGGTAGCCTAAAGATCAGCCTAGCAGCATCATTCAAGACTACTTGTAGTCTATTTATCAGTGTTTTGGGAAGACCCAAATACAGGGCATTCCCGTAGTCTAGTCTCGAGATGATTGTGGCAGAGACAATTGTACGGAGCGTGGAGGGGGAAAGCAAGGGGACTAACTTGCGTAACTGTCTAATTAAGTTAGTACAGGTCCCAACCACTGAGGAGATCTGACTGACCATTGACAGCTCATGGACGATCTTAATGCCAAGACTTTTTACGTTGGAACAGGGTTTAGGGGTCGGGCCAAGATCTTGCGGCCAGAACAAATCACCCCAAGGAGACGCTTCAGATGAAACCACCAGGACCTCCGTTTTTTCAGGATTGATCTTCAGCGAATTTGCTGCCATCCAATTCACCGTATGACTAAGTATTTTTTGAGCATGGGTCTGTGCGGATGCAGTATTATCGATACTAAGTAACAACTGGGTGTCATCCGCAGAGTTAAAGGTTTTACAGCCCATGCTTGCTAAAGAATCAATTAAAGGCTGCAGGTAGAGATTAAAAAGGAGTGGGGACAGGGCAGATCCCTGGGGGACTCCACACTTCAGGGTACCCAAATTTGATGTACAGTCCTCCAGTTGAATCTTTTGAGATCTTCCAGAAAGAAAGGATTTAAGCCATTTATAGGCTACGTCTTGTATCCCAAACGCGGCCAATCTGTCCAAGAGCAGGGTATGGCTGACAGTGCCGAATGCCGCTGACAGGTCTAATAATATCAGGGCACTCGGTTTTTTACTGTCAGCCATACCTCTGAGCTCATCAAGCACCGAAAGCATCACCAATTCGGTGCTGTGATGCGCTCGAAAACCTGCTTGACGTTCGTGGAGAAGATGGTGTGACTCCAGGAATGATGACAAAGATATCAGGACATGTTGTTCCAAAATCTTGGACAAGAAAGGAAGCTGAGATATGGGCCTATAATTGTTTACCTTGATGGGATCAGCCCCCGACTTCTTTATTAGGGGCCTGACTCGTGCTTCTTTAAAGCTGGATGGAAGCTGGCCGGAATCTAATGAATTGTTTAGTAGGGAAACAAAATGAATTCCTAGGGCAGGGAGCGCCATGCGGAAGATACTGGGCGGACAAGGATCTGCAGGGGAGCCAGATTTTGTACGATTTATGAGCTGTCCTAAGACCATAGAATCAATCGGAGGAAACTTAGAGATGGTGTGTATTGGCGGAAGGGGTTGAGGATGTGGGAGAGAGGGGTGATTGCTGGAGGTGTTCTTGATATCAGTCAGAATAGTTTGTACTTTGTCGAGAAAGTAGTGTTGAAAGATGTTACAATCAATGAGAGATTCTGATCTTTCTACTTTCTTACTCAACTCTGATAGGATCTTGAAGGTTTCTTCTTGAACATTGTCCGCGTTGTTAATTCGGGATTCATAGTACTCCGCTTTAGTTGACTGAATATAGGTTTTGTACAATTGTCAGTTTTGATCTCATCAGGGATACCCAATAGTGCACATTTCCAAAAGCTGTTGACCTCACAAGTTCAACCACGGGATACTTGGTGTGGCTGTTGATGATGATGACGCCGAGTCGCTCATCCAGAAAATGTCCGAAGTCCATGTTGACAGATGACCATGCGTGTAGGTTTGACTCTTCGGTAATCACAGGTGCGGTTCATGGTTCTCCACTAGTAATGGCACAGGAGTGGCATTCGCTCACTTTTTTCCTATCCCACTTATCCATCCCCGTGAACCACACTGTATCTCTGAGACAGGCTTTGGTTTTGGCAATGCCTTTGTGCCCGTGGTGGGCCAAGTCGATGACTTGAGCCCATAGAATTTGAGGGATCACAATATGGGGCCTTGCAGTAGTAGCCCGCCATCACTCAAACTGAGCTCATCACAAATTTGCCGGGTCTGGCTCATGGCTGCTTATTCTTCTGCAGTGAGTGTTTGGGCTCCATCTAGGAAGTGTTGCCATTGTAGCCTCTGGAGCACTTCTTTGGCTTTCGATATACACTTGTCAGTTGTTGTTGCTTTTGGATTTCAGCCAGGGATAGTGCACGTGGAAAAATACCCTAAACAATTATTCTCACAAAGCCCTCCATGCCGCCTTCTTCCTCTGCATGTCGAGTCGTTAGGTGCAAGGGGGTGCCGGTAGAGGTAATCTGCAGGATTGATCACCCCGGCCCAATACACCACCTCAAGCGAGTACAGTTGAAGTTGGACTGCCCACTGCTCAATCCGTGGTAGTCCATTTCTTGCAGTGCTCGCAAACAAAGGGACCAGCGGCTTGTGGTCCGTCACCATGACAAACCTGTGACCACAAAGGTAGAGGTGGAAGGGGCAGTACACCTAACTGATCCCAAGGGCATTGTGCTCAATCTGTGCATAGCAGGCATATGCAATTGGGACCAATGACCTTTCACGTTTCTCTTGGAGCATGACAGCTCCTAGGCCCACGGGACTTGCATCAGCCACCGTTACAGTCCTATGCTTGGGGCTGAAATGTTTCACGGTGGCATCATGCAGGAGTGCTCCCTTCACTTTTCTGAATTCCTGTGCTGCTTTGTTGTCCCATTCCCACAGACAATCATGTTTTTTCAGAACACACAGTGGTTCTGACAAAGTGGCCAAATTTGGGCTTAAACGCCCACAGTAGTTGGCCATTCCTAGGAAACTGCATACTCAGATGCATTCTGAGGAACTGCTGTTGACTTGATGGCCTCAACTTTCTTTGGGTTGACTTGTAGACCATTGCATGAAAAGTGGAAGAATTCCACTGCTTTGACAAAGGAACACTTTTAGTGATGCAAGGTTAGTTCACAGTCTGCCAGGTGTTTGAAGGTGGCTCTCAGTCCCATAGGATGTTCCTCCATGGTGTTTGAGACAATGAGGATATCATCAGCCATATTGATCACTCCTACCAGCCCGGAGAGTGTTTCACGAATGATGTTAAGAAAGACTTCAGCGGCTGAAAATATTCCGAAATTGAGGTGCTGATATCGCCGAAGATCTATGTGGGTTGAAAAGGTTGTGATATAACTTCTTGCTTCATCGAGGAGTAGCTGGTGGTATCCGGCGTTAAAGTCAATCTTAGAGAACCAGCAGACCCCATTCAAATCTGACACAGTGTCATCAACCATTGGGGTGATGTGCTGCACACAGCAAATTGCTTTGTTAAGTAGAATCATGTCTACACAAAGTCTTATAGCCCCAGGTCGCTTAGGTTTTGGAGCTATTATGAGGGGTGACACCCTTGGCGCTGGTCTGGTTACATTTTTGATGACACCTAGCTGCTCTAACTGTTCTAGTTCATTTTCAAAGAGCAGACATAGGTGAAAAGGTACTCTTCAGTGTCTCAGGGCCAATGGTAGTATTGCTTCATCTATGTGGAGTTTGATCTTCCCTCCTTTTAGGCAGCCAAGACCTATGAACAGTTCTGGGAAGTCAGCCAGGATGTTATCAGCATGGGACAGGTGCACTTATCGGGCGAAGAAAACCAGGCCCAGGTCCTTCGCAGTGTGGCATCCTAGCAAGGTGCTGGTATTAGCAAGATCAAACTTCATTGCTATTAAAACTCTGCAATGCACCGTCCCCTACCTGGGATTTCCACACAAGGTCCAAGCCACTATCTCTCTTGTACTGTCTGAACTTCAATACTCCAATGGCCTATTCCACAGATCATCTTTATCAAGTATGCAAAGACTACAACTGATTCAGAACTCTGCCGCCAGACTGCTCCTACATGTAAAGCCAAAAGACCCCTGGGTTGAGGGCCCTACATTTGTTACCTGTTGCAAGAAGATCCAGTTTCAAGCTGCTTTGTATAATTCACAAAGCAATACATGGAACAGGCCTTCTCTTCATCAGGAGTAAAATCACCAAATAAATTCAAAAAGGATCCTCTGCTTCATGGATAACTATCTTATCTTCAGAAGGCTTCTTGAGAGTTGGCTCTTCCCTACATGACCACCATGCTCAAACACAAATGGACAGCATATCCTTTGTATATAAGCATTTAATTTTGGTATATGTATGTACCTAGATATGTGCATTTCTTTGTATAAATATTTATAATAATAATCTTTATAAAAATATGGATATACTTTACGTTTGCTTAATAAATGTACATATTACTTATTGTTATAATATATGCTTAACATGTATATAGGTCACTGCATAGGTTTCAAATAAGTTATTTGATCAGATGCTTATGGTTCTTCATTGATTTATCCATCCCAATATGTACATTTTAAAATAACTATTTATCTACAATTTCTTCACTATTGAATTGTTAGAAAGGAAAGAAAAAAAACAGTCAAATAAATTAGCTTAAAGTGCAGAATTTCTTCAAAGTCTGAGTTTATCAAATACAACTTAAATATGGATATATTACCTTCCTTATACATATATACATGCCATGTACTAATATATCTATATAAGTATTACTTTACTCCTACTGTAAAAAGAAAAAACACATATTTAAGTCTCTCCAAACCACTACCCTGTTTCACTTCTCAATATATCCTCTACCTCCACTCTCTGACTCATCCCCAACCCCATTCTACTACTGCGATCCCCAAAATAACCCTTTCTAGACTCTACCCTTCTCTAGCCCTCCTTGCATCACCCCAAACCTCATTTTACTACTAAGATCTCCCAAACAACCCTTTCTAAATTCTTCCCTCGTGTATCCCTCTTTAAGACTCATCCGACACCTCATTTTACTACTATGATCTCCCGAATCCAGGTCTAGAAACTCTTCCCTCCTCCATCTCTCCCTTACTCATCCCATTTGCATGGTTAGGGGGGGGTGGGGTTCGTATGAGAGGTTTAATTCCAATCTGCCTCAAGGTGCCAGAGGAAGTTGTTTGAATTTAGGCACTGAACTAGAAGGGATTGCGTCGCCTCCTTCCTCAGACAGGACAGATATTCAAGAAAAGTAATTTTATTTTGGCAGCCCCGGTGGCTTTCTTAAAGCTCTGTCAACTTCCTGGAAGTACTTTGCTGCTTGGGAGATTACTTGCAGGTCTGCTGAGTTCAGGCAGGCTAATACACACCCCTGCCGGATTCCAAAAGGGCTGCAGCCAGCAAGGGGCAAAGGTTTAGAGTATACCTGTGGAGGCAGATGGTATGACTTGCATCCTCCTTTGGGTGGTCGCACCGCCTGCAGGCCGCCTTTCCTTTTGCCCTCGACAATGAAGTGGCATGTTTCCTTGACAGCAGGACCCCTACCAGGTGTTCCCAGAAGTTACCTTTTATCCTGCTGCTAAAGGCCTCACCCAAATATTGCTGCGGCATCAAGGAGGTGTAGTTGCTTAATACCATCTAGGCGTGTGCATGTTTCTTAAGGGTTGTCTTGTCTTCCAAGGATGATATTAGTTTTGATGTTTTATTGACGGCTGTTTGGATTATTTTGTGGCTGGGTGATGCAGACCACAATTGTGCTAGTCCAAGCTGGTTGATCTTTTAAGGTACTCTCTGGCTGCTGAGTAGGATTTGTTGGTAAAGTTCAGCCATACATTGTTGTTTATAGTGTTCTTCTTGCTGCACTTGAGCCTGTAACAGATGTTGGTGAAGGAGGCACACCTGGTGACTGACTAGGGCAAATTCCAGCCTAATTTGGGTGGGTGAAGTGTAACTGGGGAGAAGTAAGATTTTCCTGTAGATTCTTATGCTGGTCGTGCCCATACTTTTCGAGTCCCTGCCCCGAAGGGCTTCTTTTCCATACGCCAGAATGGGCACCACCTTTGACCTGGCTATTTCTAAGATGAGGCTATTCAACAGCCCGATCAGATTTCTAAACAGAGCCCTAAGCCCTGCTGCCAGTGCAATCCCTCATCTTTTAATTTCCACCTTTGGGGGCTTGAAAGTCCCCTTGCTTTTGAATATGAGGACCAGGCATTTATATACTCTGACTTGGCAGTCAA
Organism: Lissotriton vulgaris; assembly: GCF_964263255.1. Classification (NCBI taxonomy): domain Eukaryota; kingdom Metazoa; phylum Chordata; class Amphibia; order Caudata; family Salamandridae; genus Lissotriton; species Lissotriton vulgaris. The sequence continues at coordinate 1,065,237,297 of NC_141698.1, read as the reverse complement.
AGAACCAGAGGACTTTGCCGTATGTTCTTCGGAGCAGTTCGTGATTTTGGTCTTCTTGGTATTGATGGCCAGGCTATTTTTTGAAGAGTATTCTTGAGTGGCATTCAGAAGACGCTGCAGGCCGACCTTCGTCTGGCGGATCAGCACCAGTCATCACCGTAGAGGACATTTGAAAGCAGTATGGATCCAAGCTTCGGGGCATGGGAGTGGACGGAAAACAGGACAGGATCACTGTCTGCCCTGAATAGATTGAGAACAATGAGGGACGAGACACACCCCTGTTTGAGTCCAAAGGATGTTGGAATGGCCGTGGATAGATTGGCCCCACTGCCCAAATTAATTCTGACCGCGGTGTTAGTGTTGATTTTCGATGGCTCTTATGAGCATCAGTGGTACAGAACATTTATTTGTTTGCTCCAAAGCCGGTTTCGGTTTACACAATCAAAGGAGACTTTATAATCAACATAGCAGAGATGAAGAGGCAATGTGGCGGCTTGGGAGGAGTCCAGCAGCAGTGACAATGCTGGGATGTTTGCTAAGGTCCCGTTCTCTTTATCAATCAGGGGTTTATATAGTGCGCTACTCACCCATGAGGGTCTCAAGGCAATGTGGGGGGGGGGCTCCGGGTCAGTAAATCAGCCAGGTCTCGAGGTCCTTCCTGAAAGTGTGCAGGGTCTGGGAGCATCTGACGTTTTATGAACCCTGTCTGGTTGATCGGGATGATTGAATTTGTATTGGCCCCATCTAAGAGCAGCTCCAGCAGAATGCTTGCGTAGTATTTTGCCTCGTCCTCAATAAGGGCTATCAGTCTGTAGGTCTCTGCTTTTGATTGCTCTGGTTTCCTTTTCATCTTCTGACACCCCCCCCCCCCTCCCCTCCCTGACCCCCCAGGAACCATTGTGTTGCTGCATCAGTCCCTCCCCTTGTGTTGCCTCCACCTGCCATAACAGAGAAAAAAGCATTGACGTGACCAGAGCGCCTTTTTTCCCCTAACTTTACTTTTAGGCACACTGCTGTACAACAGGACAAAAAGATTACGGCACAAAGCCAATAGCATAGGTGAGACCTACTGGCTTGAATGAAAAGTAGAAGGGGATTACCTACCGCACCGACACTGCCTCACAGCCCCGCCCCCTTAGTATCAGGTGGGGAGACACTTCAGAGTTGAAACGGCAGCAGGACAGCTCTGCAGCTTCGGTGCCTGCTGCAATCGTGTTTAAACCACCAGTTCGAACCCCAAAAGGCATTGGTCAGGCCCCCTCACCAAAAAATAAAGGCAGTCACACGCATCGAGGAGACTTCTGAAGCCGTGGGTGGCATCTCAAGTGTGGTGAAAGAGGAAAACTCAGGGGCAGATTTACAAGCCCCTTGCGCCTCTTTTACGCCGCCGTTGGGTCACTTTTGTGATGTAGCGGCAACGCAAAAGATGCGCCATGGTGCGGGGTATTTACAACGTGACGCACCTGTTGTAAATCCATGTGCCAGAAGGAGGCGTTCCGGCGCATGGGGGGGCGTTCCGGCACAGGAACGCCTCCTAAAAGTGGAGGAGTGCTCAGTCACTTTGTCACTTCGGGGCCCATGCTGCATCAAAACCCTGCGCCTGCCTGAAGCAGGAGAAAGGATTGACGCAGCATTAACAAGATAGGGCCCCCCAGAGCATTACTGGAGCAGCGTCGCACTTGGGACGCAACTCCAGCAATTCGCCGTCATTACGGCACAGATGCGTCACACATCTGTACTTTTTTTGCCCCATGGTGCGCCGTATTGTAAATGCGGGACATCAATGGTGGCAGAAGCGTTGGCGCACAATAAGTGACGCATCCATGCTTATTGTAAATCTGCCCCACAATCTCTTTTCAAATGTATTTGCAGAAGAGACAAAAACGGTGACTCTTCGTTACCAATGGAGGGTTAACTTTCGAATCTATTATGTTTGTAACGAAGAACACATTTGAGTGTGGCCGCTGTGATTTCAGAAGAGCAGAGCTTGATGTCGGGGCTGGCCATTTCCTAACAGCAGTGAGGTTACATTTGGGGGGGGGGTGTTTGGTCTCCTCCTCGCGGTATACTCGCTGCAGTGCTTTTAAATACTTATTTAGAATCGCGGCGCTGAGGTGACGTAGAGAACGTATTTGTCGCCCCCAGAATCCCGACAGGGGCTCCACGGTGTCAAAACCGAGAGTAAATACATCTACAAAATGAAACTCAGCGCGCACTCCGATTTGCATATGACCTCAGCACAATTATTCCCCCATCTCAACTATTTTAGATACGAGAAGGGGGGGGGGGGGGGGGGGGGAATAAGGCTTCCAATGCAAACACTTATTTGTAGTGCCTTTAAGAGGACGTATTTGCAGTTTAACAGGTTGACCCGGTCTAGAATGACCGGGTCAGCTGCTGCGTTTCTTCTGGTGTGTGGGCGGGGCGAGGGGGGACGCTGTTCTTCTCCGGCTCCACAGAACGCCGTCCAATGCTCCCGTTTTCGGCCCCTCGCGGGTGCGGGGTGTATTCATTGGGACCAGGCGTCCCGGGTTTGCCCGGACAGCCCCGGTTTTTCGCCAGCTATCCCGGCAGATTTCAGGAAATTAAGCTCCTGTCCTGGTTTTTTGTGAGGGTCGCAGGGAGGTATCTTTATGTTTTGCATAACCGGTATAGTTAGCAGTGGTTCCAAGAAAGCAATTTAATGAACACGCATGCTACTGGCTTAAAAAAAATGCTATTCTGGTGTGTTCTTACTCTCTCTTCTGGAATTCTCCAAGAGCGCCGTCATTCTGCGCGCTGGGTTAAAATAAAATTGTAGTCCTATTTTAGGAAAACGTCGCGGTTTTTGGCTTTCAAATTATGGTCACCCTTGATGTATAGCGCACAATATTCTCTCTGCCTCGTCAACCAGCCAAAGGTGTGCGTAATATCACTAACTGGCGGTCCAGGTTAACATTTTTTAATTTACACTAAATGTCATTTAATCTTATTTTTCCACCCTGCCTGTGAATCAAACATTCCTTCTGAGCCCATCCAGTAACTGATTATCCTTTACTTTTCAGTGCACTTCACAAACTCATGCACAGTCCCTGGAGAACCAGTTGTAGCAACAAAGACGATGTGACCCGAATTTCTAGCGAGAGGGCTCCCCTGCCGAGGCTCAGTGGGTTGAGCGCGCGCTTCGGAGGTCACTCTGCAACCCTCAGAGCACAGAAGCGTGGCCCAGCAGGGTCGATGCCGCCGTTCATCCTTCTAAGGGTTGAAGAAAGGAGTAGCACAGCTGATAGAAAATATCTATAACTTGGTGTCATACTGGCATTTCTGCTAAAAGCCAAACCTTCAGATGAAAAGGAAGTTGAGTTTTTGAAAAAGCCTTTCAACTGAGCACTCATTCCGGCAAGTGCAGACATTAATATCAAGATATCTGTAAAAAAAAAAAAAAAAAAAAAAAGGAAAGACATTGTGCATATTGAAAAGATCAGTCGATTTAAAGCAGATAGAATTTGTGACCCCGCCCCCCTTAAAAAAAAAGGTACCCGCAAATTCTGCATAATATGCGCAGTGGCTTCTCCAAACCCTGTAACGACGCTTGCACGGTTTACAATGGGGGGGGGGGGGGGGGGGGGGGGGGTGGCACAGCGACCAGAGCTGCCGACTCGGGAGCCGATCCCGGTTCGAATCTCGCAGCGGCTTGAGTCTGTGCGCTGTATAAATCTTCAAATTAAACCATCTCAGGCACGTGCATGCATCCGTTACCTAAGCCACTGTATTATTGTTTAATTGTGGCACAGGATGGCTCATTTGAAATTAAAGTCTGTGGTGGTGAATTAAACAAACATTGGGGGGCGCAGACGATCCCTCTCCAGGCGCCCCCCCCCCCCCCCCCCCCCCCCCCCCCCATCTGCAATCCCATCACGGCAGTCCTGCCACCGAAGATGGAAAAAACAAACATTGGGGGAGGGCGCCCCCTCCCACACAGTCCTTAAACCCAGCCTCGATCAGTGTCACCGAGAAGCATTAATTAAATGCAATTTATTCTCTTTTCGGTGTCTGACACGCTGCGGAGGAATGCCAGCTAATCACGGGGTGTTAATTGGGGCCAGCCAGACACTTGGCTTCCCATTAAACCCCGCCAGCACTTTCTGCAGGGAGCAGGCTGCGGGGTTTTAAAGACAGATAAATAACAGTTCAGGCGGGGGTCCTCGGAAGATGCGAAGGATGGACGCACCTTGTCAGAAACTGACAAAGAAATACACATTTCACGCTTTTTGCCAGGAAACAGCATGGCTAACGAGGGGTCATGTTGTATGATTAGATTTTGACAACTATACCACAAAAAGACTAAACAACCAGTATTTTCACCGAGTGCTCAACATTGTTTTGATTAAGCTTGTTCGTGGAAATATATAGCGCCTAAAAAAAGGATATAGCTTTTAAGAGCTTTCAAGAGCTATATCCTGCTTTTAATGCACACTACAATTTAAGATTCAAAGGTATGGTTTTTCAGACCCATACCACAAAGCAAAAAAACAAACGGGTGGTGGGGAGTTGAACCATACCTCTAACGCATTATGTTTACCATGGACTGTTTGGAATGGTTTTCGTGCACTTTAACACTCACGCGGCAGATTTGTTTTACTATTCGCTTTAGGCAAATGTGAACGAAGTAGGTGGGGTGCCGGATGTACAGAAAACGCGTATTGCGCTGGCATGATGGGAATCTGACATAAAACGAAATCGCAAATATTCATGTACTGGCATTCTTCCTAGCGCTTGGACAAGACAAAGCGCTTTAAAGGCGGACACGTAATTATCGGGCACTAAAAACGGTCACACAAGCGGTTCCAAGCTTTCAGTAGCTCTTTCCACGCATCCACCTCTTCCCTGAACCAGAGTTTCATAAACTAGAGGGGATCTAGAATAAGAAAGCGCTATATGCGATCTTTAAATAAGCGCCCCGCCAGATACTGCTCCTCGCCCCCCTCCCCCCACCCCTTTAAACTTTAATGAGCGACCCTGACTTCCTACGGAGCCGCACTGATGGTACATTCCTCATCTTTCCCTTCCATTATTTTTTAGCTCGAAGCACTTCACTGTATCGCCACTTGCTCCCTTCTCACCGTGTCCCCTTTCCTTCGACTTTTTTTTTGTATTTCACCCTTGCCATCCCTTTGCACGCTTTTCCCTGCTTTGCACCCTCGCACCATTTGTCAACCATTTTACATAGTCGCTTTAATCTCCGTCACCTGGTTTGGTTTCTGTGCCCCCATACCCAAGTCAAAGTTAAGGGTCATATTAATTTTTTTCCTGCCCCAGTAAAACCTCCCCCCACCGAAGTTGATTTAAGGGGCTACAATGCTACCCGACCAGATTTATTTTTGGGGTGGGGGCAGGTCCCATTTGAGACCCCGAGTGCAGCCCGGTTTCAACCGCACCGTCGGCTTCCTGAGAGCGCGGGAGCCTTGGAAAACAAACGGATCCCTCCCCCCTTATCGGGCTAAAATGGGCAGGTCCGACGGAAAGTGTGGATTCAGCGCCGACCATCAGGAGAGTGTTGGGTGGAGGGAAGGCTCAGGCCTTAGACCTTGGCCGGAAGCCCCGAGTGGGGCTGGACTCGGTCCAAAGCCGTATAATCCCATTTTGTCCCTCCTTTGGACTGGGGAGGGGGGTTTGCTCCATTTCAAGTGGCTTAATTCTAAAAAGTTTAGCTTTTTGAAAATCGGTCTTCACTTTTTAGCTGATCCAATCATGGTGTTCAAGTTTGCAGCCTTAATATAATGCTTTATGCTGGATGTCTGCCTCTGAGCGTTTCAGGTTTTCGCAGGTAAAGGAAATAGGCGAAGGACCTTGCCGAGGACCACAATTCGGCATAACATTTGACCGACTGACCTGGTTCTCCGCAATTATTTTTTTTAAACCCAAGCGAGGCTTGTACATTTTCCGCTGAACCCTGCTGAAAATAACTAAAGGACAGCTTCAGGGTAACGCAATAGACCACCACCCTCAGATGATTGCATGCCCTTTATTTCGCACAGGTTTAATATCTGGAGGGGCCGCGCCTCTGGCCGCTGTTGAATTCCCTGCACCAATCACAGACCATGAAAAATGCAGATTCCAGGACAATGTACTTAATGGAAAAGAGTGCAGCTGAAACTGAAACGGGGTACAGGGGCATCCAATAGCGTCATACCACGAGCCCATGGCGGTCTGGCAAAACCTGTACAGCGCCGAGAAGCCACACTCGTGGCACCATGCATTATGAAGAAAATAAATTGCCTGGGGTTTTCACACGAGTGTACTCCATGGTGAGAGCCTTATGACCTAAACGGGTAAAAGCGCTTTTCTTTACGCACTGTAAGAATGTTTACTCTGAATATTAGGACTATCAGCTGCCACTCACACCGGCGGCCAATTCGCTTCTAGCGCCCACTACAGGGGTGTAACGTTCCCAAAGCACTTTGGGACGGATTTACAAGCCTATTGCGCCACTTTTGCGTCAATTTTCCCCATGTTAAAAATGACGCAAAAGTGGCGCAAGGGACTTTCTAAATCTGCCCCTTCTAGTTTTAGTGGACACGCTAACAGACGCCGAGGAACATGGATTTCTTTACTTTAAGGTAAATTCCTATATGTTACCAACACCACACAGCTAGAAAATGGCGGGAATCCAGCGCCCCCTGCCCAGAGTTAACGTCATCACACGTTAGCTGCAGGGTGTCCACATCTCCCTGGTTACTAATGGGAAGGAGGAGCTACGAAGCAGCCGCTGGGTGTGTCCAACAGCATTTTTTTAAAACACGTTTATGGATTGGGCTTCTTGGCGCTGGAGGAGTTCACAGAAATTGCCCTTAGAGGATTCTTCACCACTACAGGACACAGTGAGCGCCTCTACTTAATAGATACCATTCAACACAGTTCAAGAGGAATCTCCGAAATGGTCTATCCACCCAACCCCTGCGCCAACCACCCATTGTTCTAGCGTCATTTTGATGTTACCTTTTTGCAGATGCGAAGCGCTATACCTGTGAAGCCGGGTACAAGCAGGTCCCCGCGCTACAAGACCAGAAAGGCCTCCCTCCTGGATAGTTTGTTTTGGCGGCATTTGTTTTAACACCTGCCACAGACTGGCGGAATTTGAAGGTTAGCTGTACAGTAACCTGCGTTTTAACTGGTCGGCCCAAATAAATAGTGCACACTTTCACCATAATGCACATTTGTTTCCAGTAGTGCATATATTATTCAGCACAATTAAACGCCGATATGTTTTAACGCCATTATATTCAAATACAGCCGAGATCTGTTCATAGGCTACAGCACGTACACGCGAGCCATGGTCAAACCACAATTTGGAAGACTATACCACAAAACTGGGGACACATCAAACCCTGAAGCAAGTTCCATTCGCGAAATTTCATAGCGCCTCGACTTGCAACCTTGTCTGCCAACGAGCTTGGAAGCTGCAAGGCCATGTGCGCACGCACCAAACTCATTTGATCCCAAAGCCATCAGGAAAAAAACTGCGGAAAGTCCGTCTTTCACATTTTACCCAGGGGCACCACATTTATTAAAAATTATTGCAGCCTGTACAAAAAAGTTCGTGTGCACCACATCGACTCAGATTTTTACATTTTTACATTTTAGCGAGTATTTACATAGCGCAGGATAAAAATGAAACTTTCAAGTTCGCACAATATGGGGGTAGTAAGGGAGGGGGGCACAACTGAACCGGAAATGTAAACTTCGAAAGTTCCAGGTGCCACCCAGGGCCCGGCCTAGTGCATCACGAACCTTGTATTTTAACAATTTATAACATTTACAACTCTCAAAAAAGCACCAACTTGTACATTGTTCTAGACTACATATACAGACATTTTTTTTGTACAATATGCTTCACCAAGAACCTATACAAAATATGTACATAGATTTCAATAAATAGCATTTGTAAAAGGGCTTTTTACTTCCTTGCGCCCCCTGAAAGACCCTTCCAAAAATGAGCACTGAGTATACTGAATTTGGCACTGCCACCCCACCTTTGGCACCTTACATTGCACAAGAGTAAGACAAGGAATGGTACAGTTTCTTGGGCAATCTGATTGCCACATTTCCCAAATCCTGGAAGACTGGAGAAGCACCGCTTCCAACCCGGGTGCGGCCATGTCAACCAGAAGAGTCTAGAAGCCATGAGTTCAAGGCGCTGAGCCAATACAAGTCTAAGTTCATTCATCCACTCATCAGGAGTGTAGGATGGAGCTGCAGGAAGCAAGAGTCCAGGCAGCAAATAACTTAGGAGCCAGTGTAGAAAGAGTAGTAGCCCATGGCCTTGGAGGCATCTTTGTAGTCTTCTGGGGAGCCCAGGTCTTCGCATTTTATGGTTGGAGAGTTCTCGTTGCTCGAAGTGCTAGGAGAGAGGCGTCTCCTCTTGCACGCCCCCGTGTAGACCCCAGAGTCATTGGAGTCTATGGATTTGATGGAGGGTGGAGTCTCCACCCAGGAAGAGGCGAGGTCGTCCTTCAGTTTCTCCTTGGGGGCGTGCTGGTCATCACCAAAGCTGGGAGGACTGCTCCTTGGAGGCCACGCAGAGCCCGTGAGCATCTTCCTCTGGTAGGGCGAGCCTCTGCCACCCCAGCTAGCCATGGATGCAAAGGCAGAGTCTGGGTAGTAGCCCAAAGGAGTCTGCAGAGGTAAAGACTTGAGGCCGTAGGTCAGCAGAGGGTTGGTGGAGTAGTCCGACTCGTAGGAGCCAAGGTCCAGCTTGTTGGCCGCCGCGGCCGCTGCTGCTGCAGCCTGCTGGACAGGTGTGACAAACCACCGCTGGGGTGAGGGGTTGACCATCTCCTCACCCTGCTGTGGGGACAGGAGGCCGCTGGCCTGTGGTACAGTCCGCTCCCCGTTGTAGAAGCGGGCCGGAGGGAGGTTGTTGACAAACTGTTCTTGGAAGAACGGCTGGACGCTGTACCTGGCGCCGGGCACGATCTGGTGGGATCTAGGGGAATCCGCAGGAGATGGAGTTAGTCGGTCACTCTCTGAGGCTGTGTACATGCTACAATAGAAAAGAAAGCTGAGTGATTGCGCTGTGAACACCAACATCTGCGATCTGAACCACACAAAAAACATGGCCTAAATTGCACTGCAGCTTGAAGCCCCCCGCCCTGAACACCAACATCTGCGATCTGAACCACACAAAAAACATGGCCTAAATTGCACTGCAGCTTGAAGCCCCCCGCCCTGAACACCAACATCTGCGATCTGAACCACACAAAAAACATGCCCTAAATTGCACTGCAGCTTGAAGCCCCCCGCCCTAATCCAAACTCAACACCAAGGATAGTCCCAGATTCACACCTGCATTTCCTGGACTCCTTTCCTCCAGTTTACCTTCCATTATGTTGAAATTAAATACCCACCTAGACATACCTGGCTTTATATATACAAGCCCTGCTTAGCATGTCCAGGGAAGCAAAAACAACCCTTGCAGCAGTCACCCACTAATGCTGAACAGCCAAGTACACAAGTCTCAGGATGGATACTCCTTGCAGGAGGTAGCGACTTAAATGGTGGCTGAAATACTTTTATTAACTCAGACTTTATGTACCTCTGATAAATGAAGCAGAATATTTAGCAGAAAAATAAATTTACTCAAAATATATAGACCCAACATGCTCAAAGGATCCTAGGGTGAGCAAACTGGCATTGGCCCCATAAATACAAGTATTTAACCATTTACCCCAGTAATTTCTCCACCAAATATTCAAGTAGTCCCAACTAAAAATAAAATGTGCCAGGTCACCATCTGCCTCAGGGGTAACAAAAGGAAGCCCATTAGACAAAACATTTTTTTTAGGTTTAATTTGCAAACAAACAGATTAAGGAGTTCAATACATTTGCTCAGAATTGGAGCAGGGGAGACCCGCCTCATTCTAAAAGTCATCAAAAGGTAATATTTTGTTGTTTTTAGAAACTGCTTTCAACCTCATTATGGTCGCTCGACCAAAGCCAGTAGAAGCCTCATTGATTAAAAGCAGCGCTAGACGCCTCCTCTAGGATGGCACAGGGATGCATTTCCCCATTTTTAGCCAATCACATGCCCAGCTGGGTTTATACCACAATTTTGCTGGATCCAGTTATGCAGGTAGAAACACTTTTCCAGTTCCGGCCTCTACCAAAATAAACCGTACACTCACGAGAAACCTATAAGGATGTGCAAAGTTGTTTACATTTTTAATTTCCATGAAATGTGACTTTTGCGTCCATTTATATGGTGAATTAGTTTGCCATTGGGCAAAGAAAACCCAGGGAAAGGTAATCCTGCGGAGAAAGAGCACCCCTTTCGATCCCGCCAGAGCACGGCTAAATAGGGGATTATCACTATGGCCAAAATGCTAGAGCTGTAGTCTTAATCCACTTAAACCGAGACAATTTGACTAAAATATTTGGAAAAGTAAAGCCAGGACTGGAAACCGTGTTGCCAAAATAGGAGGGGGGAGGGTGGCGACTGCCCAACCAGGAGCTGCAGGGCAGAGAAAAACAGTTACTTACGAGTCGTAGTTGTCGCGGAAGCCTTTGGCAAAGGGGTTGTGGTCAATTTTCAACTGTGTAATCTAGAAGAAACAACAACATTGGAGTAAAGTCAATGGCAGTGCAGAGAGGAGTGAATAAAGTCACCACTAGGCGCATGCCGTTCTCTGGCATTTCACCACACCGATTAATAATTATCCACACACATTTAGATGCATTGCTTTGCAGCGCTTCTGCCCAACACTACATTTCATATGAACACAGAAGATCTAAGCTGCTTGGTGCATGGATGCCACCCCTGGCCGTAGCCTGCAGGCGCAAGGAAAGGAAGCCGTGGCACCAGGTGGGTACAGAGCGTAAACATCAGCTGCATCACAGCTCAAATTGTAACAAGTGCTGGTGCCCAAAGCTCTGCTCAAAAGCTCACGACCAGAGCTAGCAAATGTTAGCAGCAATGCCAAAGCAGTGTAGTCTTGAACCCCCCTCAGGCCTATTTAATCCCCTCTATCTCTTGCAGGTTCCTGCTTTCTCCCTTTGTGGCATACTCCCACTCCCTCCTTTCCCCTTTGTGTGTCTCTTCCCCCCCCATCTTGCTCTTGGTAAATGCCTGCTTTAGAGAAAAATAACCAGTGCAGCTCCCCAACCCCCAGTTCAAATTAAGCACGGAGTTGGATCCATACAAGGAATTTAATGATTTCACCAAGTAGAGGTAAACAGCCATCACTGCTTCTGGCCTGCTACACTACTGCCATCTTAGTACAGGTGTACTACACCCGTAACATCACTTCCGTCCCCTTGTGATCTCAATACTAGTGCACTACACCCATGACTTCACTTCTTTCCCCTGGAGATTATCAATATTAGCGCACTACACCCCTGACTTGCTTGCGTCCCTTTGACATTTCCGTACTGGTGCACTACACTTGTGACCTCTCTCCCGTCCACTTGTGATTTCACTCCTGTTCCCTCTTGTGATCCCAGTACTGGTGTACCATGCCCATGACTGTCCTCATACCATCAATACTAGTATATTACACCCATGACTTCACTTCCATCCACTCTTGTGATCTCCATAAAAGCGTACTACACCCATGACAGCATTCACTCCCTCATCGTATGGATGTTGGTGTATTACATCCATGATTTCAGGCCCGTTCCCTCTTGTGATTTCAATACTGGTGCACTACACTTGTGACCTCGCTCCCGTCCACTCGTGATATCACTACTGGTGTACTACACCTGTGATTTCACTCCTGTTCCCTCTTGTGATCCCAGTACTGTTGTACCATACCCATGACCTCATATTATCAATACTCTTGTAATACAACCCTGACTTCACTTGTGCCCCCTTGAGATCTCAATACTGGTGCACTATACTTGTGACCTCACTCCCGTCCACTTGTGATCTCACTAATGGTATACAACACCCACGACTTCCCCTTCATCCCTTTGTAATATCATAACCAGTGTACAACACCCATGACGATAGTCCCGCCCCCTCCTGTGGCACCAATTCTTGTTGATATGACACCCCTCTATGGGGACCCGAGGACCCCATGCCACCAGTTCGGAGTTACAGTTCACACCTGTCAATAAGCTCTTCAACCCACCTGATGTGAGCCAAGACTCCTCATTGGTTAGCATCACTTTGTTAAATGAAAGCGCAGTAGTGCATCGTGATGATAACAGCGACACAGGGGTCTCTACTGACCCCATTACCTTCGTAAATCAATCCACCGACCACCAATGTCCATAAATCCATCCCAAACCCCACACTGGCATACAACTGATCTGGGGAAGCAACCCGCAAACTAGCCACCCTATCAGACTTACCCACCACCCCCACTAAAGAATATGTACCATTGCAACCACAGCTGGAAAGACCCCAGAGTTACCAAGACCCTCCTGCACCAAACAGCACTTCCACGGTACTCCACCACCCACCCCACCCTAGGCAGTCTGACCACTCCACCCACCTCCACCCTACCCCACCCTAGACAGTCTGAACACTCCACCCACCCCCACCCTAGACAGTCTGACCACTCCACCCAACCCCACCCTAGTCAGTCTGAACACTCCACCCTAGACAGTCTGAACACTCAACCCAACCCCCACCCTAGACAGTTTGATCACTCCACCCACCCTAGACAGTTTGAACACTCCACCCAACCCCACCCTAGACAGTCTGAACACTCCACCCTAGACAGTCTGAACACTCCACCCAACCCCCACCCTAGACAGTCTGAACACTCCACCCAACCCCCACCCTAGACAGTCTGAACACTCCACCCAACCCCCAACCTAGACAGTCTGAACACTCCACCCACCCCAACCTAGACAGTCTGAACACTCCACCCAACCCCACCCTAGACAGTCTGAACACTCCACCCAACCCCACCCTAGACAGTCTGAACACTCCACCCAACCCCACCCTAGACAGTCTGAACACTCCACCCAACCCTACCCTAGACAGTCTGAACACTCCACCCAACCCCACCCTAGACAGTCTGAACACTCCACCCAACCCCACCCTAGACAGTCTGAACACTCCACCCAACCCCACCCTAGACAGTCTGAACACTCCACCCAACCCCCACCCTAGACAGTCTGAACACTCCACCCAACCCCCAACCTAGACAGTCTGAACACTCCACCCACCCCAACCTAGACAGTCTGAACACTCCACCCAACCCCACCCTAGACAGTCTGAACACTCCACCCAACCCCACCCTAAACAGTCTGAACACTCCACCCAACCCCACCCTAGACAGTCTGAACACTCCACCCAACCCCACCCTAGACAGTCTGAACACTCCACCCAACCCCACCCTAGACAGTCTGAACACTCCACCCAACCCCCACCCTAGACAGTCTGAACAGGTCACGAAACAATAACTGACTCATGCAGTTAGCATTGGGATCATGTTGAACTTGTGTTAATGTAAAGGTCTGTTCAATACAGCGCTTGGAAAGGGGTCCCGTCAAACATTGTGCTAAGAATAGGCAAAGGGGGGGGGGGGGAAGGGGGAGAATCAGCTAAAAAAATACATCAAACAAGGCGTGCCCCCTCCCTATGGATTTTAGGATGGAGGCCTGGCCCAATAATAAAGGTTGGCTAAAGGGCAGCCGCCATTTTGTCAGCTGCTTTCATGCCATGAGCAAACCACTATTTCCACCAGTTTCCATCACCCCAATGTCCGCGGTCCAGGCAGATACTGGAGCGCGATCAGGTGGACTCTGGTTACCATCTCCCGCTCCCTCAGACCGGAAGCGGCAGCCGGCGCTTCCGGCCGAGCACTTACGTCCGTGTTCTGGTAGGCCGTCACCGCGATGAACTGGTTCTCCGGGAAGACGAAGGTCTGCGTCTTGGTGGAGTCCTGCAGGTCCTCGACGCCATCCTCGCTGACCTCCACGATGTGCAGGCGGGGCTGGTACTTGTGCAAGGACTGGAGCACGATCATCTGCAAGGGGGGGGGCACAGATCAGTGCATGCCACACACAACACAAAAATAATAAAACGAGCATAGGCCTTTCACTTGAAGAGCCACCAGCCCGAGCCGACCTCCATGATCCACCCATACCCCTCAGGGAGAGTTGGACGAGCCAACAAATTAACAGGGAGAGCCAAGCCAAGGGTCTGTTAGGGTCATGTACGAGCCGAGCCCTGAAAATGTTTGCTATGTATAAACTTTAAATATCTTCAAAATTCAAAAAACAAAAAAAGTGTATTTCTTTCGAAAGTGGAAGCTTTGGCATGTATGTCATTTGTTGTAATATCACTATACAGAAATGTTCTTTTTTAGGAGTTTTATACAGAGCGAACTTGACCCGGAATCCGGTATCAGAGCGCTTTCCATGAGCACCAGTTTCGTTCCACGAGGACACATTCATTTCTGTTAGGCCCGGTCCGGGGCGATTAAGTGATTTGCCCAGAATCAGATGTTTAGCGTCATGACTCCAACCCAGTTTCCCCGATTCGAGTGCCCTAGCACTTAGGCCAAGTCCTCTCGCCTTTATTGAGTGATAGTTTTGAAACATGAACCATTAGTGAACTAAAGCACAAGGCAACGGTTATATACACCTTATGGGGCCCACAATGTTACAGAGCAACATTCCTATGTTAAAGCTTAGTTTTTATCTCTTTGTGCACCGTTGGCGGTCTTTCTATAGACAACCCAAGGTAAGTTTTAAATAGGCACCCGTTGCATGATCACACAAGGTCACCATTCACTGTTTAAAGGGATGGGGAAATGTAGTGCTTTTTCCTGAATCACAGGACTTCGAACCTGGTTCCCCAGGTCCAAAGTCTACAGTGCTGGCCTTAATGTCACACCCAGGGCATGGTGAAAGAGGCAGAAGCCACGTGAAGCTCGGCTCGTTGCGGGCTCGAGGTGCCGGCTTGAGGCTCGAGCCGAGCTTTCAGTGGCTCGCCCACCAATGCTGTAGGGTATGAAGGTCCATTATCTGCTAAATGACCAAGTTCCGGGATTGACTTCTAAGCGCTGATCTCAATATTTCCTACTCCAAGTGCTCACGGCTAGACAATATTCTCAGAGGAAGACAGGGGCGCCGAGACTTTCGAGTTCTAGATTTTTGGGGCTGGGCACCTTCTCGGGTACGGGTGCCATCCTTGGAGCACCCACCTCCCGCTGCACGTGCGACCACCTGCACCCATGTGAGGCTGGGTTACAATCAACTGCCCGAGAGGTGCAGTAATACCAGAGGCGCGACACTTGGCCTTCAGAGCACCAGGATTGCGGGGCTTCTCGCCTTTGAGAACTGCGGAGCTCGAGGTAAAGTCGAGATGGGAGAAGGCCCTCCAGAGCACGAGAGCCAGCCCGAAAGTGCGGGAATCCTGGGCCACGGGCGGTTGCGGGCACCCGGGGCCCAAAGGGACGTTATCTTTGCTTCTTGACCTCCCCCGTGTCTCCTCGTCTCGTGTTTTACACTCGTTAAACACGGATGGTGTGTTTTAATGTGCCCAGTATTGTGCCCCTTTATCCACTCCTGCCCGCTCAGCCCTGTCCAGCGCTCCTCGGGTGTCCGCCGATTTGGAAGGCTTATGGCTGGCACGGGACCAGATGTAGCAATTTCACAGTTACGTCAGATTCATAGGGGCAACATTTTTATCCTGGGTTCTTTACAAGTGGGGATCAGGGGCGGCAGCAGCAGTTCGGGGGGTGCTCATAGGGCGCCGCACAGGAAGCCCACAGGTGGGGGCGGGGTCGGGTTGTCTCTGGGGCAGGTCTAAGGCCCGGACGACCCACAGTCACCAATACCAACTTTGGGTCTTCACCAAACAGGTGACCGCGTGCTGCACAGGCGACCGCGTGCTGCACAGGCGACCGTGACCGCGTGCTGCACAGGTAGCCGTGTGCTGCACAGGTAGCAGCGGTGGCTGCGCATTCGTTAGGACCCCGCAGTATTTACTTCTAGGTGTATTTTGATAACCTTTATTAATTTAACAATTATTACAAACTTTACGGTCCTAAACTTTCGAACTTCTAGTCGTCAGCTGTACAAAAGCGACTTCCGGTGGTATCTCGGCAGACCACAGGGGGTGAAGTTCGCGCCACTAACTCATTGAGGGTCATAGATGGGTGAATCTGCTGATATAGGGGGTGCACACTGCAGTTTAGAGACACGCGCCCGGATCATCGGCGCACGTGCACCTCTGATATCCGACTACCTTCACCACCCTGAATCATTCCCTCCTCACGCACGCCCCCATCACCACCCAGGCAAGGTACCCAGCCCCCGCGCACGTCTGTTCACACAGACCAGCTTATGTGGCGTGTGCCACTTCCCTCCTGCATGCGTCACCTGCCCCCTCCCTGCAGCCACCCACGCGCAGACCGGCCACAGACCCACGCACTGAACTCTTCACACCAGGTGGGCAGTCGTGAAAAACTGTTGCACGAATAAGAGGAACCCGAGTGGACGAGGACTCCCGAAACATCACCCAGGCCGCAGCCCCTTCTTAGCAGGGGCACTTTCGGTAGCTCCAATGAGTTAGGTAGCGCTGGGAGGTGAGAGGGGGACGCGGCTCTATATACACAGCCTATTACATGTAGACATAGCGCCAATTAGCCCAGTTTCATGAAGGTGATTTTTTAGCCATTTACGTTACGTCTCAAGCTGCGCTGCGAAGCCCACCGCGTGGCCCATCATCATTTGCGCTGATGGCTGCAAACAGTTACTGGTTGACGGCCCCCCTCCCTGCACGGGTCGGTTGACGGCACCCTCCAACCCCCTCGCCCCCGGTAAACCGCGACAGGCCAGGAACTCGTAAAGTGGTGGCAGAGTGGACGAATCGACATAAGGAAGGCAATCCATTT
Source organism: Lissotriton vulgaris (assembly GCF_964263255.1). NCBI lineage: Eukaryota > Metazoa > Chordata > Amphibia > Caudata > Salamandridae > Lissotriton > Lissotriton vulgaris. Next base: position 1,065,220,462 of record NC_141698.1, on the reverse strand, counting down.
CACTATTGAAGAGCGGCCATCGCCACAGCCAGGATTTCCAAAGACACTCCCTAAACTCCCTTTTCACTCGCTTGACTGCACTGTGTGATCCTCTGCAAACCCTACAATCTCTATTATCGCATCGGTCTGGAATTAGAAGCACTTAAAAGGCGGGTGGATTGAGGGAGCACGGCTGGAAGGATGCCCCTCATGTGACCTTTGCCCCGTATGACGCCAGGCGTGACGTGTTTCCGCAGGCTCACCTGGGTGCTGTTGTTGTTGGCCCCCTTGTTGTTGGTCAGTTTCAGTTTCCCGAAGGAGATCTCCTGCCGCATCCAGTGGGCCCCGGTGTTGGGGGACTCGGGGTGCACGTACACCTTGTTACCTGCGGGCAGAGGGGCGGGGTTAGTCTGCTGCGGGGGCAAATTAACAAGAGCACACCAGGCACTTACAGCTGGTGCCGCCCATCAGCACTTCCGCCTGAGCATGCCCCATACACGTCCCTTGTATCCGCACACCTACACCCCGGTGCCCCTCCCCACGATCGCAGTGCCTCACGCCCCTGCCCTGTTGCCCACTCCTTGAGCCCAAAGGGGCAGATTTACAAGCCTTGCGACACTTTTGCGTCATTTTTAACTTGGGGTAAAAGGACGCAACAGTGACGCAAGGGACTTGTAAATCTGCCCTAAAGTGTTTAAGCCCCAAACATACCCCCCCCCACACCGACTCCAGCAGCTCCCCTCACGCACCTGCCCACTCCATGAGCCCAATGCATGTACCCCTATGCCCACAGCCTGCTGTACCTCGCGCACCTATCCCTGCAGTTCACAGGCACCCGCCTACCCCTATGAGCACCTATGTAGTTACCCCTCAGGCATACATCCTGCTGCCCCCCGTGCACCCCTATCCCTGCAGCTCCCCTCACCTTCACACTCCCATGGTTACCCCAAACATATACCCTCCTGTCCCTCGCACATCTATCCCGGCAGCTCCCCACACGCACACCCCGCTGCCCACTCCCGTGCGCAACTAAGCAGTTACCCCGCAACATCACCTGCCGGGCTGCCCACACCCCCGAGCACTTGTTACCCCCACGCACATACCCGCGCAGACACGGGCCCCGCTCTGCACCCCCTCCCGTGACCTCACGCCCCGCACTTACCCTGCATGTTGTTGTCCGCCTTGCCGCACGTCACCCACTTGCCCCCCTGGAAGCGCCAGTGGTTGGGGTCCGCCAGCACCACCTCCACGAACACGTTGTAGTGGGAAGTGGGGTTCAGGCCTGTCATGTTGAAGCTCAAGAAGGGAAACATGCGCCTGGAAGGGGAGAAAAGCGCTAGCTTAGATCACTTATTTAATGTGACCCTCAAACACCCGCCCCAAACACGCAAAAAGTTTACCATTCAAAGCTTAAAGTTACATCAGTTTTGACAGCTACATTTAATCTAAACCCAACGATTTGTTAACCTTTCAAACTTTGAAGGGCCCGCCGCCGTGTGTAAATTACGCCACTGTTTGAAAGTGGACTTGCACTTTAAAGGGCGGACACCCAAAATATGAAAGTTTGTTTTCCAGCCACTCTCCGCAGCGGTTCTTTAACAAACTAGTTTGCAAGATTTGTTTGGCCCAATCAGAAGCGAAAAAAACTGGCTGCGAAGTAAACACTCTGAATAGAAGCGCATAACAGGTGCCTTGAGTTATAAAGTTAGTCTTAAAGCGCTGTCGTTTAAATGGTTCATAACGAGCTCTCGACTGCCCGCGTACCGTTCAAGGTGTCGCGGAAAGGTCATGTTTGCGGGGTCCCCCTGTGAACACCTGGGGTGGGTTGACCTGGTGGAGAAGAGGTTTATTATAATCGGCTTCAGTCCTGGGGATGCGCACACATTTTATTCCGGGATTCCCCCGCAGCGAGGCGATCGATTTTTAATCGAATCCAAGCGGGCGCTTGTTAGCAGCATGCGTTGCCCAGCGTGCAACTCGTTGGCGCACTAATGCTTGTTTTTTAGTCGAATTACTCCGTTTTTTAACCCCCCCTTTGCAATTTTAAAGTGACAGGTTATGTGCTTAAATATAGACAGTGGCATTTGCGAGTCCTATAAGCTGTTTGGTAAATCGCGAATTAGAAAATAAAACTTCTGCACTTTTTTATTTTCCCCCCAGAAGTATTGAAGTTTACAAGCCTGTTTCACATTGGCGATTCTGATAGATATATAAAAAAAACGAGCAAATGTAACAAGAGTCATGTGAAAAGCTAGTTTTAGACACTGGATATATTTTCTGTGCTAAATATATTCGATTAATGCTCCGAATATAAACGATTTCGAGTTCTAAGCCCAGCGAAATGACCAATTAAAGAGCTGGGAAAACGGCTGAGCTGGGTAGGAGCCCTTGGTTTGTGGTTGTTTTTAAAAGTAAAGGGGCATGCGCGAAGTTTGCAACGAAAACACCACTTAAACGGCGGTACTTAAACGACCTTAAAGGCTGAAAGAGTGGGTTTCAGGGTCAGAGACGAGAACACGTTCACGTCCGACAATTTATATCACAACGAATAAATAGGGTGGGGCTCAGGTTTGACAAACCAAACAACTTGTCACACATGGTTTGTCAAACACGCAGCAAAACAGCGAACAAACAGGAAACCGTACAAGCAAGAGCGAGGTTCAAACACCCCCAGCACGTTCGCGTCGCCAAATACATAAAGACAGAATGGTGTTTGCCTGCAAACTGAACACGTAAACAACTTGCGAGGCAAATAAGACATTTTATAAAGGTAAACGAAATGGCGTTTGGGAAATGCATTATTTGCCCGTGTTACCTTCCAAGTTACTGCGCCCCGTATAATGGTTCAGTTTATGCAACGACAGTTTTTTTTTAAGTTTAGGAAATAGAAGTTTATTAAAATTATATGCAGATAGAATACAAAGAGAAAACGCACCAAAACAAAATATCCTTACAGATATGAGACGGCGATCCCTTTAAATAAATACTTTAGTTTATAATCTAGTTTGAATTTGTTGTTAAGCGATACGTTTGAAACTTTTTGCAAATGAATTTCTTTATTAATTAGTGACCTCATCGCCGGCATAATTAAACACTAACGGCCCTCTGGGGTTAAGTGGCAGTTACGGTTTATTACAGTTCGCCAGAGGAGAGATGGGCCATAATAACAGGCACACAGACCGAGGACGGGCGTTTACATATAAAGTGTGGCATTAACGCGGTACATTGATGATATAGGCTCCCGTCAATGAGTAGGGTTCTTTTAACATAGATTTATAGCTCATAACGTCCCACTAGTGTCACGGAAAAGGACTTGCAATACAGCAGACGCCAATTAACGTACTCTGGTATCAGCCATCCATGGGGGTTAGTCTGCTGAACTGATCGTGTAGTTGCTATGTGACCCCAGGGCGTTAATACGAAATAACGGCTATATAGCGCTGTTAATAAAGACCAGCTGGCATACCAGGCAAGAGAGGCACCAATGAACATGATAGATTGATAGGTTGCACGAGAACTCGGGAGGGTCAAGTAAAACAAATAACGCTGCTACCCGGCGTCGCTGGGATGCTCTCTCGTAGGCAAGTTCATTTAAGTGTCAAAAACTAACTGCACGTGCGTTAACAACAATTAACGTTCGTTTACTCCGCCTAAAGGGTGATTTTAAAAATGACTTAAGGCACATGGACAAAAGTTTGAACACTCATTTTTGACAGTTTTACACCAAATGTAATCCTTGCATTCAAAATTCTGCCCCCCCCCCCCCCCCCAAAAAAAAGAGCGGCTCCTTACCTGCCCTGCTTGGTAATTATCATCTCCGTCTGGTGCCGGTGAAACTTCAGCCAGAGGGGCCGGTTGCAGAGGAAGACCTGAGCCCGCAGCCCCTGTCCGGAGCCCCCCAGGCCGCCTGCGCTGCCCCCCATCCCGGGGTACGGGCTGTAGAGCGCCGCCGGGCCCTGCCCATACTGGTAGCTGGGACTGAACTGCCCCCGGGCGGAGCAGACGGAGGGCGAGAAGGCAGCGGGGGGCAGCATGCTGCCGTAGTGGGGGTACCTGGAGGCGGGGGCCCCGGGGTAGACCTGCTGAGTGCCCGGCCCATAGAAGAGGGAGCATGGTGGGTCGCCCCCGGCCTGCTGCTGCTGTCCCGCCGCCTGGGGCAGGTAGTATCTGTCGGTCCCGCTCAGGCCGTCTAGGGCATAGCGGGGGGCCCCGGTTGGGGAGCCCAGGCTATCGTCCGTGGAGGGGGACCCCTTGCGCCCAGTGTCCTGCAGAGCTTTGCCGTTCGGGGTGCCCGGGAAGCTCTCCTCGGGGGTTGCGAGTGGGGCGCCTTCCCTCCCCGCCCCAGGGCCGGCCTCGCCGCTCAGAGGGGCGCTCCTGGGGTATTTCTTCAGCGTGAGACCCTTGTCCTGGGCCCCAAACTGCTGCTGGTGCCCCCCAATGCCGGGGCTGCTTCCTCCCTCAGAGGGTACATGCAACGGGTAGAAAGAGCTGGGCAAACTGGGGGCCGCCCCCGCCAGCATCTGCTCCCCCAACTGCATCCTTCAAGGGAAAGGCTACAAAATTACAAATAACAGCTACATGCAGAGGAACTGTGCAAAGTGCAAAGAAAACAAAATAAAACAAACGGACCCCTTCTCCGGGCCAACTGGGTGCAAAGTGAAAGCAAAATCTAAACTACTATCAGAGAGCCATTTATATTAAAATAAAAGGCTCGTTCCTTCCCAGATCTAGTGTTAAAAAACATAAAAATCCAATTCACCCACCACCTCGATAGCACCGTGCAGGGCCGTGTGAGAAACAAACCGAAATCTAACACGCTCAATCAATGTGCCTTAAAAGAAGTGTTCGCCTTTCCCTTGCCTAACAGGAGAATAAGAGGGAATAATAAAAAGAAAGCGCCCCCAGCCAGGACCAGCAGCAGACGGCTCCGCGCGCAGCTCACACGAAGTGTCAGGCGCGCAGCCGCGCCGCACTCTTATATAGCATCGCCTCATTCACACCTCGAGCGGGGCTAATGGGGCCGGGGAGGGGCGCTGGGGCTGCCTGTCTTGGCGAGAGATGGAGGAGAGCAGACCCAAAAGAGCCCCCTCCTCTCTCGGCCCCCATTGGCTGCCGCATCTGACTCTAATTTAATTAGACAAGTCCTAATTGGGACAGTTCACCTGCGACTCTCGGTGCTGCTGGGGGAGGCCAAGCGGAGGGGGTGCTCTGAAGGAGCTGGGCTCCACTTGAGGCTTGGGTGCGGTGTACGACGTGCCCGGGTACCCCCATGCCCCCCGTGTGCACGTGCCAGTCTCCTTAAAAACGTGCAATAAAAGTCACTCTCGCATGGTTGCCAATCCTAGCATCCATGCTTAGCTGCCGGCTCTCCTCGGGCATGTAAGGGCTGTGGTACATTAGTACTGCCCGCCATTGCCAGCTGACTTCTGCCAGGCGGGCACGGCTGCCTTGACCAGCAGCTGAAGCCATCTTTCAGTTGGCATCGGTGAAGATGTAGTGCCTTTGTATAGCTTTAAATCAGCATAGATCCTGTTCGAAGCAGATTGTGTGATTTGACCACGATCACACGAGGTGATAGTTGTGAGGGGAGCTGGGATTGGAACTCAGATGCACTCTATCCGCAGGTGTCAAGTTGACCAAGCGCCCCACAGTGTTGTTGTGGTGTGAGCCTCTGCACCCTATTCACAGAGGCCCCAGTGGTGTCTCTTCTGCAACACCACGAACAAAGTGCAAGGAGAAAGTGGCTGTGCACTGCACCCCCCCCCCCCCACACAAATAGAACATGACTCTTCGTTCACCCCCACAAGCAGGGTTTGCAGCGTCTCTTAAGATGCATCCACCCCTTCTGCTTCGAGCATAGCTCAGTCTTCAAGCAGAAGTGTATCTTGGCGCTTTAAACCACACCTGTTATTATTGCCGAACTCAGCGGTACTCCTTTTATCCGCACCCAAACTGTATACGTTTAGGACTTGCAGTTTGCGCGCATATCTCTGCAGTGAGCGCCCAACCCAGAAAGCTATCTTACTGAACAAACTGTGCGCCAGAATCCATTTGCTAGCACATATAGCAATAATAGGTGTCCTGCAGAGCGCCAAAATGCTGCTTCGATGAGCTTTAAACATCTCTATGCATGCAGAAAACACAAGTTAAAATCACATCGTGTGCACTTTGCGCCCAACCTTCCCCTGTCGCTGTAAATTTAGCACGTCCTTCACCTCTCTCCCTTGCCGTATAGCTACAAACCAATATATACAACAAATAGCGCCAACCCCGTAGCCTGAAGGCGCTTTGCTCATAATATTTTGCTGTACTTCATGTTGTGCTTACACTTGTTTTTCCTGTGGTTGGCTTGACACCTCTGTGTAGGTCGAAGCCTTCACACCAGATTTAAATTCGGTGGGTGGGTAAGGGGTTGACGTCAAATAAACCCTGATACTGTTTCCAGTGCCATGCAAAGACGAACCCTCGGTCAGGGCCGGCTTTAGCGCTGGTGGCCCTGGTGCCACCGTCTATTTACCCTCCCCCACGACCTCCTTCCTTAGGGCATGCAGTTCAAAGGTCACTGTGGTATATTATGATTGTAACTTATGGACTGCAAGCAACAAAGGGGTCTCTGTCACAAAAGCGGAAATCCCGTTCTGTAATCTGCATTGTGTAGTACTTTGCAGCAGCAGGCACATTGACCCTCTGCGCTACTTGGTGAATCCAAACTGCCCCTAGACACAACTCTAGTTTCACTTCCGCAGGAAGGAACATTAATCACCAGTTACCGTGACTTTTTACTGCTGGTCCTACACGGAACTCTGTAGCAGCGGGTACTTTTGAATCAGTAAGTTATTTCTAAGCACAGCCCCTCGCCAGGCGCAGCGCCCTGTGCGGGGGCACCAGTCACACCGCCCTAAAGACGGCCCTGCCATGTATCCCAGGGCTCTGCACCAAAGTATCCAGCAAGGGCCACCATCTTACTCATTCATCCACCAGGCACCGCCCACCAACAACACAGGGGTGAGGATACAAACGGGCATCTCCTGGGCATGACAAGTGCAGGCTGGCAGAGCAGAGCTTTGAAATGAGACGTGCCCAGGGTGACACGGAGCTGCAGGCTGTGCTGCTGGGCATGTCTTTATGGCGAGGGCAGAGAGGAGGGGTGGGGGTGGGGGGGGGGGGGGGTCTAAGGGGGGAGTAACCTTCTGGGCAGACGGGCCTCCTGCGCACGGTCACTGAGGGGGGGAGTGGACATGACATGTCGTTTGGACCAGTCATGACCTTGCCCGTAGGCTCAATTCAAGATACTACGCAGAGACAATGTATATATTCTTTAGTTTAGAATTAAGAATGGCTATTTTATTAGATTCTCTATTAAGGTTAGCCGTCCACAAACATTGTAAATAATATTGTACACACATGTTGTAAAATAAGATTGTAGGGAGTGTTATGGGGGTTTCTGCGTATTGAAATGTACCGACATTTTGATGTGTTGTCTTTTCTTAATAAAATTACGACCCCCCCCCCCCCCCCCCCCCCCTAACCCAAAAAAGTTCTGTAGGTATTTTTGTGTGCGATCTATGCTTTGGGGGTGGGGGTTGGTACCCACGAGGTCACAGAATAGAATAGGGGTGTTTGGGAGTGGGGGTTCAGCAATACCTGACCATATGGGAAGGGCCCAGGGACCAAATTGATGTACAGAGGTTTCAGCCAGTGTGCCCAATGGCCCTGTGAGTGAAGGTATTGGGTGGCGAGACTGGTAAGGCACTGCGAGCAGATTACAGCGTCCACATCTCGTGTGTATTCGAGCCACCCCGGCCCATCACAGAGAGGTGCTTCGAGTGAGTGTGCTCCGAGAGGAGCTGCCAATCAGAACCGGAGCAGCAACGCACAGTGAAAACACCAACACAGAACGGAAGGGGACACCAGCGCGCGGTTCCAACGCACATTCACGTGCAGTTGGTGCTCATGCATCTTAAATACGTAGCCATTCACGCCCACAGCGCGTCATCGAGGGAGCCTGCAGTGCCAAGAAGCATACCCAAGGGAGGTGGGCGCTACACAAACCCCAGCCCTATAGCCAGGGCCACTGGAATTATGCGGCAGGAGAGGGCAAAATTATACAGTAGAACAGAGTACATTTGGTTGCATGAAAAGGCAAAATATGCAGCATATCATATTGATATTACTTAATTATTTTGAAAATTTTAAACTTTTTAACACTGTCTGGGCATTAATTGCACCTCTTTAGTATCAGTTTAACACCCACATATATCAATAAGCTACAGAGAGGTACCCAGTCAAAGTTTGCGGATTGCCTTCCACTGCGCAGCAACACACGTTGCAGCGTTTTTAGTAACTTTTGAATCGTTTAAGCTACAAACAATATCATTTTTTTGGTTCGAAACCTGCATATTATGCAGCAGTCAGTGGATTAAGCGGCAAATGTATAGTTTATGCAAAAATCGCCACAGCCGCACGACCGTATAATTCCAATGGCTCTGCCCATAGCACAGGGTGCCTCTCAACGGGACATCTTCCTCAAGATGAGCAGAGGGCAGTCCATCACCCCACAGAGGCACACTCAACGATATGGCCCTTTCTGTAGCATAAAGGTCCATATGCATATTTTATTTATATTTTATTTATTATTTGAATTTGATACCTGTTTCTGCATGGCCGGGCTCCGCTCCGCCGCAACGCCGCTACACCAGCAGTAAAGGGCCGGGCCTTGCTCCGCCTGCTTCCCGGACGGGCTTGGCTCCTCCCACCACCACCAGTGATGTATAAACAGCGCCAGGAGGCGCATAAAGGCAGCGCGAGAGCCGAGTCCCGTGAGGGTGATTTGATACCTGTTTCTGCACGGCCGGGCTCCGCTCCGCTGCAACGCCGCAGCACCAGCAGTAAAGGGCTGGGCCTTGCTCCGCCGGGCTCCTCGCACCACCACCATTGACGCATCAACAGCGCCAGGAGGCGCATAAAGGCAATGCCAGTCCCTCGTCACGCGGCCTGAGGAGACTGGGCTGGGCCAGAGACCCTGGTCCTTTTGAACAGACCCCTTTTTATCATTTCTTCAAGTGAGACTTTATTACTTCTCAATACTTGTGTATAAGTCGCATTGTAATTTAAACACATATTGTTTTTATTTTTAGGATGTCTAAATCTAAAAATGACAAACCTGCCACTGGCCACAGCACTATTGACAACTACATGGTAAAAAAAGGTAGCCAGATTAACAGTGAACGTCGGGCATCTCTAGGGAAGGGGACCCCAGCACCGGCTCTGGTTGAGCCGCCTCCGATAGCGGTGGACGCTGAGGGTGAGGCTAGCACCAATGGCACAGCTAGAGAAAATCCGATAATACCGATTGTGGTGAGGGCTGAGGTCCACCTAGATCATCATGATACACCGAGTGAGGAACTGGAGGAAGTTCCACCTGCCATAAGGCCGGTGCGCAACTGTAGGAAAGTGCAGACAAAAAGGGGTGGGAAACAGAATAAAAAAAGTACCGTTGTAGAACCTGCAATTAGTAATGCCCCACTGAACAACCCCTTTGTATTTACTGGAAATAAGGAAGACAGTTCAAACTTAAATATTGAACAATTTGCTACTCTTATAAAAAACCTAGAGTCCAAATTAGAGTCGAAGTTAGAGGAGGCGATTAGACCTTTAACCACTAAGATAGACACCTTGACTGCGGAGGTGGCCAGGCTTGGCGGCCTGGTATCTTCTTATCAGGCTGCAGCCACCAGTATAAGGGTCAATCCTGGGGAAGGAAGGCAGGCAGTGGTGGTGCGTGGTAAAACTCAGTTGAACACCGGTAACACTGTAGTAGCAACTACCACTGTGAGTAGGGCATCAACAACAGTAACCACACCAGCCACCCCAGCAACAGCTGTCCTACAGACGCAGTCCAATCCAGTCCCAAGGCATGGAGTGGATATTAGGCCCCACAGGAGCAATCGCTATCTTAATCTACCACCTGACTGTGCACCATTTGTGGTAGTTTTGACTAATGTCCCACCCTGCGGTACCCACCCTGCCTCACCTCATGACGAATCGCACGCCTCACTCAAAAATAAAACAGTGTCATGGCTTAACAAAAATTGTGGCTTCCCAATTGCATACCTAGACCAGATAATGGCAGTAAGGAGGGTGAACTGGGTGGGCCTGTTGAAAAAAATAGGAAGTGGAGATTGCATTGTTGTGAATTTTAAACATCCCCAACATGTGGCCACTGTTCTCTTAAGAGCATCGTCACTGATATACAATGAGAGCAGTATATGTGTGCACCCATTGGGGTACTTCTATGCACATCTCTGCAATAATCCTCCTCAACAAAGGCTAATTAGACCAGTGGTTGAAACTCAGACCCTGGTTACGGACACCCGTTTCTTGTATAATATTGTTAACCCGAGCGGACCTGGAAATGTTTTTAATACACAGAATAAAATCAATTTCATGGGTCATCCTCAGCACGGGCTTAATGTTAATACACAGAATAGGTACGAGCTTCTATCTGGCCTGGACATGTGTGATTGACATGAGGTACCTGTGGGTCAGGGCACCACAATCTCAGATGAACTAGTACCCATTGTGAACTCACAGGACAACATTTGTGGTAGTAATGTTGTCTCGTGGAACATTGCGGGGTTGGCTGCAAAATGGCAGACATAAACTGGGTCAATTATATTAGGCAATTTAAGGTTATCTGCCTACAAGAGACATGGCTGGTTGAGTGTGATCTCTTCTTAGAAGGGTATAAGGCCTTTTATGTACCGGCTACACCATCAATAAGAGGCAGACCAAAGGGAGGACTGGTGATTTTTGTTTCCATCCTTGTCACCTGTAAAATTTGCAGAATTGATGCACACCATTCTGGTATGATGGGTCTAGTTCTAATTGGAGAAAATTGTCGAGTCGGTTTGGTGAATTTTTATAATGCTACCAATGCTACTTCAGCACCTAATCCTATATCTGTTTTGTATGCTTTTCTCACTTCCTCCTTGAAGGATTTTAGTCACAACCTCATGATCATGGGTGATCTTAATGTGCACCCGTGTGGAGACCCACTGAAGAAATGTCTAGCAGAACTATGTTGTGAGTGCATGGATGGTTTACATCTGGAACACACACTGGATGGGGAACTCTGTAATGCTTTACTGGACAATCTGGACCTCTCATTGGCCATGACACTTAGGGATCCTCTAAAATGTTTTGATACTCCCACCTTTAAGGGGCACAGGAGGGGCACCTTCATTGATCACATGTTATTATCATTGACATTGCTGCCTTTGATGGATTCGTTTGATATTGTCCAAAGCGAATTCAGTGACCATAATCCTTTAATAATTCGCCTGAAGGGACCTTGGATTACCAAGGAAAGACAGACTTGTAGTTCAGGGAGGTTGGGTACAACAGATGGGAGGCGGCGACTTAAATGGTCAATGGTGACCCCAGATGTACTGTACAAAAATATTGTAGATACATGCACTGAGGATATTGTGAACTGCACTCGGGAGGGGGCAGAGCCACGGCGGGTACATATTGCCTATCAAAATCTGTTGGAGAAAGTGTCAGACCTGATGTTGGTCCCAGTAAAGAGGAGTATGGAGAAATGTTGGCCAAGGTGGTTTAATCACGATTGTTCCAAAGCTGCTCGTAACCTTAGGTTAGCCCTGGCAGCTTCCCAGAGAGTCCAGGAGAATATCAAATTGTGCCGTAGAGAATATAAGTCCGTTCTCAAATCCCATAAGGAGTTTTTAAGAGAAGAGGCTTGGAGCGAGATACTTGACCCCTCGACCTTAAAATGTAGCTCCAGATTTTGGGCAATAGTTAAAAAACCATTCCTGGTAGAAGAGCCGGGTGTCGGCCTGGATTGCTGCATTACGAAGGAGGAGTGGGAACTGCACTTTAAACAACTGTATTTTTCTGTGGCCCCTGTAACAACTGAGTCACTCCCTGGTGCTAGGGGAGGCACCATCAGGTTTGATAGCAGGGAGGTCATGGAGGCCATAGAAGGACTTACTGCTAGAAAAGCCCCAGGGCCTGATGGGATCCCTCCAGACTTGTATAAGTCTGCCCGAGCTTTTGGGCGCCCATCCTGGCTGCAGTTTTTAATGCAGCTGCCAAAGTGGGTTGTCCTATGTCCTGGGGACTATCAACGATTGTTCCCGTGTTTAAAAAAGGAGATAAGGGTAGTCCTCATTGTTACCGGCCAATTTCATTAATTGACTCTATGGTCAAAATTATGGGGAGAATTCTGCTGCAGAGAATAACATGCTGGGCGTCTGAGAATAACATCATGTCAATCTCCCAGTATGGTTTCTGCGGTGGGCGCTCCACCATAACCCAGTGCCATAACCTCTTTCTTGTACTGAGCAAATACATTGTTGTGCAGAAGGGAACTGTCCACCTCGCCTTCATGGACTTGTCGTCAGCCTTCGACTGTGTTAACAGGGGAAGGCTAAGGCAGTCCATGAGGGAGAAAGGTGTGGACACAGGGATAGTTGATTTTCTGGTGGATATGCACAGTAATACCAGTGCTAACGTTAGGTATTCTGTAAATGGGGATACTACTGGCAACTTTGACATTAAGAAGGGAGTGTGTCAGGGCTGCATTCTTGCCCCATTCCTTTTTAACTTTTATATTAATGAGTTAGATGCTGTTTTACAGAAGGTACAGGCAGACTGCCCTAGAGTTGGCAGGCGGGGTATTCCAGTTCTTTTATACGCAGATGATGCAGTTTTAATTTCTAGAACGGAGAAGGGACTCCAGGCGCTTTTAAATGCTTTTAACATTTTTATGACTGACAGAAATCTACTGGTCAACAACGCTAAATCATATATTATGCATGTTGGCCATCAACCTAAAAAGAACTTCGTTTTTAAATTGGATGATGCTCCAATCCCCGTCACGCAAACATTCTCATATCTTGGTGTCTTATTTGATACCAAGCTTAGCTGGGGCCCTCATCTGGCTAAAAAGAAAGGGGAACTGACGAGGGTTAATGCTTCCATTTTTAACTTTGCAACAAAATTGGGAAAGAAGCCAATTAACGCAATGATTAAACTCTATAATGCTAAATCGGTTGCTACAGCTGCATATGGCAGCGAACTATGGGGTTATGTAGCTGGAGAACAGTTACAGGTTGTTGAAAACAATTTCCTAAAACGTCTTCTTTGTGTCCCCGCCAGTACACCTAACCTGGCAGTACACGAAGAACTAGGGACTCAGTATCTATGTGATATCTTTGCTCTAAGGCCTCTGACTTGCTGGGTGAAACTGTGGATAAATCAGGATATACCTCTTACCCATTTGATTGTAAGAGACCTTGTGTCTCAGGACAATTCCATGTGCGTCCCCTGGTTAAAATACCTGAAAACTGGCTTTTCCAGGCTGGGCCGTTTGAATTTGTTTGAAAACCCAAGCGAGATTGTAAAGGGGGATGTAGCTTCAATCAAACACGCTTTTTACAAGGATAGGCTGGCTCAAAGAGAAAGTGAGGAGCTCATGAAACCAAGTATCAGGAAATATGTTATGCTAAAAACCTGTGACAGTATGGAGCCATATCTAATGGGCACTTTTACTTCCCATGAAAAATTCTTGTTGTCTAGGTTCAGATTCAATATCTTCCATCATCTTTTAATTCGACCAAAGTCAGATATTTTTAATAAGGTTGCAGCTCCCTGTGGCTGCGACGGGAAGTCTCCACAGGATATGCTGCATTTTATGTTTTTATGTAGGTTTTATGAATATCCTCGCAAACGTTATCTTGTTGCCCTCCTAAGAAAACTTAATTTTAACCAAATCAGACCAGCATTTATATATTTACAGCTTTTGTACAGTGTAAGTGTTCTCCAGGTAATAGAATTCTTAAAACTAACTGTTAAACTGAGAAACTGCTTAGACAAATGATACTGTATTTACCATCTGCACTTTACTATGTATCGGGTTTATTTAACTGGCATTGGGACACGTGTAATATGACTTTCTGATGTGACTATGAATTATTGTAATACTATGAGTAATGTTTTTAATTGTATTGTATATATGTGTACTTTTATGGTGTGAAATATAACTGAAATAAAGTCTCTATTGAATTGAATTGAATATAATTATGCAAAAATCGCCACAGCCGCACGACCGTATAATTCCAATGGCTCTGCCCATAGCACAGGGTGCCTCTCAACGGGACATCGTCCTCAAGCTGAGCAGAGGGCAGTCCATCACCCCATGGAGGCACATTCAACGATATTGCCCTTTCTGTAGCATAAAGGTCCATATGCATATTTTATTTATTATTTGAATTTGTAGGGCACAACGGCTACCCAAAAAGGGTTTCCCGGCGCCATGGCAGACAGAGAGCAGAGAATAGTAAGGAGGTAAAATAGGATAATTGATTGAATAGCCGCGTCTTAAGAGCTCGACGGAAGTGAGCGTAAACAGTTTCCTTACGGATGGCAAGGGGGAGAGTGTTCCAGAGGGACGGACCTAGGTAGGAAAAAGATCTTCCCCCCATCCTGGTAAGTCTGACCCTGGGCACCACAAAACTGCCCATGGTTTCGGACCGCAGGTGACGGGAGGGAACATAGGGGCGAACAAGTGACTGAAGGTACTGGGGTGCTGTGCCTGTTTTGATTTTGAACATATAGCTCAGGGCTTTGACCTTAATACGGTTCTCCACCCTGAGCCAATGTAGGTCACGGAGATGTCCGGAAATAGGGGAGCCTTTGGGAATCCTGTAGAGAAGTCTGGCTGCAGAGTTTTGTACAAGCTGAAGTCTACGGGCCACTGCCTTGTTGGAGCCAAGATATAGAATATTACCGTAATCAAGCCGTGAGGTGATGAGAGCATGGACCATGGTTTTTTGGGTGGCGACAGGTAGCATCCAAATGATTTTTCTGAGCCATTTTAAGATGGTGAAGCAAAGCGCTGTGACCTTAACTGTTTGCTGTTGCATGGTCAGTGCGTCGTCAATGTCATGATGATGCCCAAGGTTTCGGACATGGCTGGAGGGCTTTGGGAGATTACCCATCTTGGCTGGCCAGTGCGAAGGACTCCAAAGATCTTTCTTTTTGTCTAGAATTAGTATTTCATTTTTTTCACCGTTCAACTTAAGGTGATTCTGATTTATCCAGTTAGAAATTTTGCTAAGCCCCTGTTGAAGAAGAGAGGGTGCAGAGGGGTCAGAGCTAGAGAGGGAGAAAATAATCTGGGAATCGTCGGCATAAGTGAAAAGCGTTAAACCGGCTTGTTCCGTGATGTCTGAAGGTCTGCAAGAGTCAGAGTTTGCGATCTCCAAATGAATTTTTTCAATGTTTTGTGTGAAGAATTGGGTGAGATCGTCACATTGACGTTCATTTACTGGCATAGTGTTGGCAGTTGTTTTTGAGCGGGCCAATTCTCTCACCAAACTGAAGAGAGTTTTTGAACAGTTGGCAGCTTTAGAAATGGTGTTTGAAATAAAACTGGCCCTAGTAGAGTTGCACAAGTTATGGTAAATATTTCTAGCCGTGGTGTAGATGATTTTAGATTCGGGCGCATAGTCGTTCCTCCATTTACGTTCTAATGCTTTGCATTTAGATTTTTCCTTTCTTAAGGTGTCATTAAACCATGGTGCATGAGGTCGATGGTTATTTCATTTTTTGTGAGAGAGAGGAAGACAAGAGTCTGTGGCATTTGAGAGCCAAACATGACATGCCATGGTTTAGTATGCAAACCTCTGATAAAGAACACACTGGACAGGCAGTTGTTCTCTGTCCAGTGATAATGACACCAGAACCAGGTGGGATCACAGTAAACGTCACCCAAATTAATACAACAGAGGTGAGCATGACATGGCACGACACAGCATAACCCTGGGGCACTGATAGCCACCTTCTAAAGTAACAATGACACAGCGACGGGGCCTTCGAAACTGCAAGGTCATGATATCAGCCCAGGCATTCCTGGCTTGAGTAACAACCCAGTCCTCATACAGGGCATTGTATACTAATATACTGCTCGCAAATAGTGTTCACAATTTGAACCAGTATGGAATTTAGTGAGCCAACCTATGCACTAATAGGTCGGAACGCAATATTCCCAATCAGATTCATTCACAATCCAACCTCCCAAATGAATGTTCATTAGGTAGGTTGAAAATTGTGACTCCATCTAATTGCCCCAACACAATGATGGTAGCATACAACGGTCAGCAGACCACCATTTCTGTGATTGTTTTTAAATAAAGAAACTTATGTTTTTTCAAAGCAGTCAGTTTACCTTCAAGCAAACTGGGCTGTTTTTTTAAGTGTTCCTTTTTTAAAAATGTCTTTGAGCATTGACAGTGGTGCCCTGGAGAACTGCTTAATGCCCTGGAATTTTGTCATTCATAATTCACAAAGAGGGAGGGCTCCAAAGGGACTCCCTTTCTTTTGCAAATGAGTTGGTAACCTTTGAATGGTTTTTGAGGAATTCTGGTTGCACACTATTGATAAATATAATGCAATTGATAAATATAATACTAATTCACAATTCTATTTTAGGAGTCAGTAAAAGATTACCAACTACAACAATTGGATTTGTAGATAGAAAAATACTATTTTGTGGTTGTAAAGCTCAGGGTTTGTGAATCAGAGCGTTAGCAACTGCAAAATATGCATAGTATATTTTGTCTGCTGCCCTTAGTGACAAGAAGCCAGACCAGTGCCAGACACTACATTGTACGAAAAGCACGCAGTTTAACATAACATATCAACGACATAACATGAATATAGCACAGTATAGCCAGGGCTTCTGGAATTACAAAATTCTTTGACGGCGGTGCATTCTGCACAATTGGTATTAATGAGGGGGAGTCTTTGCCCAGAAAGTATTAATGTGCATTAAAACAAAAAAATAGTGAAATTATTCTGCCACTAAATGTTGGCAACCTTTGCCTCACAATGTCTTTATTCTTGCTGCATACTTTAGTCATCCCTATCATACAACTTGGTCTGCTGTTGCTGCATAATGCTGGTGGCCCTGGATATGACACATCACAATACAAAATAAAAAGTGGCATGTCAGAAGCTAGAAACATAAAGCATTGTTGTGCATTCAGTTACCTTGACATGCAGCTCCTGGCAAACGCATCGAAGTAAGCTCCAACCACAGCAAGGAACGCTTCAACATGGTTAGAGAGTTCTCCTTCTCGCCAGGCACAGAGAACACACACCTATTATCCCAGGTAGTCATCTGAAATATCTAAACACCAACTCATTTTTTCACCCCTTTCACTTCACACTGCTTTTTTTCAGTCGCCACTAAATCATGTGAAACTCTCCTCTCACATTTCCATTTCGGTCACGGTAACATCTGACCGGCCATTTTGTTTTGTCTCCTGGGCAAGGAGATCCCAAATGACGCAAAAGAGGGCAGTACAGTGTGGCTTCTGATGGGAATTTTTCCAAACGTCCATGAGCCCTTACTTGGCCAATTTCACATTTAAAACGTGCATGGTGTGTTCCCACGGGTGTTATTTGTATTGTACTTGCGTTGTGATTCGAGGTGAATAACTCACTCTCTTGACTACTAGGTACTAGTTGGTGTTTAGATATTGTTTGGGGCATGTACCTGGGTAGTCGTTAAACTTGCCATTGGGCCCTCTTCTCAAATGTTTTTGTGTAAGTCATCTGAAATACCCTGGCGGAGTACTTCTACAACATGATATCCACCATCTACAGTAACTTCAACCCCCCAACTCACAGACTTCTACAGGCATCCTCACACCCAATGAGGCCATCCACAGCCCTCCACTCCCCAATGGGAACAGATCACCTCATGGAGCACCCAGCCATCATGAACTCCATTCACTCTGGAGCACCCAAGGACCTCTGCCCCCACCATTTCTTCAATCTGGGGGAGTAAGGAAATCCGCATTCAACTCACCTCCATCCTCAAAGCATCCATCATCACGGCCGCCTTCCCCGATCAATGGTAACACACAGAGGTCAGATCCCTCCTCAAGAAACCCCCTGACGACAAATCAACAAACACCTGGAGAACAACAACCTGCTGGCCGCCTTCCAGACCAGCTTCTAGGCCAACCACAGCACAGAGACCGTCCTGGTCGCTGCCACTGATCACATCAGAACCCTCCTTGACCGGGGAGACACAATGGCCCTGATGCTCATTGACTTCTCAGCAGCGTTTGACATGGAATCCCACCTCACCCTCATCACAAGACTTTACCACATCAGGATCCAGGGAGACGCCCTCAAATGGATTACATCCTTTCTCGCTGGACGTACCCAGAGAATAAGCCTACCTCCCTTCATGTCGAAACCCAAGACCATCATCTGCAGCATTCCACAAGGTTCATCCCTCAGCCCCACCCTGTTCAACACCTACATGACACCACTTGCCAAAATATGCAAAATACACCCAGTTCACCAAGCTGCTCTCAGAAGACTCCTCCACTACCAGGACCAACTCCGACAACAACATGACGAGCGTTGCTGACTGGATGAAGACCAACTGCCTGAAGTTCAACACGGACAAGACTGAAGTGCTGATCTTGGGAAACAATACCTCCCCATGGAACGGCACCTGGTGGCCCTCTATACTCGGACATAAACCCGCATCGAGGGACCACACCCATAACTTTGGAATCTTCATGGACAGCACACTCACCATGAAATGCCAGATCAACGCAGTCATCTCCTCCTGTTTTCTTAAATTTCACACACTCTAAAAAGATTTTCAGATGGCTCCCCATCGACACCAGGAAAACAGTCAACCAAGCCCTATTCACCAGTTGACTTGACTACAGCAACATCACTCAATGTAAGAATCACCACCAAACTCCTTAGGAGACTCCAGATGGTTCAGAACTCGGTGGGCAGAATAATTCGTAACCTTCCCAAATGGACCCTCATCGCCCCCAACTCAGGAGTCTCCACTGGCCCCCATCAAGAAAAGATGCCAATCCAAGATGCTGACACATGCCTACAAAGCCCTCCACGACCAGGGACCTGCATACCTCAACCCCCTCCTGAACTACCACCAACCTCCCAGATGTCTGCACTCCACCTCCCTCGCTTACATTCCCTGCATCCGTCGAAGCTACAGCAGAGCTAACTCCTTCTATTTCTTCACCGCCAAGTCTTAGAACGACCTTCCCATCCACCTCCGAACACCTTCCTCGCTCACGGAATTCAGAAAGGGCCTCAAGACTTGGCTTTTCGACTGACCGCAGCAGGATTTCCATCTCCTGGATACCCTCATGGGTGATTAGCTGCACGCTACAAACCACAATTGATTTGATTTGACAAAACTTGCCTGTGGCTGCTAGAAAAGCAAAATAACAACACAATGAGGTAAAAAATAATGCTTTAATGGTATTGATCAATTGTATAAGGCTCACCACAATCTCAACTCCGTGGTGGGTACATTATAGGTGTAAAATGAGGAAATGGACACATTCACAGCAATAATTGCATTAAGCAGTGTGCCTCAGAGCTTATTATTATAAGATCATGCATAGCGCATAGCTACCCAAAAACGGTTTCTAAGCACTTCGGCGAAGAGGTGGGAGCTTGCGGATTGAGAAGTGATCATAACAACCAGGTTCGAGCTTGAGCATTTAAATGGCACTCATGTCACCCTGTTGGTTCTACCCAAGTCGCTGATATTCATTTTCTGTGCCAATCAGAAGGGTTGTGCAGGACACCAGTAGTTTCACGCCCAGTGTCGTGCGCTCATTGGAGTGGATGTGATTCTAGAAATTATACAACTTCATTCTTCACCAGGAGATTTTGTAATACGTGTGAAGTGCCCAGGGCTGTAATGCTTCTTTTGATGCCCATGGGCATTGGCCAGGATCCTGCACTGACGTGTGCGGTGCCCAAGTAATCCCATTTCAAACATGGTCCATTTACAACCTTGAACTGTCCTCCATTTTGTCCCTCGGTGCATAAGGAACAGTGAGTGATGCTGGAGAATAAAGTGCATTGGATGAGATGCAGGCTAAAAGGAGTGAGTAGCAGTGCAGACAGTGAGTGAAAATGGTGACGATGGGTGACAAACCAGGCGTACGGCATGGAGGCAGTGTCATCAATGGGGGAAACTGCAGGCACAACATTGTGGTAGAAACACAGGCGTTGGGTGGGTACACAGGCAATTAGTGACATTCCTTGCAACGGACGCCATCCTGGAAATGTGTGATAAAGTTGCCAACGAGTCACAACATACGAAACAAGCATTGGTAATGCATAGGTTTCGCCTGTGATGAATATTGAGCTGTTTTCCTCAATCAACGTCCAGGACAAAGGAAAATCCTCCCTGACAACTAACATGGGAGTGGAGAGGATGTGGTGCAGTGGCCAGAGCTGCTGACTCAAGCGCTGGGAATCCTGGTTCGAGTCTCAGCGGTGCAGCATCTTGTGATTCTGAGCAAATCACTTAATCTCTCCATAAGTTGTTATATCGGCTGCAAGACGGAAAAGCAAAAATAGGCAAAACTTTATTAAAAATAGTCCCACCATAAAGGAAATGAATTATATTTTGCTACAGAAAACTGATAAGAGAAGCAGATGAGGAACAAGCATTGGTAAATACAGGAAAGTATGCTACAGGCAGTAGAAATGGAGAAAACGTATGTGGCATGCACAGGAACCAATGAAAAGAGAGAGGAGGCAGGATGTAAGCCCCTTATTAAAAACAATAAATTTCACAAGCACAGCACAAGTGCTGTGCAGGCAAAACCTAAAAACCAACAGTGTCCGTGCTGCAAATACCTGAAAATACAGGTGCAAAGGGATGGGTAGCAACCCTGGCAATGAGTGATGATGCTGGCAATAGACGTCAAAGTAGCAATGAATGGCAATGCTACTACTTGAAAACAATGCTAGCATCTTGACCCATCTCCCCCAACCCTGATGGCTGTGGAAGGAACATTGTGTGTAGATTGTGACCAACTGCATTAATTCCCCTCTCCAACCCAGGGAAAACACTGAAGTGAGTGTGAATGCAACTGGTGATCTCAAGTCCAATGCCCAAAGAGGGTAAGAGGCGCACTCTGTTTTCACTAGTTATCAATGCTTTATACAGTCTTAACTCTGTTTGTACAAGGGTGCCACACTATATTCGTGTGTTGGCTACACACTCTAATATACCAATTGCATGAACAGGAGTTACCCTGCTCTAATGTGCACTGTACCTATTGAACGTCTCGTTCAAATCAATTTAAACCTCTTTTCATAACCTGAACCAATTATCTTCAAGATGTTAATACTTTACATATAACTCTTCACAAAATGTTTTCTTTAGTCATAATCACTTTTACTTCTTCATACATATGATTCATTAATATGTTGTTTCATCAAATTTAATGTATGTTCCAACTATTATACAGATAATCTTTTCTTCATCCAAGCATCTTGTGCTTAATTATTCTTAAATTTTCTTCAATACTTCCACAGTTAATAATAAACCAAATTTAGAGGCAACTGGTGATCGACACAAGGACCAGGGCCAATCATGAGCCTCTGCAAGGTGTGACCGAAAGCTAGACAGAGAACTGTCAAACCTATGTGGGAAAAAGATAACACTAGCTATGAGAGAAAACTAGAACCACCTGCTAATTATGGAAACAAAGCAACCCAGGGGAGTAGCTGGAAAAATAAAATACTCACCACTTCGATCTGCACCTCAAATGTCATCGGGTGAGCGAAGCGAGTAATGTCTACCCACCCTAGAATAGTTCCCTTCATCCACCCTTCATGCATTTTGTCAAAACAACTCACCCACAAAGTTGTGTGGAACAAGCCTCACCTCGCCTGGCACTCGCTCAGGTGTTGCCCCGCTCTAGAGAGATGGGGAAGGAATAAAACACAGACACTTTTGCATATGTCATACTTCCATCCTTCCCGACACATGCAAAATAAACTTTGTACACATATATGTTTATAGTCCATTACATGTATGTTGTGCTTTCTATGTTTGATGATATCTGTTTGTGGATGTCTGCTTTTTTGTGTGTTTCAGAAGAGAACCCCTGTAACCATGATTATAGACTACCATATAGCACTCTACTAACGGTAGGTCTTCTTTTACATGGTTCACTCATATCATTTTCTCACTGTTGCAGTAGTGTATTATCCATAGGTCCTGAAGAAAGCCTTTTGAGGCTGAAACATGTCGGCCATATAGTCTCCATCCAAAGATAGTAGTATTTGCTGACATACTATCCTCACTCTGCTTTTAATCTTGCCGTTATGATGATCCTCCTAATAAAGTCTTACTTTTGGCATCATAACAGGCAATTTTAATCACATTTTGATCTTGAATTTTTCACTACTTTTCTGTGCACTGCAACTCTTTTTTCACCACCAGCACCACGACCTGATCATGTTGACCTTCTCTCACTGGTGGACCAATTACTAGCTCCCCTCACAATACGACTCAGTGAGGTATCTAGTGGATACCAGTTTCAAAACCCAGATGATGAGATTCCGCCAACGGGTGGGCTTATGGGTATTTCTATTTCTGTTTCTCTTCTGAACACATGCACTAGCTCTCTACATACTACTTGGGAGTATATAGGTTTCTTGAGCCCCTTAAAGACCCTTTGCATCCTCTTTGTGTGTTGTTGCTCAAAATCACTACCATGGGGAAGCTGGGAGATGGTGCTTGCACCAGTAGAGCAGGTCATGGCCCAATTGACTAGGCTCATAGCCCAAATGGTGGCAGGGGGGATCCCTCTTTTGTGATGGCTCTGGCAGGGTTTTATTGAGGACTCAGCCTGCAAGAGAGTCCAGGCTCTCTTGGTATTAGGAAGCGGGTGAGTTTGCCAAGCGTGAGCATCGCGAAGCGCTCCCTTAGGATCCGGCCCCCCGGCCCCCGCCCCTACCTCGACTAGTCCTATCAGCGGCCGGTCAGCCCCAAGGGGCGACCGGCCGCTGAGTACTTCCGGGGCACGTGGTGACGCACTTCCGGTGGCGCGGAGGGCGGGGACTGGGGACCTATTTAGGTTCCTGGGTCAGGGACCCCGGTCTCTTCTTCCTCTGCGGCACCGGACCGGTGTTGGTCTCCCAGAAGCGTCTCCCTCTTCCCTCCTTTTTTAGTTTAACTTTATCTCTTCGTGTGGAGTCGGACGGCAGCGGCCTTTTGCCTGGGGATCCAGCACGGCCGAGTCCGGTACTCGAGGGAGTAGACGACGACGAGCGCCGGCGATATTACGCGGCATCAGCGTTGGGAGGCGTCAATCTCGTCAGGTGAGGTGGGGGTGCGCTTGGGGGGCCTAGGAGCAGCCGCGGATATAGAAAAGGGGTGTAATGGTGGCGGATGGCTAGCCTGTCCTGATCTGGGGTTTGCGGCTGCCGACTCGGCCCCTTGGGCGTGCTGTTCGCCTTCCCTGTCGACGTTGGTCAGGTATAGCTACGGATCGTCGCGGGGGACGAAGCAGTAGCACTGTACAGGGGTCGATGGTCTCGCAAAATGTACTTCGTATATTTCAGAGATGGTATTTGAGGTCACAACCCCAGCAGTTTTGTGAATCGCAGGGTTTGCGACAGTAAAATCCTTTGTACATTCAGCCCTACCTCGCATATTGCTTGGGCCCGAAGAGGTGGGGAAAGACTGATAGCGGTAACGCTTATTAGCAATCAGACCTGATGGCCTCTGCGAATCTATGTAGTCTGGACAGACAGTCCTGAAATTACCTACTTCATCGAGGAGGGGCTGATGAGAGTTGGCCTTTGGAGATATGGCCCGTTGGCTGGGGCTGAATGGCTGACATTGGAACCTGGGCTCCGCTTCCGTTTTTCAGCGCATCATTAAAAAATCGGCCATGCCTTCACTTAAATCTTTCAATGTTTACAATTCTGAATATGGGGAAGCATAATGTAAATGAGTACATTCCAACTAAACTGGATGTACACGATCTTGCATAACAGATGCAGTGGGGCTCGGTGCCCCGGGAGCTCAAAGTACCTGGTGCTTTCTACTGCCCCCCTAGTGTCCGATGTGTTTGTAGCACGCGATCATTGCTAAAAAGATGTCCACAAGCAAGCAGGGTGTGTGCTCTCAGGGCTGGTGGCCCACTGGCTACCGGATGGTTCCTCTTACTGAGTGCTCGCAACCAAAGGGTGTAATCACGCGGTGCAAGCAACAGCAGTGAGATTTAAGGTTTTAAATGACATGGTATGTTGGCCTGTTTTAAAGTCCTCCGGCAGTTAAAATGATATTGTCTACCCCAGAGCATACCACCCACAGGGCGGTGTTTCTCCAGACTCTCAGTGACCAAAGGAACAATGGTCTCGGCCCAATTGCGGGGAGGTGTTCTTTGTAGCTGGGGAGCTATCCACATTTCTGTACGAGCTCCTGGGTGGCCTTCAGGTGTTGATAAGGGCTTGCCTCATATCTCCCGAATGTTGGCTCTATATTCTGCCCGCTCACACGACTGCTCCCTCACGCTTATTTGTTGAGTTTAGAGTGTGTGTGTAACAACTGACTGTGACGGTGCAGGAATTAGATCACTACACGCTACACTTTATTCTAGCTAGCTAATGGTACTAACGTGGAGTTAGCTTCAGGGAGGTAGGACTAAAACATTTTCAAGTTTTCTATTTGACTCGAGAACCATAGCTGCAGGATTCTAGGGCGTCTCCTGGCCAGCGCGATAGTGAATGTCCTTGGGAAACAGCGATGAGCGGAGGGACTCAATTGGTACGGTGAAAACTCTAGGGCAAATGGGGTTAAGTAGTTTTAAATAACGGGGAGTCCGGAGAGAAAAAGGTATCACAGGGCCATGTGGTAGATACGGCTACCGCCCCATGGGTCAAGTGTGATATCTATAGCTTTCTTAAGCGATTGTAATGGAACTTCCATAAGAAGCAAACAGCAGAGCCTTCTCGGGGGTCTTCAGGGGGTCTTCAGGAGCTGAGGAGAAGGGTATAACCCCCTGGCTATATTACTCGAGTGGCGAGGGTCTCATTTACTGTATGTAACTGCAGGGCCGGGGCGCATACTCCTGTTTAGGGGCATTTTTCAGGGGTTAATCCAAACCACATATGTATTACCTAGCGGGGGTGCAGAGAATCGATGTATAGATTGCTCCTCAGTGAAATGGCTGATTTGAGTTTGAGATGAAATTAATTATAAAAATGATGGCAGGATATTCATAGTTCACGGCGTATGGACGGTTTGGTCAGCATAATATAATCATGCTGGCTAGGCCATCTGAAGAAAGCAACAGTCACTAACCTACTCGTGCTACCAGCATCATCTCTTTGCAGACTCTTATAACAAACTGGATATCGCCTGCAGGCTCTCGTGGAAGCAACTTCTGAATCCTCACAAGACAGTGCTGCTGAGGGAATCCCTATGCAGTTAAACTGTGGGCCGCTGCCCTTTGATCTTGGGCGGTGGCAGGGTGTGAAGGGTTTGAGTGTTCAACACACTTTCTTTAGAGGGAAGAATGCTGTGAGGTGATGGAAGTCCAAAGATTAACTAACTGGTACCTTAAAAATTAGTTTAATAAGAAAAGGAGTCATGGCACAGAACATGAAATGGAAGGTTGGCACACTCCCATACATTTGATGGATGCCTGATGGGTAGTGTGGGTTAACCAGAGTTTTGATGTCAGAAACAGCTGATGTGCACATAGAGTGCCTACTTATTTATTTCAGATTAACGTTCTTTGAAGGAACCAATACCTTTCATTAGATGGGTTTTCCTGTCTGTGATGAACTCTAGTGGCCCTGTTCGTGGGACTCCCGCACTCGTTATAAATGCATACGGTAAGTTCTGAACATTGGTATTTAGTTACAAGTGCAGGAAGTGAGGTGGGTTATGGGAAGAAGAGGAGTGATTCAGGGACAATGCCGGTGCCAGCCACCGATGGGAGCGGATAATCCACTACAACTAGTTGTGACCCCAGGGTTGGTTCCAGGGGATTAATATTGTGGTGGCCAGGCAGGTCCTGAGTTCATAAATCAAGTGAGGGAGCATTGTGCTGTTGTTGAGGAATGCCGGCGGGGGGCTTGGCTGTGTGGTCCCCATGACAGAGGCTTTCGGTCTGGTCCGGACGGCAGGTGGGGGCACTGCGCAGCCTAACTTGAAACAGTATTAGTGGTCTCCCGACATACAGCGTTTGGGGAAACTATGGGGAGGAGACAAAGCAGCCCTGGCCTTAGAGGGGTGAAATCGCCCGGGGCATAGGATTACCTTACAGAGAACTGTGCCACGTCCCCAGTCGTTTTGCAGGGGTCCGATGCAATCCTGTATTGGAAGGCCATCAGTACTTAAGAAAAAATGTTGTCCTACATCCTGGACTTTCATTTCCTGAGAAATTGTGTTGGGTGGGGAATGTTCAACAAAGTTAGCAAACTTGGTGACTCGTGGCTCTGTTACAGGGGGCGTCTAGGTCAACATTTCAGTGACACGGTCATCACGCTAGGGCTCAGATGTCAGCTGTGCGATTCATTGCTACATTGGCAGGCAAACGTGACCCGGGGGCGTCCGGGGGGGGGGGGGGGCAAAAAAGAAGCCTGGCAGGGTGGGACAAGCTGGTAGGGACCAGGCGGGACTGCCGCGAACCCTTAGATGTTCTAACCCCGTCCGGCATCCTACATGCCCTTCCTACGAGTGGCAACTCAGCATATGAGCGCACTCTATTGGGGACGGCCGTTTCGTTGGCTTTCTATGGGGCATTTCCATCTCGGGGTTATCATGGGGACACCCAGATCCGATCAGGCGAGGGGAATTTAATCCAACTGTACAATGTTGACTCCTGGCGGCTTGCAGGTGCCCCTGAAGAAATCAAAGACCGGGGTAAGGGAGTTAGAATCCAGCGCAGGGGTAAGGGAGTTAGAATCCAGCACGGTCCAGCAACAGGCAGCGCGACTTGCCCGGTGTCCAGAATGCGGTCATACTTGGCCAGGCGCCCGGTAGGAGCGGGACGGGCCTTGTTCCCACATGAACTTGGCGACTGCCCGTTACAGTACCAATGGAAGCTGTTTTGGCTTAGCATCAGTGGGACTAGGTGCGTGGGGATATTCGTCCCACTCTGTCAGGATGGGTGCGGCGACACTAGCTGCAGAGGCAGACTTACCAAACAGCATGGTGGAATTACTCGGGCGCTGGTCGTCTGACTGTTATAACGGATACATTCGGCCCGAATGGTTGTGGAAAAATGCTGATGATTTGCCAATGAATGTGCTTGACTTTTCTATTTCTCTCCTGTTCAGTAGTATGCCCGCAAAGGTGGTGTGGGTACTGGGACACGCGTTTGGGCATCACGCTACGGTGCGACTATGGCAGCGGCGAGTGTCGAAGCTGGTAAGCTTGAATGGACAAGTGCCTGTGGCGAGGCGGGGGGCCCTGGAGTGCGGGCAAGTGCCTGGAATATCCCGATACATCAGCTCAAAGGGGAATTGGCCGGATTGTGCTCAGCGAAGGGCCGCTTGTAAATGTAAATGTATAGGCATTTATATAGCGCACTACTTACCCGGAGGGTCCCAAGGCGCTTCGACCGCTGCGAAACCCTTCCTGGCTTCCCTGAGAGATGGTCCCTTAATGGGTATCTCCAGGGTGAGACCAGGCATCCCCGGCGGTCTGGTGGGGCCGTTAGTGAAGATGAGGCAAGCTGATGCCCAGAGTTGCCGAGTGGGCACCGAGGCGAGAGAATTATCGAGTCCGCTGACCCTGGTCCAGAAACCTGCCGCGCCGGGAATCGAACCCTGGTCCCGGGCTGTCCTCTGCTCTCGGGTCTGCCGCCTCTAACCAGTGAGCCACATTCCACACCGAATGGTCTCCGGTGAGGTGATGTATAACAGGGTTAGAGTGCAGTTATCAGACATTGGTGCGAATACCTGCATTAGAGTGAGGGCAAGTGCCTGGAATGTCTCTGTGAGGCGGCTCAAGGGGGAATTGGCCATGTTGTGCTCAGGGAAGGGCCGCTTGGGTCAAATTCCACACCGAATGGTCTCCGGTAAGGTGATGTATCACAAAGATGGTGTGCAGTTATCAGACAAGGTACGGATACCGGGATTAGAGGATTGAGGTCTTTCATTCAGAGCGCAGTTGGGGAAAGGTGACGGACCTGGGGGCCCTGGTCACCTTTGTGGCGGTAGAAAGACCTTGGAACAGTAAAATTGAACAACAGAATGGACGGGAGTCCGCCTTGCGTACTCCCTAGGGCAGCACTGAGGGGGGAGACGGTAAGCTCTCCGCTGTAAAATATGGCCCCGGCTGGGGAGGCTAGGGCAACAGGTTACGAGCCTCCTGGGTCCCTGGTCAGCCTGGTGGTCTGAGGGTGGTGGGCCCCTGTAGAGGGCGGACAAGGATCAGAGGTTTGGGGCCCACTCCTCATGGGCGCAGGTGGGTTCCACTTTGCGTGGATGCTAAGCATGGAAGATGCGAGCTGGATGGCCCCTTAGTGCTGGAAGATTAGAATACTGCTGAAGAAGATCTGGAAAGTCAATAATAAAGTTGTGTTGATAACTGTAAATAATGAATTTGAAATGCCTTGTCATGTTTATGAAATGTCAAATATTAAACATGGCGGTTTTACACCCACGAAAATCTCTGTCTATGATTTTAATGTGGGTTGTCAGGTTATCAGGAGGGAGCGGGGAGCATGCTGGGGGATCCAGGTCCTATGTTATATGAGAAGACACAGGGGCCCTAAGAGAAGGCCTAGTGCAGGGCCGTACTGTGAACCCAGAGCAGTCCTGCCAATTTTCGTGGGCCAGCCCCTGTGGAAGCACGGCCTGGCCCTAGGAGGCTGAGAATGCTCCCTTGCTGCATTTTTTACTAGAGGGCTAATACTGCAACACCGCTGCAAAACCGGCCCCCAGCCTCCCAGGGAAATGCTCAATGCCCATTACAGCTAGTCTGGCCCCGTCCTAGCGGCTCGCTCCAACTAGCTGAGGCTGGAGGGTCAGACAGGGGGAGTCAACCAAGACTCTAGGAAACTGGTGGTTAGGAGATACAATGTCTAGATCAGTGGGTCTTAACTTCCTGACTTCTTTGTACCCACACTTAATAATTACTAGAATTCAGGGACCCCCTATGAATAATTATTGGAATCTGTGGACCTCCCTGAGTCATTACCGGAAGCTGGGGAGTCCGGCCTAAGCAATTTTGATGATTTGAACTACAAAACAATACATACATGATGAAATATTGTATTTTTCTCATGATTTTTTTTTAAATCACAATTTTGATTTTAACGGGAAGGTTGGAGCTTTTCTAAATTCCAATGAAGCAAGTCCTGGTAGATAGTATATTCTGTTTGAGGCTCTTGGACAGTCCCACAAATCAGCCTGAGGATTCCAACTCAATTTTTCAATTCATTTCATATTTACAGAAAGTTTTAAATTTTCGATTTTACATTTTTCTTCTCTATTTACATGCACTTTATTTATCTGTTAAAATTAGTTTATTTTCTAAGCAGTCGTGGACATCCTGAGTAGGATTTGCAGACCCTCAGGGGTCCCAGGACAACAGGTTAAGAAACACTAGTCTAGATTTTGAAATTGAGTTTGCCTAATGATGAAAATTATTTGAATATGCAGATTGTACTTAAATCCAGCATGGGATCTGTTATTCTCAAATCCACCAGAATTAGGCTGATTTTTAGGGACGAAGCGGGAGGTAGATGTCAAGAAAAGATTTGTTGTCCTTCGGGCTTCCCCTTCGTGACTCGGTTGTAGCGAGGATTGCTCCCTGGCCAGTTTTATACCACCACAACTAGCATTTTAATGTCCCTACTGGTACAAAAATGAGCATTGCCCCTTAAATCCGGTATTTTTGTCCTGGAAAGGGGCAATCCTAGGGGGTACCAACCCCACATGTGTCCTATGACAGGCTCAAGACACACTAACAATGTCTTTTATATGTCGCTGTACTGTGTAACCCTGTAACTGATGTAACTTGTATCGCACTTGTCCTCATGTAAAGCGCTCTGATACCTCCGGGTCTAGCCAGCGCTATATAAAACTCTTCAAATAAATAAACAATAAAAACCGCAGACATCCACAGGTACGCATGTGCAACGACTTACTGCACAACTTCCCGCTCAGATAGCAACCCAGGAGGGGGCAAAAAACATATTCTAAAGTTTCTCGCTCGTTCTACTCATTTGAAAGATAACGGGAAGATGACGTGAACAGGAAGAGGGGAGAGAGCAGACTTCCCTTTACAACCATGTGGTCACAAACCAGAGGAGCCTATATTAATAGGACACGCCGCCTATCCCAGAATAGACGCGCGCATCTACAGACCTGTTCTCGAACACTCGTGAAGATTTCAAATTCACTACTGGCAAGTACACCGCTCTGGGGGTCAGCTGGCATGTGGAGGGTAAACCCCCAGTCGCGCAGTTTGTTTTCTTCTTTTTCAGCAGTCTGTGCGCACTGCAATAACACCTACTGCCCGCTAGGGGCCGCACTTCCTCCCAGCAGGCGCCCATTGCGTGGTGCAGAGGCAAGGACTGTGAGGATACTGAACGCACATTGAAAATGAGTTTCAGACCAGCGGGGTTTCCCAGTGTAAGGGCTACACACAGAGTTCACAGCTTCACACCTCACCCAGAGTCCCTTTACACCTCATTTTGGGAAGAAAATCTGATACCCCGCCCCCGAACAAATGTTTTCTGAAACTAGATGTACTTTACGTGTTCCCAATACACAAGCACCTGCAAAGTGATGGAGGAAAGCAGGCATGTTCCACAACCACTGCAGACAAGCATTGGAAACAGCACAAATGAAGTGACGTACACATTTGAAGCCGACGCAGCCGTGTACGAGAAAAGTGTGCACTTGAGACCCCCCCTGACTGTGAAGCCTGAGAGAATGTTCGAGTTTACTTTGATAAAGTGAATGCAGCACTCTGAAAAAACAGACCCCCGGATTGTAATCTGTAATTGTAAAGGATATGACAAAGAAGTCAGTTACTTATACAATGTTTACGAGCCCAAATAATCTATTACAAATCAGGGGGTTGAGCGCCTGCTGCAGAGATCTATGTATATGTGTAACCTGCACGCCACAGGCTCAAAGGCCAGGAGGAGCCAGTCAGCCACTCATCCTTCTGAGGACACTAAAAGGAGTACCATTGAGCTGGTGATTATCAACAATTATTATTTACCAAGTCCCTAGAGGGGTTTAGTAGCAGTATGCACTATATATCAGGTGCCAAACAAATCCCTTATGCGACCTAGCTAAATCAAAAGGGATTGTTTTTAAAATATTCATTTTAGACTGGAGGTTCAATACAAAAAAAAATATTAAAAAATGTTTTCCAACTTTCCCCCATAAATTGTAATCTCTCACATTATTCGGGGATGACATTTATCAAAATGAGTGCAGTTCAACTGTAGCATCCTGTAAAAAGCAACATTTTCTGACATAATGTTGATGAAATAGCTCAATAAGTCACTGTGCCCCTTCATTGAGAGCCAAGTTCAAATACACCAGACTGACTCTGCATTTTACCTGTCCAAAGTACATAAAAATAAGTACATATTGATTAGTAAGTATATATGGGATAAAGCACTCAGTCACAACCGCAAAGACAAGTGCATGGGTTTGGATAAAAGCTCTAACTTTTCCCAGGACTCCTTGTGTATCACAGATATCAAAAGACATCAGAGAAGACACTCACCCACGATTTCACAGTGGCGTGTTCCGTCACCGGTGACCCCGCCACATGAGAGTAGGAAGTACCACAAGGATGGCCTAAACCAATACTGGAAGTTTGCTATAAAATATTGCTATCTGAATAGAAACAGGGATACAGTTAGTTAAAATGCCTCACTGTATGCCACTAAGATGTCTCTTTTATTGAAGAGGTACCCTGGATATCATTAAAAGAAAAATTTTCTAGGATGTTTGGTGAGCGATAATTTTTCAAACATCTTTTTTGTTCTTTACCTCTCGTACAACTAGTGCCGATTGACACCGATTTAGGTGTCTATTTTGGGGTAGAATCCCCTTCTTTGGAATTTGGGAAGATTATACCATTTGATCATGATTTATGAGACAAATGGAACGTTGGATTGGATTATTATATGAAAATACTTACATTTTATCACAAAGAGCCCTGAGGAAGTTCAAGTCTTTTGAACGAAACGTGTTGGCTGTTGTTTGGCTGTTCTGATTAAATGAAATAAAGTAATTCAATACAATAAAATGATTATGGACTCATTAATGGTTGTGTGCACTATTCCACATTGTTTGTTCTTATATGTTAATCTCCTGTCGACATGTTTCAGCCATCTTATTCACACATTCAGGTCATCAGCTTTCTTCAGGTCTAAAGAAAGTTAGAGGGCCCTATCTATTAAGTGTCATGTTTTATGCACATGAATAAAGAGGCAAAAGGCTCTAGTACCTCAAAACTACACTTCCTTCAACTTTTTTTTATCCTGCACCATGGAAGCAGTTAGTCAGTCAAATACTGTGACAGACAATCAGCATGGTAAAGACGGTCTGAAAAAAAATTAAAGTTATAGAAAAGATAGGACATTTGGACAGGTCTTGGGGGGCCAAATAGAAGAGCTAGCACTACAAATCGGGCAGGCCCAGGACTTAAGAAGCAATAGTCATAAAACTATTAAAACTCAAGCACCAAATTTGGACAAATACCTCCACAATCAATTAAATAAAAGAGATGCCAGGAAAACAAAAACATCAGAACTAAGGTCCAAACACTCAGAATGAACTCTAATAATTTTGTCCTCAATCATAAGCTTGTCTGTTTCTGGAAGTGCATACACTTGGCTATCAATGTAATTTTGTTTAGCATGACTAAACTCACAAATCCAAAACAGCATGCCATTTTTATGGAAAAATCTTTATTTTGCTATCAAAGACTGTATTTTTAAACTAAATAAAAATGTGATCCCAAAATATCAATATTTCACACACGGAAATGCTTTCACTATCACATGAAAGGAAATTGTAATACATGCCAATATGTCCAACAGCATTATAATAGGGGAGGGGCACATTATACACAAATTACAACCACTCCTCATGTGCGCAGGTGGGTTGCACCTTGCGTGGATGCTCGGCATGGAAGATGCGAGCTGGAAGGCCCCTTAGTGCTGGAGGATTAGAATCTTGCTGAAGAAGATCTGGAAAGTCAATATTAAAATTGTGTTGATAACTGTAAATAATGAATTTGAAATGCCTTGTCATGTTTATGAAATGTCAAATAATAAACATGGCCGTTTTACACCCACGCAAATCTCTGTCGATGATTTTAATGTGGGTTGTCAGGTTATCAGGAGGGATCGGGGAGTATGCTGGGGGATCCGGGTCCTAATACTTTGTCATTGGCCACCTCATCACACCCTGGTAAGCTGGTACTACCAGGGTGGACTCAACCCGAATTAATGGGGGAGTTCTTAAGATATATTTTTTTCCTGGATAATGCAGCGATCCAGTTTATATGAAAAATACCTTAAGGTAGACCACAGGCATCTCCTTTATTATGCGGTACCTCTGGTATTATTAAAATGTGAATACAATAATTACTGTATGTTTAAGGGTACCAAAGACCCATCATCTTTTGTAGTGCCAACATGTTTCTGCCCGCTCTAAGATCCATGCATGAGAGAGGTTGGCTGGCACGAGGAGAGATAATAGGTATTTACGTGGGCTTGTTCTCCTTGATGGATGTGCAACGACAGAAGTGACCCACCTCTGACATACCACAAACTTAAGAGTAGCCCTAATTAGGGTCTTGAAATGTAAATAAGGACAGGTAAGAAATTCTGGTCTTTCTAATAAATACCTATATATACTAACATACACTCATGGAATAAGAGTGAGGGATACTTCACACTCGAGGAATGTCCCTAACCAGTTATTAATT
The DNA here is from genome assembly GCF_964263255.1 of Lissotriton vulgaris. NCBI lineage: Eukaryota > Metazoa > Chordata > Amphibia > Caudata > Salamandridae > Lissotriton > Lissotriton vulgaris. The sequence continues at coordinate 1,065,186,645 of NC_141698.1, read as the reverse complement.
GGGGTCAAGTACGCCCTGGTAGTACCATATTATCAGGGTGGGATGAGGGGGGAAATGATTAAGCATGCCATATTAAAAAAAACAACCTTTTTTGACCCATAAGGGGTCCAGTAACCTGGAGACAAGGATGTTAGGAATAGAAATTACCTGTACTGCTAATAGATTCACCGCACTCGTTATGACTTATGATGTGTCTCAGAAGGAAGTGCTGTGCCTGAATCCTCCCCTTTGCTTAATGTGACATGACGACCCCTTGAGACAAAAGCCATGGGATGCCCACATTATGAAAATAATTACCAACGTTATGCCAGGGCAAGCATTATCTCAGGGTTTTACACCATCTTGCCATGGCTATTCTACTGCAAATAATGATATCCCATGGTTGGTGAGTATTATATCAGGGATTAGCCACCAAACTGTCTTAGATGTCCACATTAGGCAAGAAGTTCCATCATGTCAGTGCAACCATTATGCTGGCATTGGACGCCATGCTTCAACGGATCTCCTAATATGCCAAGAATGACTTCCATTATTGAAAGGCCGGCCTTACGTCAAGTGTGTTATAAACAAAAACAATTGGTTCTGTTGAGGTTTACAAATTGCTTTGGAGTACAGAAGCAACACAAGTTTATTTCTAGCAAAAACCAATGATTTACGGAAGGCAAAGAAAATGACATAACACACACAGAGGTATAGAATTAAATGCTGTATTCAAGAAGAGGTCCACTATTCGAGGCTGTCGCAATTTACAAGTTCAATTTCAAAACAAATAGGTGACTGTGGTGAAAAACGTGACATGTGGTGAATGGTGACATAAACAGTGCACTATATACAGGACAAATCAATGTGAAACATGGGAAGGGGAGAAGAATTCTGTTTTTCCTTATAACTATTGCACATACGCTACAAGGTCCATAAATGATTTAAAATCTGATCATGAGCGTTGTGTAGACTTATCTGGTGCGTCGACGTTTCGACCCTGTAAGTTGTGCAATAGTGTAGAATGCGTCACGGCAGGTCTTCTTCAGGACAGGAGAGGGGGTGGGCAGCCAAGTTGTAGATACTTTGTTATCTCTACAATGTTGAAAGGGTTCTCATTCAAAAGATGGTTTATATTTCAAAAGATTTCAGTTCTCCTCGGGGCAGTAGGAACCTTTAAGTTATTCTCTTTTATAGACTTCCACCCATCGGTTGGAGTCTGTGTAGGCGGCCAGTCAAGTCGTTTGCAAGATCTGGCATCCGTGCGGCACTCGCTCCAGTAGGAAGTCGTATGCCAAGTGTGGACACAAACATACCTTAGTCCCTCGCCCCCTAGAATTGGCATGCAAAGAATCTCAATCAATGTCTTTTCAAGAACACTTTGAAACTAAGCAGTCGTTCAGATGGTCGTTCATTTGGGCCAAGACTGTAGTAGTACACAGCGACACTGGACATTTGAGAGATCCTTATTATAAGAACAAGAAATCCAACAATGGGCATAAAATATGCAAATAAATGAATTTCTGGAGCTTTGCAATAGATCATCTAATCTTGGGATAGTTTGGGACCCCTATTAGGGATATAGGGAAGGGTTAATAGTAGCCCTTAGTGCCCAAAGAGTAATGACTAGTAGAGTAGTTTAATAAAAACTTTAGAAAAATATTCTAGCAGTAAAATATGATATATCAGGGCTACCAAAAGGAAGCTGTAGGGAACTCACAAAAGTCAGTTGTTGGCAGCGGGTAATGGTAAACTACAAGTAAAACTGGGAGAAAGTATTTTGAAGAGGTGGAAAACAAGTAGGCATCAGGGTTTTGACTATTATGAAAAAGCAGTGGCAATACTGGCATGGAAGGCTACATCAGAGAGGGCCAAGAGAAGCTAAGAAAAGTAGGTGTAGATGCTTGTACTGAAGGTGGGTCAGAGATTTCAAAACATTTTAGGCAGTACTTTCAGGGCTTATATAAATGGGAGGGAAATGCAAATACTCAAGATATTAAAACATGGCTCAACTGGATCAAAATGGCGCTAGTAGAGTTGAGCAGCAATGCCAATGTCTTATTACAGGTGACAAGAGATATCACAACTCAACTTTAATCATGAAATAAGAGACGTTTTTATGTTTGGATTGCTGGCTTCCATGTATCGTTAACTCATAACAGTTACGTAGTGATGTCACAATGCCTGCTATTAGGGAATGTGTGCAGGTGGGGCCACCTGCAACCACCAGCTCAAATTAAGCACTGGAGGTAGAGGTGAGCGAGCCACTGAAAGCTCAAGCCAGATGCCTGGCTCTGCTCGATGTCCTCTGAGAACACCAAGACCAAAACTAGAAGAGCTTTCACAGGAGGCCATGTGGTTTAGTTGCTATAGATGCCGACCAAGTAAATTGAGGAACCTGGGTTGAATCCCTGTGTAGAAAAAAATGTGCAAGATAGTCTGTGGTGGAGTGCCCTTATGTCCTTGGGCAAGGTTTGCGTTATGTAAAACTGCCAAGAATAAAATGAGGATTCTGCCTGTCACCCACACTCTAATCGCATCCTCCAAGAATAAATGATAAAGCATGAACCTTTGATGGGAGCTCGATATCCCGCTAGTGGCTGAATTTTATAGTATGAAACTGGAAAATCTGTGCTTAATCTCAGCTTCACTGCTTGACCAAATTATGTGATCCTAGGCAATTACTTTATTTCACCGACCTACCTTTTTGTTCATTATCACATATGAGAGTTGCTTCAAATAGGTGAGTTCGGTATGTGTGGTGTTTTAAAACTGCTCTTGTTTTTAATCTAATAGCCTATAATAGTGGTTCTTATCCTTTTGACTTCTATGGGCCGCCACTCAATCATTACTGGAATCTGGGACCCCTCCTGAATTCGTAATTTATTTATTTATTTATTTTGAGAGTTTTATAAAGCGTGAACAAGATCCTAGCGGATATCAGAGCGCTATACAAACAATAAATCTTAGTTTTCAGCTGGATTCTCGCCTCTAGGGGTAGTCAGTTCAGGGATTGAAGGTCTGGAGAGATGTGGGAGCTACGTTTATATCGAGTTATGAGTCTTGCTGCGGCGTTGATTGAGGCTCTCAGAGGTGCAGTAGTTGCCTTGGGTAAGCCACAGAGAGAGACACATCCGTATTCCACTCTGGGTATAACCAGAGCTTGTACTGCCTGCTTGAAGTCATTGTGTGGTAGGAAGGGTTTCAGTTTCCTCAGTGTGTTTATCTGGAAGTTGGCTTCCTTTGTAGCAGTACTGATATGTTTTTACATGTTGAGATTACTGTCTAACGTTATTCCTAGTGACTTTGCTGAGTCCACAATGACAGGCTGAACGTTGAACGCCGTAATATGTTTGATCCAATCTTGCATTTTCGGGATTTGAGGCGGAGGAGCAATTAGTAGAAATTCAGTCTTTAGGGCATTCAGTTTCAGATGATTTTCTGCCAGCCAAGTTTGAGAATTCCTAAGAGCTGTATTTAGTAGTTTGATGTCCTCTAGGGAATGAATCTTGAGGTATAGTTGTGTGTCATCTGCGTACATGTGATATTGCATGTTAGATGTTTGTAAAATTTCGGTGAGGGGTTCCAGGAAGAGATTAAACAGTGTTGGGGATAGTGCGGATCCTTGCGGGACACCCAGGGATACTGGGACGGGCTTGGACAGGGTGTTATTGACTTTGAATTGTTGTGTCCGATTTTGGAGAAAAGAAGTGAACCAGCTTACCACTGCCCCAGATAGGCCCATTCTGTGTTTCAGGAGGTCTAGCAGGTTCTCATGCTTGACCGTATCAAAGGCAGAGGAGAGGTCAAGTAGGATGAGTAGGCAGGATCTGTTTTGGTCAAGTATTTGCAGCGCATCGTCAATGATGTGTGTCATGGCTGATTCTGTGCTATGGCCAGCACGGAAACCTGATTGGTATTTGTTGAGAAGGTCAAACTGATCAATATGTTTCATTAACTGTAGATGCACACATTTTTCCAACAGCTTGGCTAAGGTAGGGATATTGGAGATAGGGCGATAATTGTTAAGGTCCTTGGGGTCTGCTGTGGGCTTCTTTAGAATGGGTGCAACCTGGCCTACTTTGAGCGAGTCTGGGATGCATCCTTGTTGAAGTGAGCTGTTTATGATCTTGGACTAGAGAGGAAGAAGCAGTGGGGTAAGGTCTTTGACTGCGTTTGCCGGAAGTGGGTCAGAAAAGTGGTTGGCTGGGTTCAATGCGCTGAGGATTTTGCCTAAGGCGTCTTCGGAGTAGGAGGTGAATGATGACCAATCCGCGTTATTTTTAGGCTTGGACTCTGAGGAGAGTTGACCAGGTGTTGTTTTGGGAGCAGGCAAGGTTAGTGTCTTCGGTCTAGCGTATAGGGTTAGATCCTTTAGGAGGTCGTTCTTGATGGTGTCGGTCTTCAAGGTGAAGTAGGTGGAGATTTCTTCACAGTTTGGCTGCGAGCCTTCTCTATCTTGTAGGTGCAGAGGTGCCACCTTAGATTGGGTTTTAATCAGATCAAAGAGTTTTTTGGGCCGATTTTTTGCCTGGTCAAGTTGAAGGGTGAAAAAGTCAGCTTTGGCATGCTTGATGTTCCGGAAATATGCGTTTCTCTTTGTCCTGAGAATCTTGAGGTGGCTGGCGGAGGGTAATGATCTCCAGGTCCGTTCTGAGGTTCTGAGTGAGCGCCTATCGTCGTTGAGTGTACCGTTGTACCAAGGTTTAGAATCTTTCAAAGAAACTTTTTTTAGTTGCAGAGGTGCAACCTCGTCTATTATTGCTGGCATAGTCGAGAGGTAGTGGTCGGTGAGCTCGTGAACTGTGGAAGATCCTGCGGGAGGTAACAGACGGTTAGAACAGGAAGGAGGCAAGGTGGTGGGATTGAGTTTTTTCAAGTCTCTTTTCCACACTTTTGGTCTTGTGGATTGAGCTGAGTTCAATTTCACCGTTTCCTTAATGATGAAGGTGATGCTGTGATGGTCTGACCAATCGCAGGGTAGGATCGACTCTAGCTAAATGGAGCCTGGTTTAGAGATTAATAAGTCCAGAGTCGATTCTTTGTCGTCTGTTGGGGTGTCGCAGAATTGCATTAGGTCTAGGTCAGCAAGGAAATTCTTAAGACTGTTCACTGCTGTGTCTTTAGGATCGGCCCAATGAAGATTGAAGTCTCCGAGAAATACTTTTGTATTTTGTCGCCCCGCGTATGATGATACTAAGTCCATGAAGTGTTCGGTGAAGGTGTTGTTCTCCCCTGGTGGGTGATAGATGATGTGCAGAGAGCAGACAGGTTTGCCCTTGCTAGTGATGTTAAGGCACATGTATTCGCATGACTGGAATACTGGGTAGATGGCTCTGTTTATAGAGATGTTAATACGATGCATGCATGCTATGCCTCCCCCCGACTTATCATATTGAGCTCTGTCTCGCCTGATGATGTTGTAATTAGGTGGAACTAAAATATCAATGATTGGTGTAGAGGAATCCTTTAGCCAGGTTTCCGTTAGTATTATCAGGTCTGGCTCATGTGTGAGGATGATGTCAGCTATGTCCGCGGCATGTCTAGCGGCCGATCTGCAGTTTAGGAGCATACATTTGAGTTTGGGAGTGCTGATGGTTGGGGAGGGTTCCTCAGTGATAGTGATTCTTCTAAGGTTGTTGTTTGTGACGCCTCTAGTGTTTGGTTTATTGGTCCTATGGGGGTTGGGGGGATAGTAGTAGTAACTAGTTGTTAATGGTCATACCCCTGCTCTCTGGTCAGCGCCGGGAAAACCTCTGGGTAGCTGTGCGCTCAATAAAATTAATAATGATAATAATAATAGTAGGTATCCCCGATAAAGCAGGAGTAGTAAGCTTCGAGGGGGCTGGGTCGTATGAGCTCACCAGGGAGCATAAGTCGCTCTCTGAGAGGAGATTGGTGCTTCTAATTGGTCGAGATGAATTATTGTAGGAGGGGACTGAGGCCCAGTTAGGGCCATTGAAAGCGGTCGCTCCAGCCTTCCTCCCGACATCATAGCGCTGCTGTGGTATCGTTAAGCTGCTTCTTACTGCATTATTGCTCATTTGAATTGCTGTAGCTTGCAAGGTTTAACGTAGCGCTCCGACCTGCCTGCTCTGCATATTTCGCCTAGACTGTGGCTGTGTGCGTAGCGCTGCTCCTCTCCTCTCCCGATCGGTGGCGTAGTGCTCCGCATCGCTTTGTGTGACTATTTAAAGATTTGATTTCATTTTTGTTCCTTCAGTCCACTGCCAGCCCGCTCTTCCCGCACTGCCCCCTGTTTGCCTGATTGCGCCCATAGCGTAGTGCTGTCCTTCCTTGTTGTTGTTTGGACACCATTTTGTTGTGCCTGCAGCCCGTCCCTCCCCCTACGCCCACGCCTCCCTGCTCCCCCTCCCACCCACGAAGCACTAGGAACGGCCAAGCTGGGGATTCTCTGTGACTTGCTTGACTCCATTGAAAGCGGTCGCTCCAGCCTTCCTCCCGACATCATAGCGCTGCTGTGGTATCGATAAGCTGCTTCTTACTGCATTATTGCTCATTTGAATTGCTGTAGCTTGCAAGGTTTAACGTAGCGCTCCGACCTGCCTGCTCTGCATATTTCGCCTAGACTGTGGCTGTGTGCGTAGCGCTGCTCCTCTCCTCTCCCGATCGGTGGTGTAGTGCTCCGCATCGCTCTGTGTGACTATTTAAAGATTTGATTTCATTTTTGTTCCTTCAGTCCACTGCCAGCCCGCTCTTCCCGCACTGCCCCCTGTTTGCCTGATTGCGCCCATAGCGTAGTGCTGTCCTTCCTTGTTGTTGTTTGGACACCATTTTGTTGTGCCTGCAGCCCGTCCCTCCCCCTACGTCCACGCCTCCCTGCTCCCCCTCCCACGCTCCGCCCCATCCCCTCTCCATTTATGGACCGATGCACCCACGCGCAGCGTCCACGCGCTACGGACACGCCGAAGGTGCGCCAAAGGTAAGCCCGTCTACGCCCGTCCGCGCCTGGACCGCGCCCAGCGCCAGACCCCCTGCCCCTCGCGCTGCCCAGCCCTCCCGCATAACCTTCAATGCCGCCACCCTCCTAGCCCTTAACCCCGGTCGCGCCCCCAACTGCGTCCAAGCCGCCCCTGGACAAACCCATGGACCTTTCTCCTGCTACTCCTGCAAATTCAGCGGCACCGACAACATCTCCGCTACGACCACACCACTGACTCCCGACCCCAACCACCTACAATGCATCCTTCTCAACACCCGATCGGTCCACAGGCACGCCATTGACATATGGAATCTACTAGACACCATTTCTCCAGACATCGCCTTCCTAACGGAAACATGGATGAATGCTTCCTCCGCACCAGACATCACCATTGCCATCCCGGAAGACTATAAGATCACTCGCAAAGACCGTACCGGCCACACAGGAGGAGGAATCGCTATCGTCCATAAGAAATCAATCCGCATCTCAACCAGCTCTGACGCCAACCTCGCCAACTCCGAACACCTTCACTTCCAGATCCACATCGACCCCAAAACCACACTCAGAGGCACCCTCCTCTACAGACCACCAGGACCCCGCGCAAAATTCAGTGAAGACATCACGGACTTCATCACTCCACACGCGCTCCCCTCCAAAGAATACATCCTTCTGGGAGACCTCAACTTTCACCTTGAAAAGATCAACGACCGCAACACCACCACCCTCCTGGACAACCTCGCCAACCTCGGACTTAAACAACTGGTCACTTCCCCCACCCACATCGCAGGTCACACACTCGACCCCATCCTCACCTCCAGCAATCATGTCTCCTTCAGCCACACTACGGATCTCCTCTGGACTGACCACAGCTGCGTTCACTTCACCTACAACAAGCCCAAACCCATCAACCACCTCCAACCAACTCTGCAAAGAAACTGGAAAAAAATCTCCACCGACCAGATCTCCTCATCGCTCCTTCTAAACACCCCAGCCCACTCCTCGGACCCAAACCTAGCCGCCGCCAACTTCACCCTATGGTTATCCAACACCGCCGACACCTTAGCACCACTGAAAAAACGTCAAAGCAAACCTGGCAGCAAGAAGGCCTCATGGTTCAACGATGATCTTAAGAAGTCCAAGAAAATCTGCCGCACCCTTGAAAAAGCATGGAAAAAAGACCCAACCACCAGCACCAAGGACGCCTTTAAAAATGCCACCCGCACTCACCACCAACTAATCCGAAAGGCCAAGAAAACAGCATTCAAGGATCGACTTGACAACAACGCCCACAACAGCAAGGAACTTTTCAACATCGTCAAGGAGTTTTCCAATCCCTCGGCCAACTCCAACGACATCACCCCCTCTCAAGCCCTCTGCGACTCCCTAGCCTCATTCTTCCACAACAAGATTACAGACATCCACAACAGCTTCGACAACCAACCCGGATCCCAACCCACCCAACCACATGCTGAACCCTCTCCCCCCGCGAACACCCTCAACGACTGGAACCCAATCTCCACTGAGGACACCATCCGCCTGATGAACTCCATCCACTCAGGATCCCCCACAGACCCATGCCCTCACCACATCTTCAACAAAGCAGACTCCGTCATTGCACCGCACCTCCGAGACGTCATCAACTGCTCCTTCAACTCCGCCACCTTTCCGGAAAACTGGAAACACGCTGAACTCACCGCCCTTCTGAAAAAACCCACTGCGGACCCCACCGAACTCAAAAATTACCGACCCATCTCGCTCCTTCCATTCCCGGCCAAAGTCATCGAGAAAGCCGTCAACAACCAGCTCGCCGCCTTCCTCGAAGCCAACAAATCCCTCGACTCCTCACAATCTGGCTTCCGAGCAAAACACAGCACTGAGACCGCCCTCATCGCAGCAACAGACGACATTCGAACTCTACTGGATAATGGAGACACAGTCGCCCTCATCCTCCTCGACCTCTCTGCAGCATTCGACACAGTCTGTCATAGCACCCTGTTACAACGCCTCAATAACATCGGAATCCAAGGAAAAGCACTAGAATGGATCACCTCGTTCCTCACCGGAAGAACCCAGAGAGTCCGCCTTCCACCATTCAAGTCAGAGGCCACTGAAGTCATCTGCGGCGTACCACAAGGATTCTCTCTCAGCCCCACCCTCTTCAACGTATACATGAGCCCCCTCGCGACCATCGCCCGCCAACACAACCTCAACATCATCTCTTACGCGGATGACACTCAACTTATCCTATCTCTCACCAATGACCCCAGCACCGCCAAAACTAACCTACACGAAGGAATGAAAGAAGTTGCTGAATGGATGAAACACAGCCGTCTGAAACTGAACTCAGATAAAACAGAAGTCCTCATCCTAGGTACATCCCCCTCTGCATGGGACGACTCTTGGTGGCCGGAAGCCCTTGGAAAAGCACCCATCCCGACAGACCACGCACGGAACCTAGGCGTTATCCTGGATTCTTCACTTTCAATGAACAGACAAGTCAGCGCCGTATCCTCATCCTGCTTCAACATTCTTCGCATGCTCAAAAAAACATTTCGCTGGATCCCCTCCGAAACCAGGAAAACAGTAACCCATGCTCTGGTCACGAGCCGACTGGACTACGGAAACACCCTCTACGCAGGCACTACCGCTAAACTCCAAAAGAAACTCCAACTAATCCAAAACGCCTCAGCCAGAATCATATTAGACATCCCACGCAACGAACACATCTCTGGTCACCTGAAAGACCTCCACTGGCTACCCGTCAATAAGAGAATCACTTTCCGACTGCTAACCCACGCACACAAATCACTCTACGACATCGGACCAGAATGCCTCAACTCAAGACTGTCCTTCTACACCCCCTCCCGCCAACTACGCTCCTCCAGCCAAGCCCTCGCCACTGTACCTCGCATCAACAAGACCACCATGGGAGGCAGATCCTTCTCTTACCTGGCTGCTAAAACATGGAACTCACTCCCCACTCACCTTCGCCTTACCCAGAACCACCTAGCTTTCAGAAAGCAACTTAAAACGTGGATATTTGACAAGTAATCCTCCTCCCCCTCCTTAGCGCCTTGAGACCCTCTGGGTATGTAGTGTGCTATATAAATTATCTGACTTGACTTGACTTGACTTCATGTTAGTGGTAGTTTGATTTTTAGGCCAGCTCATTTTGGAGGATCTAGTTGCTCTAATGAGCCATGGTTGTTTCGCTAAGCGATGGTTGAATGCTTGGAGTTGTTCTTTGATTTGGTTCAATGATAATACGATCTCATCAAGTGTCGGGTTTTGTGCAGGTGGGGGTATACTATGTGGCTGTCTAGTGGGTGTGGAATTAGATGCATACAGGGGGTCAGGCCTGGAGTAAAGGTTATGGTGTGTGTGTGTGTGTGGAGTTTGTAGTATGTGTGAGTGTGGGTGAGAGGGGTGCTGCTGAGGAGGGTGTGTGTGTTGGGTGGGTTGTGGGGGTGGTTACGGATGGAGAATGTATCTGTCTTGAGGGTCTGGATGTGTGCGCTGGAGCCTGACTTGATGTGTGGTCAGGGCCCACTGCGTGCGGGGCAGGTAGGGTTGTTGTCGGTATAAGAGTGTGTGTTAGGTGGGTTATGGGGGTGGTTGGTGGGACTGATGGTGCGGGAAGAGTTGTGGATGACTGAGTCATTATTAGAAACCAGTGGCCTTGCCTAAGTATTACGATGATTTCAAAATACAGGCAACACACAAAAATACGGAATCAAGCATTCATCACACAAATGCTGAAATGTATATAATCCACAAACAAATATAAAAAAAAATCTATATTTTAATTTGAAAGGGAAGGTTGGAGCTTTTTAAAATTGTATTGAGGTCACCCATGGTCCATGATATATTATGTTTGATTCACTTGCACTGCTCCCACGAATCAACCTGAGGATACGGACTTAATTTTTAGCCTCCAATTTCAAATTCCTTCACATTTACAGAACATCTTCAATTTTTAAATTTTACATTTTTCCTTCTCATTTATATCCACTTTATTAATCTATTAATATGATTTCATTTGCTAGTCATTCTTCAGAATTTCTGTAGCACGGCTGCTACACCCATGAGGGTTTAAAAGCGCTGTTGTATAATTCTGCCTGTTCTTCTATCAGTTGAACATCCTTGTCTTGAGGTCCTTCCTGGATTGCTGGAGCGATGTTGAGGCTCTGAGGTGCAGGGGGAGGTTGTTACGGGTCTTAGGCCCCAGATGGAGAAGGAGCGGCCTCTGCTGTTTGTCCAGAGGACTTGATGGGTGGCAGGTAGGGCGAGGGATCCAGCTCGGAGTTCCCTGGTGGGCTGGTGAAAGGTCATGCATGGTTTGAGGTATGCAGGTCCGTCATTGTGTAATGCCTTGTATGCGTGGGTGAGTAGCTTGTACTGGCATCTCTTCATGCCTGGTAGCCAGTGAAGTTTTTTGAGGTGAGGGGTTATGTGTTTTTATCTGAGGCGGTCGAGGAAGAGCCTGCCCACTGTGCTCTGAATTGTGTGAAGTTTCTTCATGAGTTGGATTGTCATTCCTACATAGGGGGATTGCCGTAATCGAGTCTGCTGGTCACGAGAGCCTGTGTGACAGTTTGCCTGGGGTTGGTCACAGGGCCGGATTGGCCAGTAGCGGGCACCGGGCATTTCCCCGGTGGGCCGTCAGGGTTGGGGGCTGGTATTGGGCCCCTGGGGGGCGATTTTGTTACAGGGTCATTTTTGCAGCATAGCAGCAATATTGGCTGATGTAACAAAATCATCCAAAACCGGCCATGGCAAACAGCTCGCACCACCAACCCGGGGGGAGGGGAGGGGGGGACTGAGCCCTTTGCCAGGGCCTGTTTTGGTTCCCAGTCCGGCCCTGGTTGGTCAGGAGCCATCTGAAAACCTTCCTAGGCATACGGAGCAAGAGGAAGCCGGCGGTGGAGACAGCTGACTTGCTTCTTCATGGATAGCTGGCTGTCGAGGATAATGCTGAGGTTGTAGGCGTGTCGGGTGGGTATCAGGTTAGGCCCAGCTCCGGGGGCCTCTTTTTGTTGTTGCAGTGAAGATGAGTACTTCTGTCTTGTTGCTGTTGAGTTTAAGACAGTCGTTGTTCATCTAGTCAGCAACATCTTTCATGCATCTTTGAAACTTGTCTTTGATGCTTCTTGGATTGTTAGTCGAGAGAGGATGAGTCGGGTGTCGTCGTTGTAGGAAATGATGTTGAGTCCGTGGCTTTTGACGATGTTGCCCAGGGGGGTCATGTATGTGTTGAAGAGGCATAGGCTGAAGGATGAGCCATGAGGTACCCCACAGGTGTTGTTCTTGGGGAGATAGGAGTAGGGAGGAAGGGTGATTCTCTGTGTACTTCCTGTGAGGTAGGATGTGATCCACTTGAGGGCTGCTTCTTGGATTCCGATCTGGTGGAGCCTGTTGATCAGGGTGTGGTGGGATGCGGTGTCGAAAGCTGCTGATAGGTCGAGGAGGAGGAGGTCCACTGGTTATCCCTGGTCTGGCAGCATTTGAATGTCATCTGCGGCTGCGACTAGAGCGGTCTCGGTTCTGTGGTTTGTTCAGATCATCTGAGTAGGTGTTGAGGACCCCAGGGGTCCCCGGACCATAGGTTAAGAGCTCCTGGTCTTTAATGTTGCTCTGTCTAAATAGCTTCAAGGCTGTTCCCACGCATGGACTCTTAGGGCCTGATCACAAGTTGACGTGTTATTTATGGCACATGTAAAGAATGATACCACAGGGAAAGTTATTTATTGCGTGCAATAAGTTACACCTTTTACGAATTTTTGGAGCATAACTTGTGGATGTTGGTGTTTAACACCCCAAAATCTGCAAGGTACAGTAAATAAAGAACACTTTTCCCAGTCAAATTTTGGCAGGTTTGAGCTGCAAAAAGTTAAACTCGGGTGAGATATTTAATGCAGCTAATTATCGGATGGGTTAAACACAGCCAAACTCGCAATTCCGACCTGTACGTAAAAAGAGGTTTACAGTACACTCGGCTCGGAATTAACCAACCCACTCGTAATCAGGACCACAGAGACTACAATTGGCTCGGCTCTCCCTGGTAAATGGTTGCCTTGTCCAAATCTAACCGGAAGTGACCCCAGTGGTCGGATCACAGAATGATGGGGCCCCCAGTAGAATGTGATGAGGGCCCCGAGTCTCCCACACCACACAGAAATTCATTGGCCTTGGACTGAATGGTGCCCCAAATGGTTGTATGCCCCTGAAGGATTGGGGACCCCTTGCGCTGCAGGGGCCTTTGTTACGCTTCTGTGTGCCCCCCTCCCCATGAACCCGCACATAGCCAGCCACTGATGCATTTCCCTCACACCCCCGCCCTGTCCCTCTGCCGCTACCCGTGGGGCTGAGGTAGACACGCACATATTAATCAATGGATTCCAAGAATGTACGGTTTCACCTCATTCACAAGAAGTACAGCGTGATCGATCTGCTTCGACATTCATCAAACGTCAGTGTTAATTGGTAGCCACCCGCAATAAGCTGTCAAGTGACCCCACTCCAGAGATGACACATTCAGACAGCCTGTTTTTTTTCTTCTTTTTTTAACCAAAAGCACTTTGCATGCTAGGCCAAATAGCCATGCAGTTTTATTTTCTTCTAAACTACAATTCCCAGAATGCAATGTTGACGGCTGAACATGCAGGGCTGGGTGGTGGTGTAAGGAGTGACATGAGGCTACTTCACATATCGATTACCGCCCTGAGAACCACACTACAAGCCTATTGTGGACTTGCGACGCCTACAATCGAAGGGCAACTTTGTTTATTCACTGTGAGGATTGTGACTGAACAGCAAGCATCCTTTCGGTAGTTCTCAAGTGCTAATGCTTTCCGATTCCATGTCAGATTAGATCAGCTCGTTCCCAGTTTTTTCAATGCACTCTGGTATCGGCAGTCATGAATAATGGGACTACAGTACCAGAATGCACAGCGAACAAAGTAACCTGTCCGGCCTACATTTACATGGAGATGGGAGACCAGCCTGACCTATACCGGTTCGTTGCTGGCTACAACTGCACACAAAAGATAAGCACTGGTAAACAAAAGACATTGTTAACAGCTTGTTTAAAGCCAGACATACAATCAGACACAGTATTTGCTAAGGGGCCATCATGTCGGAAGTTGTTTCCACACTTAATTTGTTATGTTGTCTTTTCGAAGAACGGTTAATGAATGTTACTTTAATTTAGCTTTTACGAAATATTTGACATTGTAGGTTTTCTTTTATACTTGTAGGTGTATTGTTATATTTGTATGCATGTCACTTTGTAAATATGCTTATGTAAATTGCGAGTTTTGTTACCTCTACTACCCCGCAAGACCCCTTGAGGCTGATGCGTACTTAAAACCATCTCACATTCACGTTTTACGCTTAATTCGATCATCGCCTAGAGTTTAGACCCCTCTTCTAAAACACTAGCGCGTGGCGGACCCCAAATCTTCACCTTTTCTCACGTGGTGTTTATTGCTTCGAACAGGTAGTTCCAAGTTTCTGTATGTCCTGCTGTCTTTAGCTTTAAAATGTTTGCTTCAAAGTGAAGAAAAAAACATTCTTCCTAAAGCATTGACAACTTATATACGAAAATCTTTAATTCGGAATTTTTATTTCCAACTGCGAACTTGCAGGAGGTGGTGGGCGTCAAAAATATATTTTTTACCCAAATTCGAGGACTTGCCACCTTTTCCCATAGTTAAAAAAAACACAGACATCCCTCCTGTTCACGTTAAAAGGAAATTAGGACACCTCCCGGAGTTCGCTCCACACTCCTCCGGCACTTCTGATCCTGTGAAAGTGGAAATACTAACGTTTTTCTGGTAACTTGTGCCGCATAAATGAGTCGTTTCAATGCCGGGGAGCGGCGGCTGCAGCCGGCTTGTGTGGCTAATGAGGTGAAAACGCGTGTTTTTCCAGCTCGGTCAAAGGTCAGCAGACAGCCCCAGGTCAAACCTTGGCCAATTTTGCATCTGACCCACAACGTCAGTTTTGCGTTAATCGGCGCTAAAGTGGCGTTAACGACCGCCTAATGGGTCGATTTGAGGCCTTCGGGCCCGGAAAGCCCCGGCCTCGCACTGGAATCCGCCCATTCCCCCAGTGGGGCCGCTGAGACGAGATTAGTGCAAGTCTCGGGGCCTGTTGATTAAACAAAAAAGGGAAATTGTTACAAACGATGACGTCAAACACATCCTTCTCTCGAGTTAAGCCGGGACACTGCCCGCCCCGGCCATTTCCACTTCACACTTATTCATCATTCACCTGACTCGACCTTCAAAGGGGCCAAGGAGTCACACCTCTTCTGGCAACAGATTTAAACATTTGAAGTCATATCTTTTATAGCGCTCTGATGTTTCTCGTAGATTACCACGTCCAGATTCTCTACTTTGCATGCTGGGAGTTGCAGTTCTTATTTTATATCGGGATAAATAGGACAACAAGTGCCAGAATACCAAGAAAAAACTGGTTGGTGTAAGTTACTCACGCATGGTCTGTGTAAACCTCAGAGCTCTGTTGTAAGAACCGATACAACGCCTCTTTGGGTTACACTAATGTCAAAAGGAACCCGTTTGCACCCAAAGTGTTTCAAAAGTAAAGGTTTATTAGACATCTTAAGCAGACATATAAATACTTTCCCTAAACTTGTTAAGTACAAACAGTTGCGCATGCGCAAGTTTCTCATGTCTGTTCCAACCCATTTGTTTCCTTTGCACTCAGATGTGTAGTCCAGATTTTCTGACAAAATAAACCAGACTACGAGTCCCAGAATGCCAGAGGCATGTGGAGAATTTGAGAAGACGGGGATAGTGGGGATTTAACGGACGCATTTTATATCCAGACAGGTAGCGCTGGACGTACACACTACTATCAGTGACATCAGAGCTCCTAAATCTCACAATTCCATGTGTGAGACGTTAATCCGGGCCTGTCGATTTCTTTGCATTCCTTGAATTGTAGTCCTAAATTAATTACCGATAAATAGGACTCCATGTACCAGAATGCAAAAAATAAAATAAAAAGTAAAGTCCGGACACCATAAACTACTCAGACATGGAATCGGGAAGACACAGCCCTGTGGCATTAGAACCAGAACGCCGCCGGGAAAACAACAGGAGGCCCCAGGTGTCCTGTCAATCAGGGTTACCCGTCGCGCCGTCTGATTGGACGATGGAGGGCCTGATTCGGAGCTTGTTTGATTCCAGGTGCTGATAACGATTCCCTGGGTGTGTTATTTATGGGTTGCAGTAAATATAACCTATTACGAGTTTCTGGGGAATAACATGCAGATTTTGGGGCATATCACAGCAAAACCCGCAGTATGGGAAGTACTGTAGACTTCTCCCGATGCAATTCTGGCAGGGTTGACCTGCAGAAATGTAACACAGGGTGAGATAAAGTACCCGGTAATTACCAGGTGCAGTAAATACGAATCAACTCATAATTCCGACCCGTATGCAAACAGGGGTTGACGCAGGGGTCCCACAGCACCGACCAGTCCGACCCGCTCGAAATCAGGGCTATATTGCCTAGTCCCGAGCTTTAGTTTAATAATTCATTCTTAATATTTCTGTTAGTCCATATGGGTCCCCTGAAGCACATCAAGACTACAACAACCAGAATACATCGGCTTCATAAATAAGACAGGAAGTGCGTTCATCCTACATGGAGTCCTTCAGGAAGGTGTCACGTGTGAGAGGTGATGTCTCGTAAATTTACATTGAACGTTAGTTGACCAGGACTCCTGAATGTGCTCTCTCATTCCTGAACCAGTGCATTAACTTTGGCCATACAAGCCCCTTTAAACCTCCCTCAAATCTCTCCAAACAACCAATCACCTTCCAGATCAGGCCAGACTGGATGTCTTTCTGCTAAAAAGAGAGCATTAGATTATGCAGCGGGCTTGGCGTAGGGTGATCAACTGGCATAGGTGCAAATTCAGGATGGAGAGCGTAAAAATTCAGGACAAAGGGACAAAATTCAGGACAACAATTCAGGACAAAGGGTCAAAATTCAGGACAAAACTTCGGGACAAAAGTTAAGTTTTACAGACACGTCAGAGGTGGTCGCGCAATAGTGTATAAGTAGGTAAATAGACAACCACCTAAGTAAAAGTAAAAATACGTTTATATTAGGTTGAGACAACAGTGCACGTCACGGTTTTTCAGTATGCCCTCAGCTTGCTACCTTAGATGATTCAAAACTCGAATCTCGCTCCAGCAAGTACATTAGTCACTAGACAATGGTGAACCACACCTGAATATAAGTGAGGCCGCTTTTATTGTTGAGTGAAAACTACTGCTTATACAAGGAGGTTTGAAGTGCCAGCCCTCAGTAACAAAATGGCTCTCCCCCCCTTTCCGCCTCCCAGTGAAACACCCAATGCCCGGTCCGGCCAGTTCTGCCTTGCTACCACCCTCCAATGGTGCCCTCATCTTCACTTAGACCATCTCTCGTGTATTTAATTTCTTTTATAGTGTTACTCATCCCAAGGATGTAGGGCAGGGTATCGGAGTACGTTACATCACACACACATTATATAGAGACAATGACTCATATTAACGAAAGTCATTGTATAGGAAATGTTACTGGAGATGATGGGTGCTACAAGGTGTAATCATTCTTTCATCAATCATTCAGTCTTTCACCATTCATTCTGTCCTTCCATATGTGTGCCCATCTATATCCATCCATATTCAACCATTTGCAAACCTATCCACCATATATCATTCCATCCATCATTTCACTCATCCATCCCTTCATCCACCCTTTCACTCATCCATCCATTATTCATCTACCCACCTTTTCACCCCATCCATCCGTACACTCATCCATCCACTCTTCCACCCATCCATGTATTCACTCACCCATCCAGCCATTTACCCTTTCACCCATCCAGCCATCCATTCACTTACTCGTCCATACATCCATTCACTTGCCCATCATCTACCCTTCCAACCATACATCCATCTATTTACCTTTTCTCTCATCCATACTTCCACTCATTCACTCATCCATCCATCCTTTCTTTCATTATCTATCCATTTACCCTTTCATTCATCCTTTCAGTAAACCATCCAGCCATTCGCACATTCCTTTACTTTTTTACTTTCCCACCTTTTCACATTATGAGCTGAGCCTTTCTCTGCAGAGTCGCAGACAGAAGAGGCCCATCAAGAACTTCGCCTCGCTGTAGTTCCTAAAACAAGGGGTGGGGGAGGGTTCACTATGTCCCTGCACATAGGCAGTCTGAAAACGTAGAAGTCATGAGTCATGCATGATGCACAGTACCAGGATGTGAGGTGACTGTGATATGGTGTCGTTTCCACGCCTTTAAGTGGTGTAAAAAAACTTGGGGGTCTCTTCAAAGTGTGTGTTCGATGTAATTAAGGGCGTGGTTTAAAACACCTAGGTAAAAAATCTGCGCTAAGCATAGTTTCCCGCCCGACGGGTATTATGTTGTTTCTGTCATTGCATCCAGATGTATAATACAGCAAGTATCCTTACACCAACAAGAAGCCAGGACTATTGGCTTTGTCAATGGGTGTTAGTTGCTTAAAATAAAAAAAGCAGTAACAAGGGCTTTTTTTAATATAATATTGAAAATACCTCACTCTAGAATGATGGGACAGTAAAAGAACGATAACCCCTTCTTTTTAACTTGTTTTTTAGGTTCTTTAAAAACAGTTTTCTCACATTGCAGCATGGGCATTTTACCTTATTTTTAACAGATTGCCCTGCTGTACACAGAGGCATGAGGAGGCCGCCACATGCTTTACCAGCCCAGACTGCCCCATTGTCATTCTGTATGTGGCAATCAGCCCCATACAGAATGACAATGGGCGGGAGGGGCAGCTCTTGTGCTCCAGGAGGAGCGCGAGGCGCCCCATCAGGGGGGTGAGGCCTCTCACAGGGAAACAGCGCTGCTCCCCTGTGATGGCCAAAATTACGGACAAAAGGCGTCTGTAAAAGGGATCCTCACGGACAACGGACGTGAGGTCCAAATTACGGACGGTCCGTGAAATTTACGGACGTTTGGTCACCCTAGCTTGGCGAGGCTTCTCGCCCCCTTCTGGCCAGAAGTTTGCCCAGACAACTCATATGTGTATGTACACAGAATAGGGCCGTCTTTATTTACAAGGCAAATTGTAAAGTATTTGCAGAAATAAACAATTCATAGTCCGCATTGACATGTCACAGAATATTTTAAAATACTCGAGATGCCTCATCAAACAGCTTGGTAATATTGAGGACAGCCGCTGCATCATAACATTTGTGGTCAAGTCGCCATATCGCTCTTAGACCACTTTTTGGGGGAGCCCAGCGGGGGGCACTCCTGGGTAGAATTCTTGGTCAAGACTACCAAGTTTTCAGCCTGCTTATGTGTGACATTTCCATGTTTGCATTATGTGTGACATAACAATGCCTTTTGTGTGACACTTGGAGTGACACCATCACAAATGTACTTATTGGGCTGAAGCAGAGAAGCAGTCGTAGCAGTGTAAACTGTGGCCCTCAGCAGCACAATAAATTACATCCAAGCACGGTAATTGCTTCGAGCAGGTCCAACAACTTGCACAGCAGTGAAATGGCACCTGGAAGGGTGACAGGAAGCTAGAGGACAGCTCCAAAGCACCTCACTTTACCAATTTACCCATTTCTTGCGTGAGACTCATTCATGCCGCGGTGACTCTTTGCACTGTCCCATCCGGAGCACTGAATTAATAATGAAACAAAAAAGACTACAGGGACCAAAATGCAAATAAAAACCCTGGAATGGATATAGCACCTATGCATGGAAGAGGGAACGTTCAAAGGTCTGCTGGTGTGGAACTGTCCCGATGGTAAATAACGTGGGTGCCGTGTAGGAGGCTGGGTTAGTATGTGGTGCACACTTATTCAAGTGACGCACCTCGCACTAGTCCAGGCAACCCTTATGGTGGTTTTAGTGCTCTTTGATAACCATAGAAAGCTCTCAAAGTGGTAGTGTGGGGAGCAGCCTTCGGGGTTATCTTGAAGGAGCGTAAAGCAGCTTGTTTTACCACATTTAATCAAGAGGGTAGATGAGATGAAAAAGAACCACAAAGTGATTATGAAAAATAAGTCTATTTATTAACACAACTCAATCAATATCAGTTGGTATACCTCCTATCTGGAGATGTCAACAATACACATAATAATACAACAAAGAAATCAGGTAAGTAGCGCAAATATACACTGGGCTCCAGGGGGATGCCGAACAATATATTAAATACGTGGAATGCGAACTGCAAAGAAAAACAGGACTTGGACTAAAGGACTTAGAAGAGCTTGGAGAACCAGGAACAACCCAAGGTAAGTACCCAGGAACCCCAAGGAGGTTGTGTGCAGAGTGGAAACACAGCTGCGGGTCCTATTAAAGTCTATGGAGAAGTTGCGGTTGCAGTTTTAAAGAAAAAGGACCCTTCCCAGATGACCCCAAGAAACCTTTGGAAGACGGAAGGTTGGAGAGCCACCCCACCCGTGGATGCCCGTGGAACCAGGATACCTGTACCAGGAAGCGCGGGTGCATAGGGGTGAAGAGACATTGAAACCTCTCGTAAACGACAATGGGTGACTAGGGAAGAAAGACCTCTGAAGTAGTCTGTGCATAAGTCCTGTGGAATCCAAGGGTGCATTCTTGAAAAGGAGAACCTGTAAGCAGAGGGTAAATAGTCTATTCTACTCGGAGGTGACCAGGAGGCACAGAAGCAGAATGCCCACCCTTGGCAGGAAGTTCAGAAAAGTACAAAAGGACCATGTCACTGCAGCTGTGGGGACCCGACAACACTGTGGAAGACCAGGAGCTGAACACTAACTGTCCCACACCGGACGTCGGTGTTCAGGTGGTTGATATCTAGCGGGAGCACCAACAAGCCTTGGTAGCTACAACTGGTGTGGAAGATGAAAAGATGCAATCGTTGGGACTAGCAAGATCCAAGGGACTCATCGTAGGCAGGATCATCAGTGCAGGCTCCAAGCAGGGCAGCCCACCAAAGCAGAAGAAGACCCTCTAGAGGACCCACAGGCCGAAGGCACAGGAGTCACAAATGGACCCCAGGCAGCCCACAAAAGATGAAAGCCCCTGATGCAGGGAGGACACTGATCATCAAGGGATGAGGTGCTGGAGGCTGGAGCTTCTTGTAGCCCAAAGATCTCTGGAGTGCAGAGCCAACAAGCCTTTGCAACAGCAAGGTGACACGCTGCAGAGGGGTTTGGACCCACCAGCTCTGACGTGGGATACTGCCCTCTAATTTGCCAGGAAGACAGGTCAGGAGCCTGGGGAGTCACTGATCCACCACCTGTGGTGCTGAGCCTTGGGAAACTCGTAGGACAACAGGAGCAGCAGACCGGTCAGCTTCGATGCAGTGCCTGCAGATGCAGGGCAGTGGCCACTTCACTCCAAGGGAGATTTCTTTGAATGCCCTTGATGCCACAAATCCCTGGAGGTCCTGAGAGAAGCACAGACACAGACAAGACAAAAGACTTGCAGAAAAGTTAGACCAGGGGCAGCAAGAGTCTTCCTTGATAAAGTCTTGGTTTCAGAGGTGAGTCTTGTTCCAAGGGTTCCTGAACTGGCTCAAACTGGTGTATGAAATGAGGGCACCAAATGTGCCTGTCAAAGCAGTCTGGTGGTGCTGCAAAGCTCCCCCACCCCAGCTCAATACACTAAGTCCTGTTTGGGCCGAGGTCTCACCTCCCTGTGACAGGAAACCTACTGTTCTACCTTCCCCGGCTTGAGCTCAGCTAAGCAGCAGGAGGGCAGAGCAGTGTCTTTGGCCAACAGCAGCACTAGCTTGCTGTCAGACCATGAAAATGTGCAACCTGGAGTAGAGGGGGCTCCTCTAAAGAGCCCCCCAGTACATGGGATCCTACATCTAACACTGGAATCAGTGTTGGGGTATGATTCCAACATGTTTGATAGTAAACATGACTGTGTTCGGTGCAGCTTTTATATAGTTAGACATCTCGTAATGACTGATGGCCACTATATGTCTTGAAATTGCTGACCACACTTAAAATGCCTGGAGAATCAACTCTGGGGCTTGTAGGGGGTGTGCTTCTCAGGCAGGGGCACCCTCACACTTTAAACCAAGCACCCTGCCCTCAGGACTGAAGGGCCTACCCTAGGGTTGACTTCTAGGTTAAAGTGCAGTGACCTCAGATATAAGAAACCTTATATCTGTTGTGAGAGGTGCAAGCACCATCTCATATAGGCTGCAGTGGCAGGCCTGTAGTCAAAGTATAAGTGGACTCCCATGGGTGGCATAATACATAGTACCATATCCTCTGGACTTTTATGGGTACACTAGTAGCTAATTGTGGAGGTACCAAAGTACTTACTATTTGAAAGTGGGTTATTAGTACTGGTAAATATATCTATCTAGCACTGGCAATAAGGCCACTAACACCATAAAGGGCTCAGTGTAGGTCTTGGAAAATTATTCCCATGTGCAACCCTTGGTAGCTTGGCTATGAGCAGGCAGGCTTAGCTTCAAGGACAGGCATGTAAAGCATTTATAAACACCAATTCAGTAAATATTAAAGACACCACACACAATAAAAATCCAGCACCAATTTATAAAAATGGGAAATATAGTTATTTTTAAAATGACAAAAACAAAAGAAATCCAATGTTGGGAACAGGAGATATGAATTTTTAAAGATTTAGCATTGTATAGCACATGGAAACCTATAGCACCTATTGGGACATCTGGTTGCTCTAGACCAGTACAAAGTAAAAGTTTCAGACGGACCTCAATGGACCCCTGTGTGGCTACCCCTCGAAGTAGGTCTTTGTCAAAGTTTTTACTTCCTGACTTAGAAACTTTTCTGGAGCTTTTCTTCCCAGGGTCCGTCGAAGCTCTCAGCCAGTCTGGATTCGGTGAGGGTTTGCCCATTTGCCTTGTGACGAGGTCCCAGTCAAACTTTTGGAAGTCAGACCTATGGAGCTTTACAGCAGGACAAACCAGAGATCCAGGCTTGCACGCAGTTGAAGGTGGGTGGCCTGACTGTCGCGGTTGGTCCTGGTCACCTATCCAACGTTCAGACTTAGAAACTTTTACAGAGCTTTTTCATCAGGGGTCCCTCAATACTTTTCACCAGTCCAGCTTCTGTGAGGGTTGGCCGGCGTTGGTTTCAGCTTACTCCCAGTCAAACTCTGGAAGTCGAACCTCCGAAGCTTTTCAGTGGGAGCAATTTGGACAGCAGGTCGTCTCGTGTTTGAGGGTTGCCGGCTTAACTGGCCAGGTCGAGTCAGTCCTCCTTATGGAGCTTCTCTTCAAAGTTTCTCCAAAGTTACCCAAACGTCTAGAACTTCTTCCTGAAGTTCCCCGAAGGACCCCACAGTGTTCAAAACTTAGTCCAACGGTCTGGTAGTTCCAAGATGGTTCTTGAAAGTTTGGGACTTCCGTTCCTGCAATCCATTTGGAAAAAACTCTTACAAATTCCTTGGTAGCACTCCTGGCTGAGGATTAAAATCAAACTTCTCAGTATGGGCGCTTCTTCTTCCTTGAGGTTTAAGCAGCAGATCTGAGAGGCTCTGCCCCTCTCAGATAAGTATTCCAAGTTCTCTGGGTCAGCAGGTGGGCACTCCTGTCCAATGAGGTGCAGGGCAACACCCCAGGGTATGACCACATCCTCCAAAGTGTGCCTCTATTTTCTCCCGGAGAGAGCACCATTTCTCCAGAGAGCACCATTTCTCCAAAATCTATCATCGCTGATTTTCCAGCAATGAGAGAAGAGCTGGCGAAACACACCCCCAGGATGGTTAATCTCCATAGTCTCACCCCTTGCATCTGCTCATTCCTTCCGTAATCCTTCCATTACACACTAAGGACTTAAAGGTCGTTTTAACCCCCTGCCCTATTGTGTACTGGGGCTTTATAGGGGAGGTCATTCCAATCATAGGGGTACCCTATTCCATAGTGTATTCTAGTGCATGTAGGTGTTTCAAGGTATTCTAAGTGTCTCTTTCAGAATAGCACTCACCCTGGGCCTAGTTAGGTAGAGCTCAGGGTCCATCAGAGTCAGTTACCACCAGTACCAGTCAGCAGAAAAGTTGGGGGGTGCCCAGGGCCAGGATGACTTTGCAATACTTACCAAAGCCAATTTGGGAGAGAGAGCACAGATGATGGGGTCCTGGTTAGCAGGATCCCACCAAACTACAGTCAAAACATACTGATACCAGGCACAAAGTGGGGGTAACCATAAAAGAAAGATCCTACTTTCCTACATGGAGCAATTCAGGGACAAGGAATCCTAAGCCAGCACGCCATCATTTCAGAGCAGCTGGCAACACTGCCCAGCCTTCAGTCAAACTAATGCAACAATCTATACTCCAGAAGGCCCTCCTTCCAAGGATCCCTGCCTCTCACCCTCCAGCGTGCTGCAGCACTGTCTCCTTTCAGGCTCCTTAAACTCTCACTTCCGCCTTACTCTCACTCCCTTCTTTCAATCTGCTCTTACATTTCACTCCCTATGGGATGTCACAACACTCACTCCCTTAGGGTGCTTGCAGCTTGCTTTGCACCAGTAGTCATACAGAATGCCCCTCTCTCTGGGCTCATTTTAGCAGTCGAATTACCCTATTTTATAAAGCAGATTTCAACTAGTACTCCTTGTAGGCCATGTCACTATGCATACCGTGGATTATAAAGTAAAACTCCAAGTCCCAAAGTGCTTAGTGTCATTGGCGTAAACATGATTTACTCAACATTATCCTTATTAATAAGCTGGCAGCTCTCCTTGAGGCTCTGGAGCTCATCCACCATTCTGGCTGCTGAGCTCTGCTTGGGGCTTTAGAGATCATCCACCATTCTGGCTGCTGAGCTTTTCTTGAGGCTCTGGAGCTCACCCACCATTCTGGCTGCTGAGCTCTGCTTGAGACTCCGGAGCTCACCCACCATACCGGCTGCTGAGACCTGCTTGAGGCTCTGGAACTCACCCACCATTCTGGCTGCTGAGCTCTGCTTGAGACTCTGGAGCTCCTCCACCTTTCTGGCTGCTGAGCCCTGCTTAAGGCTCTGGAGCTCACCCACCATTCCATCTGCTGAGCCCTGCTTGAGGCTCTGGAGCTCATCCACCATTCTGGGTGCTAAGCTCTGCTTGAGGCTCTTATAGCTCACCCACAATTCCGGCTGCTGAGCTCTGCTTAAGGCTCTGGAGCCCCCCCCACCTTTCCGGCTGCTGAGCCCTGCTTGAGGCTCTGGAGCTCACACAAAATTCTGGCTGCTGAGCTCTGCTTGTGGCTCTGGAGCTCGTCCACTATTCTGGCTGCTGAGCTCTGCTTGAGGCTCTGGAGCTCACCAACCATTCCGGCTGCTGAGCCCTGCTTGGGGCTCATACCCACCATTCTGGCTGCTAAGCTCTGCTTGAGGCTCTGGAGCTCACCCACCATTCTGGCTGCTGAGCCCTGCTTGGGACTCCTACCCACCATTCTGACTGCTGAGCCCTGCTTGAGGCTCTGGAGCTCACCCACCATTCTGGCTGCTGAGCTCTGCTTGGGGCTCTGGAGCTCATCCCCTATTCTGGCTGCTGAGCTCTGCTTGGGGCTCTTGAGCTCACCCACCATTCTGGCTGCTGAGCTCTGCTTGGGGCTCTGGAGCTCATCCCCCATTCTGGCTGCTGAGCTCTGCTTGGGGCTCTGCAGCTCACCCACCATTCTGGCTGCCCCACCATTCTGGCTGCTGAGCTCTGCTTGGGGCTCTGGAGCTCATCCCCCATTCTGGCTGCTGAGCTCTGCTTGGGGCTCTGGAGCTCATCCCCCATTCTGGCTGCTGAGCTCTGCTTAGGGCTCTGGAGCCCACGCACCATTCTGGCTGCTGATATCTGCTTGAGGCTCTGGAGATCACCCACCATTTTGGGTGCTAAGCTCTGCTTGAGGCTCTGGAGCTCACCCACCATTCTGGCTGCTGAGCCCTGCTTGGGGCTCCTACCCATCATTCTGGCTGCGGAGCCCTGCTTGAGGCTCTGGAGCTCACCCACCATTCTGGCTGCTGATCTCTGCTTGGGGCTCTGGAGCTCATCCCCCATTCTGGCTGCTGAGCTCTGCTTGGGGCTGTGGAGCTCACCCACCATTCTGGCTGCTGAGCTCTGCTTGGGGCTCTGGAGCTCATCCCCCATTCTGGCTGCTGAGCTCTGCTTGGGGCTCTGGAGCTCATCCACCATTCTGGCTGCTGAGCTCTGATTGAGGCTCTGGAGCTCACCCACCATTCTGGCTGCTGAGCTCTGCTTGGGGCTCTGGAGCTCATCCACCATTCTGGCAGTTGAGCTCTGCTCGGGGCTCTCAAGCTCACCCACCATTATGGCTGCTGAGCTCTGCTTGGGGCTCTGGAGCTCATCCACCATTCTGGCTGCTGAGCTCTGCTTGGGGCTCTGGAGCTCATCCACCATTCTGGCTGCTGAGCTCTGCTTAGGGCTCTGGAGGCTATCCACCATTCTGGCTGCTGAGCTCTGCTTAGGGCTCTGGAGCCCATCCACCATTTGGCTGCTGAGCTCTGCTTAGGGCTCTGGAGCCCATCCACCATTCAGGCTGCTGAGCTCTGCTTGGGGCTCTGGAGCGAATCCATCATTCTGGCTGCTGAGCTCTGCTTGGGGCTCTGGAGCTCATCCACCATTCTGGCTGCTGAGCTCTGCTCGAGGCTCTAGAGCTCATCCACCATTCTGGCTGCTGAGCTCTGCTCGAGGCTCTGGAGCTCACCCACCATTCTGGCTGCTGAGCTCTGCTTGAGGCTCTGGAGCTCATCCACCATTCTGGCTGCTGAGCTCTACTCGAGGCTCTGGAGCTCACCCACCATTCTGGCTGCTGAGCCCTGCTTGGGGATCTGGAGCTCATCCTCCATTCTGGCTGCTGAGCTTTTTTTGAGGCTCCTGAGCTCACCCACCATTCTGGCTGCTGAGCTCTGCTTGGGGCTCTGGAGCCCATCCACCATTCTGGCTGCTGAGCTCTGCTCGAGGACCCAGAGCTCACCCACCATTCTGGCTGCTGAGCTCTGCTTGGTGCTCTGGAGCTCATCCCCTATTCTGGCTGCTGAGCTCTGCTCGGGGCTCTGGAGCTCACCCACCATTCTGGCTGCTGAGCTCTGCTTGGGGCTCTGGAGCTCATCCCCCATTCTGGCTGCTGAGCTCTGCTTGGGGCTCTGGAGCTCACCCACCATTCTGACTGCTGAGCTCTGCTTGGGGCTCTGGAGCTCATCCCCCATTCTGGCTGCTAAGCTCTGCTTGAGGCTCTGGAGCTCATCCACCATTCTGGCTGCTGAGCCCTGCTTGGGGCTCCTACCCACCATTCTGGCTGCTGAGCCCTGCTTGAGGCTCTGGAGCTCACCCACCATTCTGGCTGCTGAGCTCTGCTTGGGGTTCTGGAGCTCATCCCCCATTCTGGCTGCTGAGCTCTGCTTGGGGCTGTGGAGCTCACCCACCATTCTGGCTGCTGAGTTCTGCTTGGGGCTCTGGAGCTCATCCCCCATTCTGGCTGCTGAGCTCTGCTTGGGGCTCTGGAGCTCACCCACCATTCTGGCTGCTGAGCTCTGATTGAGGCTCTGGAGCTCACCCACCATTCTGGCTGCTGAGCTCTGCTTGGGGCTCTGGAGCTCATCCACCATTCTGGCTATTGAGCTCTGCTTGGGGCTCTCAAGCTCACCCACCATTCTGGCTGCTGAACTCTGCTTGGGGCTCTGGAGCCCATCCACCATTCTGGCTGCTGAGCTCTGCTTAGGGCTCTGGAGCCCATCCACCATTCTGGCTGCTGAGCTCTGCTTAGGGCTCTGGAGCCCATCCACCATTCTGGCTGCTGAGCTCTGCTTGGGGCTCTGGAGCTAATCCACCATTCTGGCTGCTGAGCTCTGCTTGGGGCTCTGGAGCTCATCCACCATTCTGGCCGCTGAGCTCTGCTCGAGGCTCTGGAGCTCATATACCATTCTGGCTGCTGAGCTCTGCTCGAGGCTCTGGAGCTCACCCACCATTCTGGCTGCTGAGCTCTGCTTGAGGCTCTGGAGCTAATCCACCATTCTGGCTGCTGAGCTCTGCTCGGGCTCTGGAGCTCACCCACCATTCTGACTGCTGAGCCCTGCTTGGGGCTCTGGAGCTCATCCTCCATTCTGGCTGCTGAGCTTTTTTTGAGGCTCCTGAGCTCACCCACCATTCTGGCTGCTGAGCTCTGCTTGGGGCTCTGGAGCCCATCCACCATTCTGGCTGCTGAGCTCTGCTCGAGGCCCCAGAGCTCACCCACCATTCTGGCTGCTGAGCTCTGCTTGGGGCTCTGGAGCTCATCCACCATTCTGGCTGCTGAGCTCTGCTTGGGGCTCTGGAGCTCATCCACCATTCTGGCTGCTGAGCTCTGCTTGGGGCTCTGGAGCGCATCCACCATTCTGGCTGCTGAGCTCTGCTTGGGGCTCTGGAGCTCATCCACCATTCTGGCTGCTGAGCTCTGCTTGGGACTCTGGAGCTCAACCACCATTCTGGCTGCTGAGCTCTGCTTAGGGCTCTGGAGCCCATCCACCATTCTGGCTGCTGAGCTCCGATTGGGGCTCTGGAGCTCATCCCCCATTCTGGCTGCTGAGCTCTGCTTAGGGCTCTGGAGCTCACCCACCATTTTGGGTGCTAAGGTCTGCTTGAGGCTCTTAAGCTCACCCACCATTCTGGCTGCTGAGCCCTGCTTGGGGCTCCTACCCACCATTCTGGCTGCTGATATCTGCTTGAGGCTCTGGAGCTCACCCACCATTTTGGGTGCTACGCTCTGCTTGGGGCTCTGGAGCTCATCCACCATTCTGGCTGCTGAGCTCTGCTTGAATGAATTTACGATTGCGAAGTTTGTGGCCACAGACTCTGACTTCGGGGCCCAAATCCTCCTTGTTGTTCCCCTGCAAAGTTTGCCGCTTTAGAAGTATATCAAACAGCAGGATAATTGTGGATAAACTTTATGACAAGACCAACGTAAATGAAACGTATTCCATGGCCTCCTGTTTCCAAGGCTTTGCGCACTGTCTCATGCTTTACCTTTCCGACCGGGCCTGTTCTTCATACTTTTTAAACTTTTTAAACTATCTCTTGTAGCTTGTGATGGCAGCGTTGGCTGAGTTCTCCTGAGCTCCACAGCTTCTGTCTGTTCTTTCAGCTTATATAGCAATGCTGCTGAGCCATCCACTAAGAGAGGCCAGCGCAAGTGCTTGACACCTTAGGACAGTGTTGCAGCCAGCGCCTGCCTAGAGCTAGAGCCCGGGGCGGTAGGGAGACGGCATCGCGAGCTGGGGGGCTGCAGAGACCGGGCACCGCTCTGAACAGTGGCTGCAACGTTGAATGAGTAGGTATCACTCGTGTCCTTGAGTAGGGGCGTCTCCGAGGCTGTCTCAAAGCCCCCTTCTTCAGTCTAAATGGAGGTAGAGCAAGTAAAAAATGCTGAGCAGGTTTAAGGGCATCACTTAAACCGTGTAAATAAAAAAAACATGAAGCGTCTCAGCTTTGCCTAGGAAGCTTACCTTTAGCTAATCCAGCTGTGGCAACCAAAGTCTGCAAGACCGACCGGTGTAGGCGCTAGAAGCCACAACAAAGTCTCCTCCAGGATATAAGGAGCAGGGAAGACTGGAGTCATTTACGACCAAGCTATCAGCTTACACCAGCTGACATGCGTGACAAATATGTTACCCTGCACCAATGCGGGGGATTACATGAAATTGCGTTAGTCTAACCCCTGATGCGTGGCACTTGACAGGGCTGCATGGCAGTAGTCCAGGCGGACAGAGTCAGCGATCACAAAATGAGGGAGACTGGATGCAGACAAGGGCCCTTAAAGCCCGTACTTCTTTCTATTCTTAGGGTGCCAGAAATTCCCTCAATGGCTTCCAGCACTTTCCCTCCAGATGTGGAATCAGCTGGTGTGACTCACAGTGAAGCACCAGCCAGATTCAACCATTATCGCTGGATCCCTTGTCCTTTTCCCACTCCCTATGGCTGCTTTAGTGTTCATTTTTTCTCACACCGCAACCCTCCATGTGCTCACCCCTCCTGAATGGGGCACCTCCTGCAGGTGTTTTTGTAGCTCTCCTTTACTCACACACTATCCTCTGCTCCCTTACCTGTGTTTCACTGGTCCCTCAGAGACTTTGCAGCTCCCCTGATCCACACAACTATCACATGCGTCCTACAATATCCTGAGCCACAGTCTGAGGTGGTTTTGACTCCTAGCTCTCCTTATCGCGAGCCCTACTCCCCGCCACCCCCTGAGATGTCACACGTTGCCTCACATCACAGACACCTGCCCTGTTTTCCTATGGCATCTCTGGCTGCTTTTCTGTTCCTTCTGACCTGGACCAATGACTTCCACTTTGTCCTTCCATCGATATTCCTTCCTGTTCGCCACATCTTCAAGAGAGGATGTGGCGTAACGGCCAGAGCTGTCAACTTTGGAGCTGGGCATCCAGGTTCGAGTCTTGGCGTACGCTCAACATCCTGGGCAAATCACTTAATCTCCCTGTGCCTATGAACAGCGCTTGGATACCCTCACGGATAATTAGCCGCGCTCCACAAATCAGAGCATTTAATATTTATTTATTTGATGATCAGCTGATCGTATTGGTATTCATCTACAGATAAAGGATCAAGAAAGAAAACGTGCTACGTCTTTGCTCTCTTCATCCCTCTTTTAATCTAAGCTTTCCTTTTTTACAAATCCTTTTTTTCTCACTTGATTTGCCAGTGCTTCAAAATTCAAGGTTTATAGTTTTATTTGTTCATTCGGGCCTTTACAGTCCTCTCTTCCATTCTACACGCCTTCCTGGCGCACTCTTACTTCTGATGCGTTAGTCTCACCCTAAAATGACTTTCGGAAAATGGAAAGCTCAGGCACAATTGCAAAATATAATGTTCAGAAGAACTGAACGGCAGGACTTTTAAGAGTTACAGGATGTCTTTATCTGCTCAAGATGAATGCAGATCTATGGCTGGCAACTGCTTTTTCGAGAGAAAATGTAAGTACTTTCCTTTTTAACTGGATTTTATACTTTCCTTGGCAATTGCCTCTCCTTAAAATTGCACCGACTGTAATAATGTAACCCAGAGCAGAATGATCCACCTCTCCTTGTTCATAGGTTAGAGGTCAAATTGTTGAATTCAGGACAAGCCAACTTGGGTTTGACACTTGTCCTCTGAGCAAAAGGTATGTGACGCTGCAAATCATTTCACACAACTTTATTCCAGGGGTAGATATGGTTCACTCCAGGTTATTGAGTAGTAGGTTAGGAGCAAATCAAAAGTAAGTTGTAGGAAAATCTTTGTGAACTGTGCTCTTCGTGGCTCTGTTCCACAGTTCCCAGATTTGACAATACTTGGAAATCTTAAAAGAGGTTTAACATCATTGCCTCATCCACCCTTTCTCTTCTAAACTTTTGAGTTGGAACACCTGCCAGACAAGAAACACTGTCTGCTTGATAATCTCCAATTGCCCAGGCCCACCCATCCTAAAATGGGACAGAGTCTCTCTCTCTTTCTCCCACAACAACGTACATTTCTTGCCCAGCAAGGCAAAAGCAGAAGTTGTGTATGCCCCTGCAGGGCTTACGCCTGGAGATGCCTCCTGGACCCAGCCTCCTGCAGGGCGGTGGAGATAATTTAGATTGGCGGCAGGGCAGTAGATTGATGCCAGTGGGAACCTGTCTGTGGGCAAGGATCTCAGTCCTGGTGACCAGGTGAGGATACATACAATATGATGCTGGGTGAAGAGACAAGGGGGCACATGCATAAAAGGAAATTGCATTCGCAAATGGTGCGAATCACAAAATTCGTCCGTTTGCGAATGCAATTCCCATTTTTGGGATGCATTAACATTTTTGTAATTTTCGCAATTTAAGAAATCGCAAAATTGCGATTTCTTAAATTGCGATTGCATTTAAGGAATCTCAAATTGAGATTCCTTAAATGCAATGCATCAAACTCTAAAAATTTGCGAATTTGCAAATAAGGGGAGCAAATTACCATGAAGTTGACCTTCATGGTAATATGCGAAAACTTTGATTAATGCACTAAAGTGCATTTTTCAAAGTTCCATTTTACACACACATGCCCTTGGGGCATGTGAGTGTGCAAAATGTACTCCTAAGCAGATTTCAGGGGTGCAACAGGGTGTCCTTTGGACACCCCTGCACCCTTGAAATTGCATTCTTAATTTGCGAATTTCTATTGATGAATTGCAAATTAAGAATGTCTTTCCATTCATTCCTATGGGCCTCTAGGCCCATAGGAATGGATGGAGAGGTATTCCTTAATTGCGATTCTCAATTAGCGAATCGCAATTAAGGAATTTTAAGAAATCGCTATTTTTATAGCGATTTCATGATGCATTGCAGTTTGCAATTCCTTAATTGCGATTCCTTATTTTTCGCAATTAAGGAATCGTAAAATGCAATATTGAAGCATGTGCCCAATGGCCTCGACTGAAGTGTAGTTGGTGTTTTAGCTTCCCCAGAAGCTACAACAATGATACACCTGCATATATCAGCGAAAGTCTGTTGCATGATGTTTAACCGAGGGAGCCAGCACAGGAAGGAAGACAAAGTGCATACCAGGGGAGTGTCCAGGAGACACATACATCCCTTGCAAATGTACAGCTAGAACACTGTAGAAAGCAAAGGCACAAACACTTTGGAAGAGAACTTGAATGTGAAAGGTAGAATGCTTATTTGACCATCAAAGCACTGTGCTGATCCCAGATTTTAATATGCAAATAACCACTCATTATGGCCAATGATGCAAAACATAAAGATTTTCTGTCTTAAAGTGGCCAGTTTGCATTGTTCAGCTCAGCTTCCATTTTTTGATATTGTGTAAAACAATACCACCGAAGACGTAGGGCATTTCAAATGAATGAGTATGTCCCTCAATCTTTCGCAGCCTCTGCGACCAGCATCTTTTGCGACTCTCAGCCTCTTCCTGAGGCTAGCGTATGCAGGAGGACGAGTTAGACTAACTCTAGAGCATACAAATCACTCCAGTTTATTTTGGGAGCTCAACAGATTCAATTAGGTAACCCTGCTGGACAAAGTCTGAAATGGAATCTTGACAAACCTGTGGGAAGAAGCATAGGCGATCTCCACCCAACCTGCCTCCCCCCAACTTGGCACAGTCTTGAATGAGGTTTCTGCGATGACAGAGCCTGAAACTTTGGAGAGACTGAAGAGTTCTAAGATCAGGCACAAGTCTGCATCTGATGCCTTCTGCCTGGTGGTCTTTGGCTGCTATACAGCTCGTGAAAGCGTAACAATCTGGACGATCTTTCCAACTTTTGGATTTCCCATTCATAACCCTGTGAATTGAATCTTTGATGTAGCTTCTCTGTCCTGCATCCATCTGCAAGATCGAAGATGGATGTGTCTGTGAGCTTCTATATTCATGCCTGCTCTTACTCCACTGAAAGCCAAGACAACATGAACTTGGCTATTGTTCAACCCCTTCTAGATGCCCGATAGTCTGTGCCTTGATCAGTTGTTGAAAATACAGCCTAGAAGTTGGACAAGGTAAACTGTTCTGTAATTGAAGCAAACCTACTAGTCCTTAGCACCAAATATGACCCTTCATAGGACTTCTTGAAGGTGGCTGAATTCAAACGTTTATCCACCGAAGCTGGAATGAGATGCTACTGGTTTAAAGTCTCCTGAGCACAGCCTGGGAATAGACTTTCTAGACCTCATGGCACTAAGGACTTTGTCAATGTGCAGAAAGCCAGTTGGACTGCAACCATTACTAAACCCACTGAGCAGTATCCGAGTGTGATGCTTTTCAGGTGATGATCAATCGCATGAGATATCACATGGATAATTAGTGGGACTCAAAACCTTTTCATTAAGGAAAGACACACTCAAGAACACTAGGAAACTAAGGATAGGTTTAAAGATTCATTTCTAAAGTCAAATCCTATCCTAGTGCACACAACATGAATAGTAAGAAAAGAAACAATATAGTAGTGATAAAAGTCACTAGTAGTGTGAGTGTGTTGTCACATATTGGTAAAATCATATCTCCTGCTTTGCATCAGTATTTACAACCCCCCCTCACTCCTCTTTGGCTAACTAAACTCACCTTAGGACCAAAGAAAATGCCTATTTTGAAATCAAAAGATGGACCACGCCCCCATACCTTGGTTGAATAATGAACTCAGTGTTCAAATGAAATAGTAGCATCTCCTATTCCTGTCTGCAGAGCCTGGCAGAATGAGAAGCCCCCCCCCCCCCACCCAAGCGAGGCTCAGCGCCGCACTGCAGCGTTCAGCAAGAGAAGATGATCTGGTTCTGTAGGGTCTCTGTCCTTTTCCTCTGGTATGAAGTTCCTCTCTTTCGTTTTACACTATTTTCTTCGCTTTCTTCAATGGTGCAAAATAAACAATTAACGGGCACCCTTTTACTTTCTTATGTTCTGCGGAACCCTGCCCTTTGCTTGATAAGCAAAAAGCGGGAAGGGAAGTTATCAGCTTCCATGAAACCTTGTTCATCATTTTAAACAGTCACCAGAGTGGAGAATTTGATTCATACAAAGTAACATGAATATATCCAACCAGAGTTGATTAAATCTGCCTTTGAATCTTTTGATTCTGTTCATGGGTAAAGCTTGGAAGTGAACCCAGACCCTGTATTTCGATTGGGCTCTCTTAAACTCTTCCAACTTGACTTACTCCTCTGACTTATGCAGACCTAATCCTTCCTGTGAGCCCTCGGAGCACTTCCCAATATTTCTTTTATGCCTGATCTGGGAGAAGAAGAGTGTGAGGGGAGTCTGGTCTCTCCCAGAGTACAATAGCTTCCCTTTCCTCTTTCATGCTGCTGATAAATGAGGCATCCCAAGATGGTAGAAGGTACCTACTTACTACTGCACAAATGCTAAGGTTTGCATGATCCAACTTACCGGGCACCAGCTGTGGCTTCCAATGCACGTCCATAATCGACCATCACTTCTGTGGCAGCCACAGTTCTACCACTACTGCCGCTTCATGGGAAACGACATCGGCATCTAAACCACAAGAGAATCTATAGTTTGGCCAAGGCCTTGTCTGCCAGTTATCCTGCAACATATCAACCAACTCGGATTTGTAGAGTGTGGCTAATCACCCGCGAAGGTATCCATGCGCATATGATGCATATCGTGACCTAGTCATCAGGATGCTCGGCGTCCTAATCAAACGGGGTCCTTGCACACATGCAGGTTCTGATGGACATCTATCTGCTGCCTTGTCACCAATCCAAATTGCCTCTGTCACCCTGCAGAAGGCTGGGTCCAGGAGGCATCTCCAGGCTTCAGCCTTACAGGGTCATACACCACTCCTGCTCCTGCAAGGTAGGGCAATAAAAATAGAGGGTGTCACGGAGGACCTCACTTTAAGATGAGTAGGACCCCGACCATTAGGGAATATAAAGCGGGCAGTGTCCCTGTCCGGAAGGCGTTCTACCTCACATGTAAAGATGGGGATTAGAAAAGGGCGGGAGCTAATCATGTTAAACCTCTTTTAAGATATCCACATGTTGTCAAATATGAGAACTGAGGACCAGGGACATGAAGGGCACAGTTCACAATTGTTTTTCTACAGCATATTCTTGACTTCTTCCTGAAGCGCTACTCTTTTCCCAGAAGTAAACCACACCCACTCCTGGATGAGCGCTTTGTGAATTGTGCTTCGAGTGGTTTGCCTAGTACCACATGATTTTGGCTATGTTGGCAAAGGTGACAACCCAAGGGGCCTCGTCCTGGATTCAACAATTTGGCCTCTAATCTCTGAGCAAAGAGAGGTGAATTATTCTGCTCTAGAACACACTGTTATTGTAAGGAAAGGCAAATGTAAAGAAATGTAAAAATCTAACTGAAAAGGAGAGCTGTGTCACTTTTGTTTTAAAGTATAGTTGCTAGCCATAGGATTGCATTGATTTTTGAGTGGATAAAGACATCTTATGCTTCTTACAATATGTGCTACCCAATTCTTCTGAACATTATATTCTGCAGTTGTACCTGAACCTATTCATTTTGCAAAAGTCACCATAGGAGTAATCTAATGCAACAGAAGCATGACTGCGCAGGGAAGGCACGCAGAATGATTGCGGAAGAGGGGGGAGTAAAATCTTGATCCTGTGTGAACACAAAAACCTATAACACTTTAATTTTGTAGCATTAGTAAATTATTTGAGCAAAAATCTGATTTGTAAAAAAAAAAATAAGTAACAGTGGAGGAATCTTAGACTAAAAGTTAATGAAATGAATGAGCCAAGAAGTAGGAAATGCAGTCACCAGAAGAGCAGTGAACACAGGTGAGGGAGGAGAGGTGAGTGGTACGACTGAGGAATGGTGCGGACACGGAGGGTTGTTGTGTGTGAAGAAGGAAGCCCTAAAACTGCCAGAAGGAAAAGCACAGCTAAAAAGACAGGCACCAGTGGTGAAAATAAGGGGGAGCTGCCCCCCCCCCCCACCCCCCTCCCCCAGACAGCATCACAGCAAGGGTTGGAAGATGGGAGAAGAAGATGCCGGTCCAGAACGAGGGGGCAGCAAAACCACCTGAGGGACTAGTACACCCCAGGAGAGGAGTAACTATGGTGCAGGGGGGGCGGTGTAAAATATTAGAGGCAGCAGAATAGCACTGCAGGGGTTAGGGAGTGGTTGGGAGCAATGAAAGTAAAAAGGGAGTGCAAACCTACTGGGAAAGCGAACAGAATTCAAGGGTTACCAGATAGGGAACAGCAAATACCACAACCGCCAAAGAAAGCGTTGCTTTTGTGACGCAGGCTGAACAACAAATGCATCTTAATTAAGCATTCCACTTACAACACAGGAGTTGAGCCCCACAGAAGTATGTTGAACTTGTCCTGGTGTCATTTTCAGATATCGGGACACGTTCAGCAGCACCTGTACGTTGTCTGCTATCCATTCCCAGTAGCAACGTGCAGGTGGTGAGGAGGCTTTTTTTTCACCTCCAGCCTGGCCGAAGATGAGGGCCGAAGTTCAGGGGCCATCGGGCCTCCTTTTGTTTGAATATGCTGACTGGAGCCGGTCAGGAACCTCACACTTAAAGGAGGGGAAACCAAGGCACATAGCTTGTTATCTCTTCACAGGTACTTCAGAGAGGCATGCTTTTGACTTTGTTTACTCCCTGTATATAAGTGCATGCACTTTCCAGATGTGTTGGTCTGTTCTAGTATTTATACAAATAACAATTTCAATAGCACTGTTTTATTTCTTTTATAGCGCTACGCATCCCAATGCAGGGTGTCAGAGCTCTTTACAAAACATACACATTATACATTGACAATAAATCATGTAAGTGTGTAAATCAATGTACAAGATGAGTGACACGAGGCAGGGTTTCAAGGTGTAGGAGTCACATGTCCATATCTCACTGTGCTATATTTGAAGGATTACAATTTATAAACTGCAGGGAACAAAATGATATCTGTGTTAAATGCAGTAACCCGACTACCTATCTACATAAAATAAATATCTGTCATCTGCATATTACATGAGATGCTTAGCCAGAGACACATTAACCTTCTATACTACTATGATTCAAATCTGGGACTTCACAAAACACAGATCTCTCCCACAAATGCGTTAACATCCAGAGTTCTCACTATTACTACTAGGTTTACTAGGCACCTTGACAGCAGCTTAACCCAATCAAATATTTTAAAGTGCAGACTTTACAATCAATTAAGCAGAACAGATCTACTGCCATGCTTCTTCTTGTTGCCAAAATGTTTGTGGCAGGGTTAAGAAAAAATGTATTAGTTGAGGCCAGATTTAGTATCAGGATTGCGCCAACTCCAACGCAAAATCTCAGTTGTTAAATCTTATAATGCTTTTGAATATACTCATGATATGCCTGATGAACCTATGTGTAAGGACTTAATATCTGATGTCACTTCTTGTTATGCCATGCTTTCACTTGCATATTACCTAACTTTGTTAGTCCCCCCGCTTCTTTTTTAAGGACTTTTGCCCTGGTTATAACGACATGCGTTAGGTAAAGTGGTGTTGGACTTTCAAACTCAACGCTTTCCTTACTATTGTGGAAACTGAAGTTGGAATAGTAAATTATACTATTCCCAAGTCCAGCGCCCCCCTAAGACAAGTTGTTGTAAGGACTTGCGTTGTAAATGTAATGCATGGTTCAGATGTATTCATGGTTCTGCCCGCATTGATAAGGAACGCATGGAAAAGGAAAGCTTGGTTGTGTCATACAACCTTACAAGGCAGCTGGGAATAGCGTCTCAAAAGGGAAGAGGTTAACATTCACACAAACATGTTTGGGGCCAGCTCAAATTAAGCCCCTGACCTTCCTTTTGTCAGTTCTCGCACCAAGCATGGGAATCATACACATGTGTGCATTAAAAACGACTGCGCTCCAGGGGAGGAATATTTATATACCAGCTCTCTTTGAAGTTGGCACCAAACCTGGATCAAGGCTGCTGAAAGGAGAGCTGTAGAAAGCCTGGAGAAAGTGGTTGCCAATGTTGAGCAAAAGGGATTGGAAGGACTGCAACCCCACAAAGAACCACCTGTCTCTGGATCAGCTTCTTGAAAAGACTGGGAGATGTACCAGGGAGTCGAGAGTCCTGCACCTTCTTGGAAGAGATTCCTGCAACTAGCTTGAAGGAAGAATCTTAAATTTATTGTGTAAGGGTTCCGTGGCTGGCAGAGTGCCCCCCTGCCCCTCCTCCCACCCCCTCCTCCCACCTCTAAAACCTGGCCCCACTGCCTCCTCTCCCGCTCAGGGTCAGACTTACCTTCCTCCCAGATCGGTGTCTCCACTGTCCTGCTCCTGCTGCTGGTCCTGGCTCCACTACGTCTGCTGCACGGGAGAATTTCAGGAAGAACTGCAGTGCGCAAAGCATACTGCGTGAAGGCATGCCTGACCTATAGGTTCTTTCGGAGCAGCAGAAGTCATGGAGCCAGGCCCAGCAGCAGGAGCAGGATAGAGGAGAAACCGATGTGGGTGGCAGGTAAGTCTCGGCCTGCACTGATGAACTCCGCTCCGCTGCATAGGCAGAGTTTTGGAAAACTTCGCACTCTAAACAGAGTGGGGAGTTACTAAATCTCTGCAAACTGGACTTATAAGTCAACAAAATATGCCAATTGGGGAGAGGCCTATATTACTATGTTTAGAGGAGCAAGCACAAGCACATTAGCTCTGGTTAGCAGGGCTAAAGTGCAGTGCCGGACTGGGAATGCAAAGCAACCCTGGCAATGTTGTTGTACTAGCCCCCACACGGTGCGTAGTGAGCCTGACCAACACAAGGGGAGTTTGAGGGTGGGGGCCATGTGCAAGTGTGAAGTACTGGCTGGTCTCAGGAGACTGGCAACAATAGCGCGTGGTTTATGCTTGCTTGCTGCTTTTGTTACTGGGGACCGGTATTGCAGCACCGCTGCAAAACCAGTCCCCAGTAGCGAATCCGGCCCCTACAGCTGCAAAACGGGCCCCCACCCTTCCAGCCTCCCAGGAAAACTCCTGATGTCTGATCCAGCCGGTCCGGCCCTGGTGGAGGGCGCCGTGTCCTAATACCAGCAAAAACAAGGTCAGAAAAAGTGGGGGAGGAAAGCAAAACTTTGGGGGAAACACTACCCTAGGACTGACAGGTCTATCCCATTGCATTCCAATATCCTGCCCTCACCTATGCTACCATCCCATACTATCCCATACCACCCCATACCATACCATCCAGCACCATGCACTACCATACCCTACCCTAGTATCCCACCCGTAACCTACTTAACCTATCCTACCTTACCTTCCATACTTACGAACAGTATCTACTATATCTATCATAACATACCCACCTATTATACATGGATGTCATAACTAACCTGCTATACCTACCATACCTAAGTTACCACAGGAACCATCCACACCTAACCTATCATATGTAACCTATAAGGCCTCTCTTACCCACCAAACCTATACTTACTTTACCTAATCTTACATAAGCAGCCTACTATACCTTTCATACATACCATGCCTAAAGTCTATACCTAAACCTAACCTAACATATGTACCCTAGCCAACCTACCATACCTTCTACATATAGCATACCTACCAACCATACCCATTCTCCCTGTCTAATCAATTTACCACACCTAACCTAGCCTACCATACCTAGCCCACCATACCTAGCCTAACATACCTAGCCTAACATACCTAGCCTACCATACCTGCTCTACCATACCTAGCCTAACATACCTGCTCTACCATCGCTAGCCTACCATACCTGCTCTACCATAGCTAGCCTACCATACCTAGCCTAACATGCCTAGCCTAACATACGTAGCCTACCATACCCAGCCTACCATACGCAGCCTACCATACCCAGCCTACCATACCTAGCCTAACATACCTAGCCTAACATGCCTAGCCTAACATACGCAGCCTACCATACCCAGCCTACCAGACCTAGCCTAACATACCCAGCCTAATATACCTAACTTACCATACCTATTCGACCTTCTTACCTGGCATACCCACATTCCTACCAAAACGACCTAATGTACTTACCTACCATAACTGCCATACCTACTTACCATACCTACAGTACAGTACTAGTGCTTCAATGCCTCGTCATCAGTTGTAAGCTCTATATAAATGCAAATACCATAATGAAGCTGCCATTGGTCCCTACCATACCTAGCTGGCATACCATTGCTACCCTACCTACCACACCTAACCTACCGACACAGCTGATTGCCTTTGGACCCCTCCAGCCGGTTTCCACATGTAAATGTAAATGTACAGGAATTTATATAGCGCAAATCACCAACCGGTCTCTAAGCGCTTGCTTAGGGAACCCGTCCTGGTATTCCCCTGTGAGATAACCCCGGCAGGGTATCCGCAAGGTGAAAGCCAGGCATCCCGCCGCGAGGGGCCGTTGTGGAGATTAAGCAAGATATTGCCCAGAGTCACAGAGTGTGAACCCGTGAATCGAGTAGGCACCGGAGCGAGAATTGTCAAGTCCATGGACATTTTAGGACTCAAGACCCCGCCAAGCCGGGAATTGAACCCTGGTCCCGGGCTGACCTCTGCTTCCAGGTCTGACTCCTTCTCCACTCCACTCCACATCAGTCAGCTGCAACAGCCATTTTATTTCTGATCAGCTTGACTTACCCCAAGTGCATGGATGTTTTCGGGGAAACACCTCTCCCTTGTTCTGGGTCTTCCACCCCTGCGGACACCAAACGGCATAGTGGCGCAGAAACCCTTGTAACTTCCCATAGTGAGCAATAAAGAGGCAGGAGTAAGGTTTTACCGGTGGCCAGGTATGGATGGGCACTGTGACTACAGCAGGGCCTATAGTGGCCACTGTGAAACCAAGGGGTCTTAAAC
The DNA here is from genome assembly GCF_964263255.1 of Lissotriton vulgaris. Classification (NCBI taxonomy): domain Eukaryota; kingdom Metazoa; phylum Chordata; class Amphibia; order Caudata; family Salamandridae; genus Lissotriton; species Lissotriton vulgaris. The sequence goes on along the minus strand of NC_141698.1, from coordinate 1,065,145,363 downwards.
TAACTTCACCACTTTATCAAATGGTGTGATCCTGAGAAAATCAAAGAGATTCCTATTAACCTAGTTGAATAAGAGAGCTTAAAATGTGCTGAGGATGTTTTTAGCGATCTCTGGAGATTATGGGGCTCATTTACAAAGAGTTTGCACAGGGCAGTTACGCAAGGCTTTTTGCTGCGCCGCCCTACACCAATTTCAGGAGCCGCCCGCCCAGGTAAGAGTGGTGGGGCAGTGTGGGGGGGGGGATTCAGCTGACGGCTGCGAGGGAAAATTAAATGAATAATTAATTTTGCCTAGTCATCGTCTGTTGAAATCCCCCCCACGCAACCCGGCCCCACCGCCGGGTCCCTCCCATGCAACCCGGCCCCACCGCCCCACTGCTCTTTCTTGCACAGGCTGTGGCTGGCCAATTCGAAAGGACAGGAATGAATTCCTGTCCTTTCAGCCAGCACTGGCGCACAATTTGCAGCCAAGCGCCAATGCAGGCACCCTTGTACAATGGTGCAACATAGCTGCGTTGTTTGCAGGATTGTTTTTATGCAGGAAATCCTGCACAAAAAGAATCCTTTGAGGGGTTTTCCTCGTTCTGTGTGTGCTGCTGCAGAACACATGGAAAGAGGAAACAAGCATTTGCAATGCAATCGTTCTCCTCTTTGGGACCTTATATGTATTTAGGTATGCAGCACATTAGCCTGGGTGCTGAAACATCTACTGTTCTTTAACATGGAGGGAAAGTAAGCACTGAACTGAGTGACATGCCAGGCATCAGCACACATGGAGGGAAATATTGCCTTACAGCGGGAAATGGGGTATAGTCCAAAGCTCTGTTTTAATATAAAATCAGGGCCTTTGGTGGTCATGTCACTGAAACACAAGATTTGAAAAAAATATTATCAATCAATCAATCAATCAATCAGAACATTTGTAAAGCGCACAACTCACCGTGGGGGTCTCAAGGTGCTGGGAAGGGGGGGGGCTGATACTGCTCGAATAGCCAGGTCTTGAGTAGTCTTCTGAAGGTTAGCAGGTCCTAGGTCTGCCGTAGGAGAATCAGGAGGGTATTCCAGGTCTTGGCGGCAAGGTGGGGGAACGATCTGCCACCGGAGGTCGCTCTTTGGATGCGGGGGACGGTGGCGAGGGTGAAGTCAGTGGAGCGGAGCTGGCGGTTGGGGGTGTAGAAGGTGAGTCGTCTGTTGAGGTGTGCCGGTCCGGTGTTGTGGAGTGCCTGGATGATCCTCTTGCTGACAGGGAGCCAGTGCAGGTCTCTCAGGTGGGGTGTGATGTGGCTGCGGCAAAGGATGACGAGGATCAGGTGTGCAGAGGCTTTCTGAAAGCGTTGTAGTCGTTTCACGAGTTTAGCCAACACTCCTGCGTAGAGGGCGTTTCCGTAGTCCAACCTGCTGCTGACGAGGGCCTGGGTGACCGTTCTTCTTGTTTTGGTGGGGATCCACCTGCAGATCTTACAGAGCATGCAGAGAGTGTTGAAGCAGGAGGACGAGACAGCGTTGACCTGCTTTGTCATGAAGAGAGTAGGGTTGAGGATGAACCCCAGGTTGCGTGCGTGATCGGTGGGTGTTGGTGCTGTTCCCAGTGTGGTCAGCCACCAGGAGTCGTCCCAGGCCGTGGGAGTGGAGCCGAGGATGAGGACTTCTGTCTTGTCCAAGTTTAGCTTCAGATGGCTATACTTCATCCTCTCGGCGACAGCTTTCATTCCTTCGTGGAGGTTGGTTTTGGCGGTGAGGGGATCCTTGGTGAGGGATAGGATTAGCTGGGTGTCCTCAGCTTAGGAGATGATGTTGAGGTCATGTAGTCGGGCAATGTGGGCTAGCGGTGCCATGTAGATGTTGAACAATGTAGGGCTGAGGGATGTGCCCTGGGTTACGTCGCAGATGATCTTGGTGGCTTCGGAGTGGAAGCGGGGAAAGCGGACGCTCTAGGTTCTGCCGGAGAGGAAGGAGGTGGTCCAGTCTCGGATCCCAGCGTTGTGGAGGTGTGTGCGTAGGGTGTGGTGGCAGACAGTGTCGAAGGCGGCTGACAGGTCCAGGAGGATGAGGGCCGCGGTTTCGCCGTTGTCCAACAGGCCCCTGATTTCATCGGTGGCGGCAATGAGGGCAGTTTCGGTGCTGTGGTTGCTGCGGAACCTGGACTGGGACGGGTCCAGGATGCTGTTCTCCTCCAGGTAGAGGGTCAGGTGTCTGTTGATGGTCTTCTCGATGATTAATGTCTACGGGTGCTTGTGGGAGACCATTTCTATGGACTGGAATCAAGAGAATGCTAAATTGATTCTGGTATTTTACTGACCTCTGCTGGTCGTTTTCTATCAAGAAAGTTAAATAGAGGCGGTTGGCAGAAATATTTTTTTTAAAAAGTGCCTCAGCAGAAAGCAATTCTGGTATTTTTCTGACCTCTACGGGTCGTTTTCCATCAAGACAGTTAAATAGATGCAGTTGAACAAGCAGAAAGAAATTCTGGTATTTTACTGGCCTCTACTGGTTGTTTTCTATCAAGACAGTTAAATAGACGCTGTTGAACAGAAAAAAAAGTCCCTAAGCGGAAGCAGATAAGTCCTAGGGCTGATCTCCAGAGCCCACAAAGTACATACACATATATGTTTATACTGAAGTATAAACAAGAGGTCTTGAATGCTCGACCTAAAAACGAGGAAACATCTGAATATTTCCCCTTGTTACGCCTGCTCTGCGCATGTATAAGGTTTTGTCGTTGCCCCGGGTTTATGTGATTTTGTGAATTTGGGTTAGCGTCAAAAACCATGGGTGTTGCATAGGAACACCCACCGGTACGCCCATGGAACGCTTCCTTGACGAAGAGTAAGGCAACGTAGTGCTGTGCGCTCCTTTGTCTTACTCCATATCTATGAAGCTGTGCAAAGCCACGCAGGGTGGCTTTGCGTCGCCTTGTAGATATACTGCGCCACAGGTAGCGCAGGCCTCTTTTAAATGAGCCCCTACAGTTTTAGTAGGTGGGGGACACAGAAAAGTGTGGCAGTTTCCGAAGGGGCGAGCCCACAAGGGCGGAGCTCACTGGTTTCTTGTAAATCGTGTGGTAATCCAGGGGGAAGCACATGGAGGAGACCTGGGGGTCTGAGTGGAAACCTGGAAGCCCAGCGTTGTTGCAGAGCTCACCGCGTTACTCAACTACAACTGTTTTATTTTTTTACTTTTTTATATCCGTCAGTGTTTATATGCAGAGAGAACCCGAAGACTGTGGTTTTGGTGGGCGAGGTGACTAAAAAGGGAGCCTGACCGCGTGCGGCTCTGTGCACTGACTGCTCCCCGTGGGCGGCTCTACAGCCGTGCTGGGCACAGGGCCTGCAAGTGGAAAGAGGTGACTCAGCTCACAGGTGTAGGTTGGGGCGCGCCGTGACCATCTCTCCCAAAGATGACAAGGCACATCACTCTTTGCAGAGAAAAAAGATCGGAATGTATTACATGAACAACAGTGTTCAATATTAACAGAAAGGAACGTCTCGCAGATGAAACAGCCCCGCCCCGTGGCTCTGTGTTGCGTTCAGTTGTTAAAATACACATAGTAGCGGTCTGGTCCTGATGTTTTAGACTACTCGTTCGAGGTAAGTCTTACGGACTACACCCTTTGTTTACAAAGCTTCACCTCAATAACTTTTCTTTTGCGTGTGTAAAAAGCAAATTGTGTTTAGCAACTAAGGGCCATATGTATCAACACATTTCCCCGTAGACACAGAATGGGCAAAACCCTTTGATACATCTGGCCCTAAATTAAAAGTAGATTTTAATTTGGGCATCGTTTACATTTTATTAAAGACACAGCCTGCTTCACTAGCGTCTTCATAGCAGGTTTCTAGTGCAATTAGGAACTGCAGTGGTTGCTGCTGAATGAATCTTCTTCAGGCGTTGTTGGTGAAGAATTAACACCTCTTCAGACCAACTCTCTGCCAGAAAACAACACTTCTTTCCGCTGCCCTGCTTTCTTCCTGTTTCGCATTTCAGAGGCTGAGCGTGTAAAATGCACAGGAAGTGCATTTTCTTGAACGGCTGAGGATTGTTGCCTTAGAAAAGACATGCAAGACTTAGAAAGGTTACACAGATCCCTTGTGTCGAAGAGGAGTTCATTGCCTAACAGATGTGTCTGTGAAATATTCTGGCTGAATATTGTCTGAATACTAGGGCTATCAGCTTACTCGTCTGCCATGCCTTCTGAGGCAACTGAAAAGGCTGCCTCCTTCATGTTAAGGATTGAATGCCCATCTGAATACCATCATTGAACAGTAATTTTTTGCCAGCATTATCAGCTGTGTCCACATGAATGGCCACGGAGTAATAAAGATTACCGGTAAGTAACTGGGGCATTACCTCCTCGTCCGTCTTCCTCGCCACAGTAATTACTAATGAGCAGATACCAAAGCAATATCAGCTTCATGGATAGGAAATACAGCCCACACACGGAAGGCAATACAACAAAAAACATCAGCGACCACAAAGGAGAGAGATACACCCCAAGAAACCACTGAGCACAGAACCAAAGAGACAATGGTAACAGAAGCACCAACCTCAAACTGGTAACGAGAAAAGAAGGCATGAGGGGAAGACCAAGTTGTCGAACAGCCAAACACCCATGGAAACAACCGGAAAGGCGGACCAAGAAACCGCAACAAACCAGAAGAATGCCCACGAAACGAACTAGAGGGAACTACCGACTGAACAGGCACCAAAAGGAGAGCCACCGAAATCCACCGGTTGAGAGCGGAAGAGATGGCAACAGTGGAGTAGTGCAGAAACAAAAAAACAGGCTGTGGTGTGGATCTTGCATCTTTTTATGTGATTGGTGGTGGCCACTGGCGGCCATATTGGAGGGTTTGGGAGACTAGTAAGTTACCTTTTGATTGGAGTTTCTCTGGGAGCAGGATGCTCATTAGTAATTACTGTGGCGAGGAAGACGGACGAGGAGGTAATGAACCAACTGCAAAAAAAAACATCACATGCTGGTTTAACGGGAGCATGTCCGTTATTTTTGCAATTGGAAATATCTTTCGTCTTAAACCTTTTGCTTCCAGTGCATCGGCCATCATTTTAATATAACAAACTGACTTGGACTCATAATTTCTATATTTGTTTCTCTGTAGTTCATGCAGAGTGCTGATCTCGCCAAAGTGTGTGTTTCCCTAACTGTTTTGCTGCCTCGCTGCACAACAGGCCCGCTACTGTACACCTTAACAGGTGTCTTTGTAAAGTGTTTGTTCACGTTCACCCGTAGGTATCTTGGTGCTTAATAACAGAAGTTTCTTGTTAACCAACTCAATGGTACTCATTTTATCGACCTCAGTTGGATGAAAGGCTAAGAGGACCCACTGGGATTTGAAACTGTCACCATTTGAACCTGTCAAACACTGGCCCTTGAACTGGAGGCATTAGTCCACTGAACCAACAGACCTTGGCTAAAAGACATTGACAAAACCAAGAGCATTGACAAAGCCCAGAGCTTTCCTGTAGGTGAGACCTATTGGCTTTGCCAATGCTTGTTAATTACTGCGGGTGCTCAAGCCTGGCAAGACCCGGCCCACTGAAAGGCATGGGTAGCACCAACAGCCAATTAATTAATTACCAATGTTTATTTTCATCAGATTTGATAACTTGACTAACTGCACTACTGATTTTGCTCAACAACGATTCTAGTCATACAGAACTATCAAATAATATCCCCACGTGCATCTGGGAGATCCAGGGTAGTGGTCGATGTCCAAGAAGGGTCCCAATCCAAGTCAGTTATGAGTGGGGTAGGGACTTGAGAGTTACTGGATGAGGAGAAAGTCTTTCAGCTGTGTTTGAAAAGCTGGTAGGGTGGTTAGGTCTGTATTTCCATACGTTGTGTGCACAGCCAGGGACGCCATGTTTCTTTTCATCTGGAGTTTCGCGTAATAGTGAGTCCTTACTGCAAAGTTGACGCGAGCCACTGGAGAATGTCAGGTGGTGTGAATGATCCTTGTGGATGGGCTTAGGAACTAAGCAGGCAAGTTTGACAGTGACTGTTCTCAACAGGCATACCAGGATGCAGCGTTAAATCATTTAGCCTTCTATGGAGAGCTTGCAGTGCGCTATAGCAGGGACTTTTTACATCCAAAAAGTACACTCAGTTGTCAAACATATACATATTTATGTTGCATATTCAGTGTGCACATAAAGTAATCTTTTTTTGTTTCTTAAAACACTTCTATCAAGAGATGAGTAGGAGCACAACCTTTATGATGGACACACTTCTGCATAGTCTCTTTGCAGATTGGGATGCTTGAGTCGAATGCTTTGGGCAGCCACCTTGCAGTGGCGGCTAGCAATATGAAAACATAGTGAGGCGCGATGGCGCAAAACTCAGCATAAATGCTGCGTCCCATCTGGTATGGCACTTCTCTCCCAGTGGGATCCTACTGACCATGAGCAGGAAAGGGAAGGACTTGCTTCCTGCCTAGTGGAATGCAAATCCAACCAATCCTAGAGCTGCTCTCATGCTGTTTTCAGCATTTTGCTTTACTACCATTTATGGTTGATGACTTATTATCAAAATACTCGGCAAAACGTGTTAGTAGCCTACGGGCAGCATTTTCTGTTTGTGCCATCAATACCGGGTATAATAATATCGGCACCCACTTCCCGGCTACAGCTGGAATATCTATGGGGTCTTCCAGCAAATGGTCAGCTGCATCATTTAAAAAAAGGCTAAATAGTAAGGGAGCCAACACACACCCGTGCCGGCCACCTTTTTTGACTGGCAAGGGTACAGTACTCTCCCCACCCGGCCCATAACATACTTTGGCCATGTTATTAGTATGTAGAACCTGTATGGCCATTACCAGCGAGGAGTGAACACCAAGGTCCACCAGTAATCTCCACAACTTCTCTTGGTCTACTGAATCAAAGGCTGCTTTCAAGCCCACAAATGTTAAGTACAGCGATGTCTTCCTCACCACCATAAACCTATAGGAGATTATATATAACCGGAGAGCCTGGACAATGGTCTCAATGCAAAGCCTAAATCCAGCTTGTCCTTCAGTCAAAATGTTGTGAGCATCGACCCACCCCTGGAGGCAATTGAGCAGGAGTTTCCCCAGAATTTTTCCTGCACCATCTAGAAGAGAGATTGGATGGTAGTTGGATGGGCTGGATCGGTCGCCTTTTTATGGATCGGCATAATAATGGCCGAACGCCATGAAGGGGTTGCATTGTTTCCAGCAAGTGCTGCATTGAACACTTATGTAAGGATGCTGCCCCACAAATAAAGACTCTTCACAATATATGTCAAAAGGCACCATATCTGGGCTCGGGGATTTGTGTTTCTTTGCATCAGTCAGGGGTCTCACCCCCTCTGGTACTAAGATATTAATAACACAAGGCCCAGAGCAGATGTTCTCCTGGGCTGACAGGGGGTTTATGGGGTTGACATTATATAAATTGCTAAAGTGAATAGTCCAGTTACATTTCCAAATAAACATTTCTGTAATGTGCACTGAGCTCCTCTCCACCTGTGATACCAATTCCCAGAAATGTTGGGACTTTTTTTCCTGTGCAGCCTCCTTCAATTCCTCCCAGAGAGTCAGTTGATGCAGCAGTTTCTTGGTTCTCAGAAGACATTTATAATCAGCCCTACACTCTCTAAATAGTAATTCGCTTGTGGGCAATTGTGTCGTTGTACTAGGGCGGATGATACAACTCCCTTCATTCTATAGCAATCCTCATCATATCAAGCAACCCTTGTGCTCCTTTCCCCAGCAACCAACAAGGGGTCTGCAGGCCCAATGGGCTTAGACCACAGGGACTCAGCTCCTCTGCCATCTTTTTGTAGGCTGCTAAGGTTGTACCATTGTCACCACAAGGACAGTTCAAAATTACAGAACCATACATAATCAATATACTCTCTATCAGTGGAAGTTTTTGTAAGTGTTCCTCGCTGCTCCATCTTATCCTCTTTCTACACTTCGATACCATGTTCATGTAACTATGACTCTTTTCCACTGGGCTATTTTCGACAGCTCCCTGCCTTTGGCATAATTCCAGACAAAGTACCACAGGAGAAAGATCCCTCTCCACTCTACCAACAACTGTCATATCACGCACACATTCCCAGCCCTCTATATTAATTGAGATGCACAGTGCATTGGTAAAAGTCAAAAGTCTGTGTGAACGGTGCGATGTGGTTAGTAATAGTAATACACAAGGTCCGTCTACCCTGTTCTCTACATTAACACTCCAGGACCGTTTTGTTAATTCATTCCAGCGTTCATACCGGGCATTAAGTTACCTCAAGGAACTAATCATTCTGCCCTACCTTCCATTCCAGCCTGGGTTACCATAGTACTTAAGTAACTTCATCTCTGATATATATACATACCGACTTCGGCATTACCTAGGCAGATACATCTCTACATGAGTGCGACCGTTAGAGTACTTCCTTTTGTGAATCCTAACCACATCGCACCGTTCACACAGACTTTTGTCTTTTACCAATGCCAATCATCACAATACTCGTTTGGTAACAAATGATAATTGTAGAGACACCTTAAATTTTGAGTTCACCCTCAGATTCATAGCTCCCCACATCCGCTATGAACCCTACCCCCTCCACTCCATCATGGCCACCGCATTTACGTGCATTTCCACATGTCCCACGGGCACCAGTCTTTCCTGGTCTGGGAGCCACGCCCACCGCTCTACTTAACCTCTATGGCGAGACCGGCTTTTCACTATCCGGACCCGGTAGAGATGGGTAGGCGTGATCGTCACAGACACAGGCAGCTGAAAGTAAGTCAACAGGCTTCAAGCAACCGCCGTTGCGCTACCTTAGATGCCCCACAGCGCATCGATTTATTTGTCTGGGCTCCATGCCTGTGTGCGCGTACACTACGATTTAGCTGTATTACGTTTCCAATCCCTTGGTTTTATCTTGACGGACCGGGTGTTACCGTGTGGGTTAACCACGCCGCAAGCGCTTATCTAACACACTGTTTTTCAACTGGCATCAACACGCATACCTAAGGGGCACAAACATCTGAGTCAAGCGTTATAATTTAACCCTTGACGTGTCATTTTACACAAAAGCCCGGTCTCACATTGCAGGATAATAACAACACGGGACAACCCCCCCTTTTTCACAAGAGAGGGTACGGCAACTATCTTTATACAGACACCGTATAGACCGTGTATAGACCTTCCGGTTGGCCCATTCTGCCCAGTGTGACTGTTTTGCTTAACGATTTAGCACAGACCTTTTAGAAGTTCCATACAGCGTTTGGCATGATTTTGTCTGTTATGCTGTTTTGCTTAACGATTTGGCACAGACCGTTTGGAAGTACCATACAGTGTTTGGCATGCTTTTGTCTGTTATGCTGGCAATTTTAACAACTAGCCTATGTTTAAAGGATCGCGTGAGCAGGGTGACTGCATTGGGGACCTCTCAGACCTCTAGCCACACTTCAAGTTGGGTGAGGCTTTATACCCTTACCGATCCCGGCCACTTGGGATTTTATCAACATGCCAACCTGACGACCCCACACCGATAATCTGTCATTGAATAAACAAGTATTCCACATGAATGATTGGGGGCGCAATATGAAATGCTGTCCCATATCTTAACAACATACTCTGACATTTAACCCCCTCCTCCCTAGCCTCAATCCCTATGGTTTCTCCCCTGATGTCAGACCTACCGGGTACTGTTGACACCTTTTTACTCTAACCATTAGGTGAGTAACTTGCTCCCACTATTTTTAACTCTTTAACTAAGATGATTGATGCTGCAACCTATTGTTTTTATGCATCCAACCTTGGATTTGCTACTTTGTTTTTTAGTCACATACTAGTCACACCTATCACTAGTATGTCACAATATCACAGTGTGTTCACGGTCACTATAGGAATCACAGATTGTCACTTACCTGTAGTAACGATCTCTTTTGTCTCCCAATATAGGCAGGAGCAGGTGTTAAGCAGGTAGTACGACATGTGTGCTGTTTGCTAACTGATACTTTTGCAGGTCATGTTCTTGTAGATAGTAGGTTTTATTAGGTCCTGAAGAATCGCAGCCAATGCGCTTGAAGTGGGAAACATGTTGACCACACCCTTCACCTCGTAGTACTGTATCGTCTCTCGAAACCTAAGTTCCGGCGAATACTGACTACCCTTGATTTTACTTTTTACTTGCGGCAGAGGACCACCAGAATAAAATTGTTTTCCGGTACCTTGTGCCTCATTTTATCTTCACCCACACCATCTACTCTGTCCTGGCCCCTCACCCACACTTCACCCATAGGCAGTTGGATAAAAGATCTCCGATAAAGAGCCCCTCTTTGAGGTGTGCCCGTTGGGCATTGCACCGCCTGCCCAACGAGGAGCATTGCCTATGATGAAGCTTGACACTCGCAAGGGTGTGTGAGGACATTATATCCAACATATTGGATACCCAGGGTTAGCTCTCATCCGAGTACTACCCCTAGCACCTTAGTGACCCCCCCCTTCCTTTCCTTTAGGAACAGCCCAGTTTCCTCTTTGTTGTTTTATTTTAAGTCCCTCCCTCCATCCTATTGTATGAAGGTGTTTCAATACCAGTGGTTAGCCATGTGTGGAGCTGGACTTACTCCAGCTCGGAGCTGAAATAATTTACTACTATTTTAGGCCCCTTTTTGGCTGTAGTAACTTTATATGTGCAGTTTGTGAATAGCAACTGACTTACTCTTTTGTGGATGGGTGCATGTCTCTCCCTAAGACCCTCTCTAGCCCTCCCCAAATCCCCTTTTATTTAGCCACTCTCCCGGTCTCTTCCATATTTACTACTAAGGCGCCGATTACGATGTCAGATGGACCTGAGATTGCCAGACATCATTTGGGAACTGGGACCTAATGACCTCCTGTCGTCTGTCCCATCCCAGCCATTAGGATGCGACCGAACACTGTTCGGTTGCATTCCTATTCTTTACAATGGGGGCATGCATTCTGACCGCATGCTCTCATTGTAAAGAGCTGAGGTGCAGTTCATCCCTGCACCCGGTGGCAGGCACCTTAAGGTGCTTGCCACCGGGTTCAGGGATAGGTGCCCCCTAGGCTGCCATCTTACACCCATGGGGGACCCCAAAGTGGGATTCCCACAGACTTTCTGTTTCGGAAAGCCCGGCACAGAAAGGCTGTGGGAAACTGCCATTGTAATCCCTCGGGTGGAATGAGTCGCCCGAGGGATTACTGGAGGCTTTTCCAATAGCAGACGGGTTCTTCAAGCCCGTTGGAGGCCATTCGGAAATCCGGTTCGGATTCCTTTCCGACCGACCTCATCAAAATGGATCAGTTGGAAAGGAATCCGAACAGACAATTACGATGCCATAGGAACAGCTTCGACCAAGGTTCAGAGCCGTTTCCTACGCCATTGTAATTGGGCCCTAAGTAGTAAATTGACGTGTAAGGATCTCCCGATAGGAAAGGAGGAGGTGGAGATTAACACTTGAAGGTTTCTGAACAGCATTTTGTGGTATGTATAGTACTATTAAACCTAGTACAAAATACAATTTGTGAATACGCTCCCTTGTTTTCTAATGATTTGAAACTAACTACTTTCCCATTTTTGACTAAATTCAGAAATGGGCTAGCAAGTTGGGCAAGGTTTAGGGCTTTTTAATTCAGTTCCCTGCCACTAGAAGAAAGATCATCACACCTTCTAAGGAATCTGCTATTTATTGCTAAGAAAACTATAGCAAAGTTCCCAGTACTGGATGTAGCCTAAATATGAGAGTGTATCCATCCTGTTATTATATATGAGCCCTAATTCCTAGTTTCAAGCGCTGAAGACACTAAATAATTTGTTGGTAGCTTGATTTGCTTAAGATCACACAACCATGTTTCGTTGAGAAGGCGGGATTATAACCCTGTTTTTGACATAGAGAAAGCTATTTATCTATGGAAAACCCGGGACAGAGGAGGCTTGCAGGAACTAAAACAAGGGTTGATTTCGTTGTATTTAAGGAAGGGGAAATGTGACTTGGAAAGGGGTTCACTATCTGAGGCTGACAGACGAGAACTGGGACAAGAAAAAGGAGGACAATAAAACATAGCTACATAAAATGCGAGCTATACTTGCCACAGTAATAATATCTAACGGTAAGCTCATGGGACAATTCCGTGGGTCAATGCACGTGTTGCAGAGATCTGCCTATAGTCTACAAGTCACAGCTTCAGGGCTTGGTGAGTTCCTCGAGCATTGTTATCTTTCTGAGGTCCTTGATGTTGGTGTCACTGAGTGAATTGCAGCGCCTATTTTGTTTTAAAGGCACGTGAAGCTGCAAGACTTGGTTGCAAGCATTATAGGAAAAAAACAACTTTTTGTACAGATTATACTAAAAGGAGCAGAAAGTAGAACAACAAATGCATCGGGCAAAGAATGAATGTCACAACAGCGATGTAAACGTGGACTGCTCCAATGACGAGAAAAACCTCAAAGGCGAAAAAAATGAAGCTGTGATCAAAATTGTAGTTTTATTTAAGCTCATCACCCGCTCCACACATCTGCACACTGCGACCCCCGCACAAACCACTGCTTTGACGCTCTCCTCTCCTCTTCACTGAAACTCGATTATCCCTGCCTCCTCCACTGCCTTTGATGATCTCATCTGAACTGGCTTAACACCACCGCCTGACAGAGCCCACACAGAGCAGGCCGTGTCTGCACCATCGTATAGAAAACCAAGTTGTGAGTGACACTACCACCCACATGCCACCCTACAGAAAACCACCAGATCTGCCACAACAGCATCCACTAAGGAGGTCCACAAAAAACAAGCGACGCCTTAGCAATCACACAGAAAACTAACGTATGAGTGACAACACCAACCTCCAACCATGCCCACAAAAGCAGGTGCTGCCTTGGTGGTGGTGGTGGAAGTAATAGGGGTGATGTTGTATTGCGGTGATATTGTTGTATTCATGTTAGTGGTAGTGGTGGTGTGATACTGGTGGTTGTGGATTATTTGGTATAGATTGTGGCAGCAGTTTTAGTATTAGTAGTTTTGGTGGTGTGGTGTTGGTGATTGTTGTGTCGGCGTTGGTGTTGTTGATTGAATTTGAGGTGTTGGTGGTTATGATATTGGTGGGACTGATGGTGGTTATTGCTGTATGATAGGTGGTATTGGGGGTTGTGTTGCCATTGGTTGTAGTGTACTTTGTGTTGGTATTAGTAGTGGTTGTATTGGTGGGTGTTGAGTGGTTTTGGTGGTAGTGGTGGTGGCATTGCATTATGTTGGTGGTATTGTATTCCTATTGATGGCGGTAGTGCTATTTTTTGTGGTTTTGGTTGAGGTATTCATGGTATTTGTGTTTGTGATCAGTGTCGGTTTTAAGGCGGTGCAACCGGTGCCACCACACCGGGTGCCAAGTTTATGGGGGTGCCATCTGCAGGGTTTCTTAAATGAGTGCCGTTATCTGTCTTTAGTTTCCATGATGTCGGCAGTTCTGGTAATCGAAGACGGACACCGGCACTCACGTGGGCACAGATGGCACCCAAAAGGATACAAATTGTCTTATGTTAGCATTCGGCTAGAAAGCTTCACATTATGTGATGCACTGCAATGAGTGTCTTGGCACTGCTTGTTGTAAGGGAGTAAGGGGGGGGTACCTCTGTGACCTGGGCGCTGCTTACAAAGGGACACCTTTAAATAACTGGCACAACACACTTTGGTTACTGGTGTGGACCGGAAGCCACGAGCAGCCTCCGTCCGTTCATTTATAGCCTTCTGGCCACGCCTGGCCAGAAGGTGTTACATTGTGTGTGGGTGCTTCCGGGTCTCAGCCGAGACCCGCTAAACACTAGAGCGTCACATCCCTTCCCAACTTGGTATTTTAATTCAAACAAATTTAACAGTCAACATGCAAAGTCTCAAAAGTAAAAAATGGGAGCGGCCCCACACCCAAGAGAAGGGGTAGCACTGGTAAGTAAAAAGAAGAAGATTTCTCCTGGGACTATTATGTTACCTTCTAATAAATATTAGCAATGGGTAGTGTTCATATCAGACAACTCTCATTTTCTTATATCATACTTCCATTCCTCACATGTTCAGTTCCTCAAGGGTGATTAAGTAACATCAATATAACAACAAAACTAATTAGAAAACACAGTTTGTCTTTAATAAAATTAATAATAAAATATAATATAACATCAATAAAAAGTTTTTTACAGAAATGGTTAAAAAGTCCTATTGACTATTCCTTTTAGCTGGACGTGAGATTAAAAATACAACCTATATAGAAATGACACTGTATACAACAATCTAAATTTAAGAGAGCTAACAACCCAGTAAAGTTCAAAGAAAGTAAAAAGCATCTCAAATCTCGTTACTCCATATTGAACTCAATATATATTTTTAGAACAGGTGTCCATTAATCATTTCATCAAGGCAGACACCCGTATGGTTCCTTGGATGTAACATTCAATGATGCGTCGACGCGTTTCGGTAGCTCATGTATTTCTCTATGCCACCTTCTTCAGGACAATGTATGTGTGAAGAAGCTCTCTTCTTGTAACGGCGTATATATCCTTTTTAGTTCTGAGTGACGTTCCCAAGAAACTACTGGTTTGTTTCCAGACAATACCAGACCGTGTTTGTTTAAATAAGCTTGGAGTCCTCTTTATCTATAACGGATTTCCGATTATTTAGGAAACAACTTTGTTTTTATTCTGGTCGGGTGCTGTGAACCCAGCGAGGCATGTAGAACTCCATGCGTTTCTCTAAGACCGATTTATGTATTTGACTTAATCACACTGTGATGATATAACTGGATAAAACTTTTGATGATTCTCTTAGGCAGTCTCTTAATCCCGTCTTCAATAATGCAGCTATTAAGCTCTAGGAGTATTACTTGTGTGCATGTTGGTTCCAAGCGCGTCACTCGTCTGCCGTGTTTCATGGATCAGAGCATGCAAAGTCTGCCAGCCTTTGGCTTGGCTGGGGGTTCGGCCTGAGGTTGTGATAACTCCGCCCTCTGGCTATCAAGGGCTCAGGTTCTCTTCTTGTCGGAGAGGATGGTGTGCTGGCAAGCTCACTTCCCGCAATTTGGCCACTTGCATCCTCAGACTGATCAGCAGCCTCAGCGGTTGACTCATCACCAGCCACAGGGGTTGCAGACACGGATGGGATGAGTTTGAACCACAATATATTCCTGATTACTTCTTCTCCATTCCGCTGTACCGTCACAGCAGTGCCCTTCGTTGTTTTGATTGTCCATGGCTCTGCTTCGTATGGGGTACGGAATTTTCCTCCAGGTCTACGCGCTCATATCAGCACGGCGTCTCCTGGGGCTAGCTCCCTTTCTTGTGCCCGCCTTCTCCGGCTCGCCCTATTGTTGGTCTTTCTTCTCCTCTCTTGGGTGGCTGCCGGCATATACGGTTCAGGCATCCAGTTCTCCGCCATAGGTAACAGGTCTTGTCGTGGTCCGGCAAACATAAATGACCACGAGGATCTTTGGGTGGTGCTGTGGGGTGTGCTCCGATACTCCCTCAAGAAATGTTGGAGGGCTCCTTCCGGGTCTGTGCCCTCTACCATGGCTATCCTCAGGGTCTTATTGACAGTCCTCATAAATCTTTCAGCCTCACCATTAGCCTGAGGCCACTGAGGTGTAACCCAATGGTGTTTTACCCCTAGGTTTTTTAAGAATTCTTTAAATTTGCTTCCTTGAAACGGTGGCCCATTGTCTGTCTTAATCATTTGGGGAATGCCAAACATTGCAAAGGTCTTGCTGAGGATCGGCTGCACATTTACAAAACTGGTGGATGGCACCACTTCGACCACTGGGTATTTGGTGTAACTGTCTATCAGTACCACTGTCACTTTTCCATCAGGAAAACTGACAAAATCCAAACTGACCCAGGTCCAGGGTGATGGAGAAGGTTCCTCCGTAATAACGGGTGCTGGTGTATCCGGCAAACTAGTTAGCTGGCATGCCCGGCAGATTCGTACGACATTGTCAACTTTTTCTTCCATGTTGTGACACGAAATCCGCTGGGTTCTTTGCCCCCGGTCTGTATACTAGTTCCATTTGATAATGTTGGATCTGGATGGCCCATCTTTCAATCGGAGGCGGCGGATGTGGTGCTGTGCCTTTAAACAGGGGTATCAACGGCTCATGATCCGTAACCATCCGGAATGGATGACCAGTGATATACAGGTGAAAATGATTGCAGGCCCATTTCACTGCTAACGCTTCTCTCTCTATCTGCGAATACCTTGCTTCCGTCGCTGTAAGGGCCTTGCTTGTGAATGCTAGGTGAACACACACTCCTGGCTCCGCTTCCTGTGTTAGCAGCGCGCCTAGACCAACAGGGCTGGCGTCCACCAATATCTCTGTCTGTCTTGCCGTGTAGAAATAGGCCATCGTCGTACCATTCAATAATGCTGCTTTCACTTTGTCAAATGCATCGGCTTCCGTCTTGGACCATTTCCAGGGATTTTCCTTTTTTGTCAGGTTCCGCAGTGGCTCTGCGATGGTGGCGAGCTGAGGGATGAAACGGGCACAGTGAAGCTTCTAACTTCTGACGCTGTTGTTGGGGCTGGAGCACACTTTATGGCTGACGACTTCCGGGGGTCCACTTTGACTCCCTCCGAGTCAAATACGTACCCAAAGAACTCTATGGATTGCTTAAAGAACTGGCACTTCTCTTTGTGGAGTGTGACTCCAAATTCTGCCAGCCTCCGAAGCGTGGCTTTCAGCCTCCGATGGTGTTCTTCACTGGTCTTCGCGTGGATGAGTATGTCATCACTGACATTTAGCACTCCATGCAACCCTGACAAGATCTCCTTAATTGTGTTTTGAAATATTTCTGTGGCTCAGGTTATACCAAAATTTAGTCTCTTATATCTTCTCAGGCCCAAGTGTGTTGAAAACGTTGTGATGTAGCGACTTTCCTCTGCCAACCTTAGTTGATGGTAGCCCGCATTCAGATCTAATTTGGAGAACCATTGGGTTCCATTCAGGTCCGTCAATATATCATCTACAGTGGGCGTGAGATGCCTCTCTCTTTTGATCGCTTTGTTGGGCATCTGCATATCAATACAGATTCGTATTTTGCCTGGCTGTCGGGGCTTCTCGGCAATCAGCATCGGAAAGACCCATGGTGTCAGCCCCGTTACCTTCTCTATCACTCTTTGCTCTTCTAGTTTCATCAGCTCTTGCTCGACTGCCGATCGGAGGTGGAACGGAATTCTCCAATGCCTTAGTGCTACGGGTTGTACAGCCTTATCGATGTGTAGTTTGACTGGCGGTCTTTTGATGGTTCCCAGACCTTGAAATAGCGACGGAAACATCTGAAGAATTTTCTCTGTGTGCAGCGCTTTGACGCCATTTGCAAAAGCAATTAGCTTGAGATCTTCAGCTGTGTGACTTCCTACCAGCAAATCTGCCTCTTTGTCAATCACATGGAACGTGGTCGTCACCTCCTGATCTTCTGCTTTAACTTGCACAGTCATTTTCCCCCGCAGGGGTAACGGTGTTTTGCTACCGTACGTTAGAATACGAACTTTAGAAGGTACCAGTTGCGGTCTTGGTTTCAGTGCCTTATAGTGCTGAATGCCCATCACATTGATGGTGGCTCCCGTGTCTATAACTCCAGTCACTGTCGATCCACTGAGCTCACCCGTGAGCGAGACGTAGAAGCACTCCTCTTCGTCCTCGGTTGATGAATCATCTAGCCGCTGTTGATAGCGGGACTGAGCTTTGTTTCCTCTTGAAGGTTGTGCGTCATCTAAGGCAAGTTGCCTGATTGCTTTGGTCGTTGTCCTCCTTCCTGCTGTCCCTTGTCCTCGAAGAATTCCTCGAGCACCGCTCCTGCAGACACTAGCAAAATGGTTTGGTCCTCCGCATTTGGCGTATGCCTTGCCACGTGCTGGGCAGCCATCTTGACTATGTTCTTCATATCCGCAGTAGCCACATGGTGTGCGGCGCGGCGTTCTGGTCGGCCATCTTCCTCGTCCTCCTCGGCCACTGCTACGCACTGCATCTACTGCATTCAGTTTTTACTGTGACCTCAGTGTTTGCTGTCGGATTGAGGGCGGCTTCCATCGCCGTGGCTCGCGCATCTGACAACTCGTGATCTGGCCAATATCAGTATTTCATCTAATGTTGTCTCAATATCAGTGTCCTTAGATGTTTATTTCTGCACCCTTGAATCAATTGCGCCATCACCTCTTTCGTTTGGTCATCGTCCGGGCATGTGCTTATTAACTCCCTTAGGCGCGCATGGAAAGCATCCATCATCTCTCCTTCCCTTTGTCTCGACTGCCTGAATTTGAAATGCTCATAATGGGGATTCAATTGTGGGTCAAAGTGTGCATTTAATGCTCGTACTACAGCATCGGAGTCCTTCGCTGTTCCAGTGTCCGGCAGGTGTGCAAATAATTTGTAGAGCTCATAACCACCAAAATGTAATAGCAGAGACCTCTTCACCTCATCGTCCTTTTCTCTTGTCGCAGTAAAGTAGTTGTTCAACTGGCCCAGCCACACTGTCCATCTTGGTGCCGCTGTCCCTGGGTCAATCAGCGCACTAAACGGCGGTATTGGATGAATTTGTGAGTGCGGCGACTGCTGTACTATGGGCCCCACTGCCTGCTGTCCCGCCGGCCCTGCTACCTGCGCTGGGGATGCTGCCTGCTGTGTCCCTCCTACAGCTGCATTGTTTGGAGGGTTCGACATTGTTATTATTGTTCAATCTGTCGTGTGCTGGAATCTTCTTCCACCTCTTACTTGCTGATGCCAATGCTTATTTCCTGTCCTATTCTGTGTTCTGGCTCCTCAACTCTTCCCCACTGCCTTGCTCACTGCCACCACGAATCTGGATTCCTTATTGTGCGCAGGCCACTGTTCATTAATATGTATATATTTTCCAGTTGCTTGTGTTACTTCTATTTCTGATCCTGTCTCCAGTTTTGTATTTGCCAGTGCTTGTTTGCCTTTCCGCTTAGGCGCACTATTCTTCTTGCACGCAGCCGGCTCATTCAGCACATTCCGGGGCTCTTCTCCACCCCTCGCTCGTTTCACTGCCTCCGCGCTGCAGGGAGGCCTCTTCGCGCGTCTCTGGCGCTGAGGCTGGCCTCCCATCCACTGCGCATGCGCGCACCTTGCCTCTCATTAGCCGGGCCTATTCGGCGCTCGGCCTGTTCCTTGCCGCCTCCTCTCCCGTTCTAAGCCTCACGTTTGCCGGTCCCTCATGCAGCCTTCCTCACGCTGCTTACCGGCTTCCACTGACGCAACGGCTTCAGCTGAGACGCTCGGCAGCTTTACTCCCTTGTCTGCCCTCACGCAGACCGGCAGCCACGTTGCAGATGGCTTTGGTAAGGCTCTCCCATTCCTCCTTCGGGGCTCACGATAGACGGTCCCACCTTCGTCGCCAGTGTAAGGGAGTAGGCGGGGTACCTCTGCGACCTGGGCGCTTCTTACAAAGGGACACCTTTAAATAACTGGCACAACACACTTTGGTTACTGGTGTGGACCGGAAGCCACGAGCAGCCTCCGTCCGTTTATTTATAGCCTTCTGGCCACGCCTGGCCAGAAGGTGTTACATTGTGTGTGGGTGCTTCTGGGTCTCAGCCGAGACCCGCGAAACACTAGAGCGTCACACTTGTATCCCCATCACTCTTCCTCCTTCCTGCACAGACCTCCTCCAAGCCGAGGGGGCCAGCTTTGTGCTACATACAATGTACGTTTAATGTATATACAGGGCACTTTTGCCTTGGAGGCGGCAGGCTTTCTGGTGAGAGCTTTACTAGAGGTGGTTGAGCTTCCAGGGGTTGTTCTGTGGGTGTTTACAGTGCACTATAAGAATGCTGGTGCTGGTGATCTAACACATGCTGAACACATTCTTTCCTGCTCGTCGTCGTGTGTCATTTTTAAAGAAGCTCACTAAATCAGAAACCGTTGATATTAGAGCTCATGTCTGTTTTGGGCCACAGTAAAAATGTTAAACACCTACTAAGGAGCGTGCCTTGTGGAAGAATCAGTCCGTTTCATTTTGGCGCATTTGGATAGCTGGCTGCAAATTATGAAAGCTTCCCCTGCACTGCAAAACAGACCTCCCAGCTCGGCCCTTGCGACCCATGGAGACCAAGGTGAAGTGCGAGTGCCTGATTTTCGGAGCTTATAAACGGAACAGTTCACGCATCCGCGGCGGTTGGAGCATTGAGGTGGTGTCCGGGAACTCCAGGTAAGTTCTTTTTTTTTTTTCATTATTCCCCTCCTACAACGTGTGCACAGCCAGTTCAATAGTTCAGAGGCTGCCTTACAAAACTCATCCTGAGTTGATGGTGAATGTATGGATATATGAATATATATATCCTTATTGGATTTGACATATCACTTTAATCTGTGGTACCTGAATGCTCGTTTGGAGGCTTCCGTGCCATACGTGGTTACGGCTGATGGTAAAGTATATGCTAATTGCCTGGCTGTGTTAAATACTGCACCAGTGCATCAGAATAGGCCTCTGTCTATGACTGTACAGTTGTATGTGAGTGCATACTTCTGGGTGAGATTGCTGGTGTGAGTGCTTGCGTAGGCCATTGATTTTCATTACAGTTTAATGTGTGTCCACACATAATTATCCGGTTTAGCATATGCCATTGTGAGTAGAGAACTTTCCCGGATTTCCTTCTTCACATTTCTTAGTGTAAAGATAATGAGTATGTACCATTCATTGTCTCTTTATATGGGATGTACGTTGTTACAACGCATGCTTTTACCACGCATGCCTTTACAACGCAGGTTTTTCAACGCAAGTCATTACAACGACTTGCGTTGGGGGGTGCTGGATAGTAAATAGTTTAATTTACTATTCCAACCCAGTCCCCGTGGATAGTAGGGAAGGTGTTGGATAGTAAATTAAACTATTACCTATCCTAGAGCGCCCCCCAGCGCAAGTCGTTGTAATGACTTGCGTTGAAAAACCTGCGTTGTAAAGGTACTGCGTGGTAAAAGTTGCGTCGTAAAAAATGTTTCCCCTTTATATGTGTGTGATATAATGCTTTGACACCCTAGATTGCGGGGAGTAGCGCTAAAAGTGTGGGAGGGTCTAGGCAGTGATAAGGAACACTGTTGGAGAGTGGCAGTGAGGGGATCCTTGGAGAAGGTCATAGGGGGTGCCAACAAAGATTGTCGCACCGGGCGCCGTCAATGCTAAAGCCGGCATTGTTTGGGATATTGGTGGTGTTAGTGTTGGTACTGGTGGTTTTGGGGGTGATATTGTTGTTGGCTACAGCAGCGATTTACTTCAAATGGGCGGAGGTACCTGATAGCCATTTAAATCCCCTAACCAAATATATAATGTAGACTTCCAAATGGACTGTGAAATGTTGAACATTACACAAGCCTAAAAAGATTTTCTGGTTAAATCTCTCCAATGTTCATCTTCAGTCATCCTGAATGAAGATGACACAGAGACTTGTTCCATGGGAACAAAGTTGCAATTGAAGGATTTTGTTCTCACCTGCCCAAAGCTCTTCGAGTAAATATGAACAGGAATGGTGATGAGGTGCCAGGGCAGGGTGCAACAGTGGCGATGAATGTTGTTCAGACTCCCACAGTCAGTGCAGCAGGGAGGACAGGCTCGACAGCGCCACTGGTGGAGCAGAAGGGGAGGATCAGGCTGCATCAACGGCAAAGGGGAGTGATGTGGTATTGCCATTTATGAGCGTTAGGGACCCCTTGGGAGGCCACTTGGTGCAGACCACCAAGGATAATATGAGTATATTGATTTGAAGAAATTACTGGATAGGGAGACAGTGAGCAAAGAAGGCTGAAAAGCGGAGGACAGGGGGCTAGCTAAGATGCATAAGGTGCCAATCAACATTGGTACCCTGGTGATTGCATTCACAATATTGCCAGCATTGTCTGTGAAAAGCCTCTGGAGCAGAATATGACTGTGTGGAAGTATTTGGACGCCATTATGATGGCAAGCATTAACTTTGGGAGCCATACCCTCGAAATCATGGGGGGAATATTGACGAGGAGCTTTGCCTATGATACATGACACTACAAGACCATTGCAAACAACCCGTACTGCGAGTGGGCTACCTATTCCTCACCAGATCATTCTGAGTCGACCCACCCAGATTGGGGTGAGAGGAACAGGTAAGCTGCCCCCGCGGGCAGCTGACGGATACCCCTGCAGATTTTGCCATGACTGTTCCAAGTGCAGCAGCAGGCACTCCCTACTGCAGTGCACAGCAGGGGGCAACCCGCCCCCTATGGGACGGGCAAGAAGGATGGCAAAAGAGTGGAGAAAAAGGGCAGATACTCTGGTTAAACCAGAGGCACTGCTACCGTGGTTGAACAGATATCCTGACAGTGCTATGGCAACTTTCTTGTCAAAGGGCTTTCCTTTTGTTTTTTTGGGTGGGTCGGCAGGCAGACAACCTGAAGTCTCGCAAAGACATGGAGGACATTGTGAGGGAGATATTGGGAAAAGAATTGAGTTAGGGGAGGATGGCTGGGCGCAAGAAATTGGGTTATTAGTTGTGCAGAATGTGAGGCCTGCACAATTAATTGAAAGTCAACATAACGTGTGTCTGAATCTTTCTTAACTCATTTAGGCCACATGGAATACAGCCATAGAACCACACACTAGAGGCTTCTCTCCCAGGCTGTAGAACGAACATTCCAACCTTAGGAATGCTTTAGAAATCATGAAAAAGCCTCCCCAATGTTGGATTTCCTAATACCTGGGAGACAAAGTGTTTAATTAACCCCTTCGATGCGGATGACAAAGCCAGCTCGTCATGGGCGTTACCTGCGCTGCGCGCATGACGAGCTGGCTTTGTCACGAAAGCCGCGATTTTGAAATTTCAGCGCGCAGCGGGAAAACCCGCTAGCGCGCATGCGGTTAAAAAAAAATTAATGGGAGTGGGGGATTACTGCACTCCCTGCAGCACCCACAGTGTTTGAAGTTTACGAAGAAGTTGACCCTGCACTTATTGGGCCACGACAAGCAGAGAAAAACATATGCACATATCTAGAACATGACTACTGATAAGTTCAGTAAAGCATTTTTTTGTTTTTGACACTAGAGAAGACTGATCAATTGAGGAGACAGTCAACCCTCCATAGTTATTGTCTCTTGATCCAGGTTTGGTGCCAGTGCCCTGTGCACCCTCCTAATCACCAAAAGAGAAAGAAAGCATCTTAAGAAATAAGGGTCACCTAATCACGCCAGTTCCTGATAGCCCAGCATCAGACACCATCATTTAATGCACGTTGATTGTTACAGTTCATCAGGACTTTGGGAAGTACTTCTGTCTGCCAAGATCCAACATTTTGGTCACTTTGACTGTCTCATCGATTCGGTTGTGGATAACTTTACTGATAATTACCAAGAGGATGGTGCATGGGCACAATCTTCCAGAACAAGGGCCTCCAGCTCCTGCTTTGCGAGAGTTAAAGCCATACCCATCTTCTCATCCCATTGCTTGAACTTAGCACCTAGTCAACATTACTGCATGTACTTTGGTCACTGTAACCAATAGAGATGACTCAGATTCCATGTGCCCTATGAAGTTTATTGGAAGGAACTCTGCCAGTTCTGCTTGCCAATTCGGAAGATTTTAACACAGTGAAGACGTTATTAGATGATCCATCACTCAAGTAGTATTTGTGTAGCACAGCTAATCACCCCCGGAGGTATCCAGGCGCTGTGCTGCAGGTGTCCCTTTCTGAAGTGGTTCAGCGAGGGTGAGGTTCGGAGGTGGAGATGGAGGGCGTTCCTGGCTCTGGTGGTGAGGTGGGGGAAGGCGCATCCTCTGGAGCGGTGAGAGGTGAGGTGTGCGAAGCGGAGGTTTCTGGTCAGCTGGTGAAAGACCAGGCGGTGGTTGATGTAGTCGGTCCTTGGTTGTAGAGGACTTGGTGGCATGGGTGAGGAGCTTGAACTGGCATCTCTTCTGTATGGGGAACCAGTGGAGGTTTTTCATGTGCTTGAGGATGTCTGTCCTCTTGGGGAGGTTGAGGATCAGTCTCGCCAGTGTGTTCTGGATGGTCTGGAGGTTTTGCATGAGTTTGGTCGTGCTGCCGGCATAGAGTGCGTTGCCGTGGTCGAGCTGGCTGGTGATGAGGACCTGCTTCAAAGTTTTCCTTATGCTGATGGGGAGCCATCTGAAGAGCATGTGGTTCATGTAGAAGCAGGCGGAGACGATGGCATTGCCCTGCATTTCACAGAGAGTTCGCTAACCAGCATGATGGTGAGGTTGCGGGTGTGGTCTTTCGGCATGGGGTAGGTCTGAGCTCCGCTGGCCACCAAGAGTCATTTCACAGGGCCGAGTATCTGCAAAACATCAAAACTTCAGTTTTGTCAATGTTGAGTTTAAGGCAGTTGTCTCTCATCAATGTTGCGGCGTTCTTCATGCAGTTATGGAAGTTAGTCTTCGTCAAGGTGGGGTTCCCTGTGAGTGAGAGGACGAGCTCTGTGTCATGGGTGTAGGAAATGATGTTGATATTGTGGGACCTGACTATGTCTGCATGGGTTTTCATGTAGATGTTGAAGAGGGTAGGACTCAGGGATGAGCCTTGCAGCACTCCGCAGATTATGTGCTTGGGTTGTGAGGTGTAGGGAGGGATGCAAATCCTCTGGGTGCGTCCCATGAGAAAAGATGCCATCCATCTGAGCGCGTTGTCTATGATTCCAATCTGACATAGACGAACAAAGAGTGCGCTGTGGGATATGGTGTTGAAAGCTACGGAGAGATCAAGGAGGATGAGTAGGGCTCAGATGTCATCTGTTGCTGTCATCAGTTCTGTCTCCGTGCTGTGATTGGCTCTGAAGCCAAATAGGGAGGGATCCAGCAGTTTGTTTCGTTCCAGGTGTTCTGTGAGTTGGAAGTTGATGGCCTTCTCTAGGACTTTGGCGGCAAACAGGAGGACAGAGATGGTACTGTAATTCTGGAGGCCTTTCGGGTCTACTGAAGATTTCTTGAGGTGGGGTGTGACCTTTGCATGTTTCTGTGTTTCAGGAAAGGTGTCTGTCGATATGGAGGCGTTGAGGATGGTTGTGATCTGGTTGCTAATCTCATTGCTTCCGAGGTTGAAGAGTCGGTACGTGCTCCTGAGTGGGTGGAGTTCATCAGGGTGGTAGTTGTTGGTATGCTAAGTTGTTCCCATGTGGTGAGTGGGTGGTCGGTGGTTGAGGTTGTAGGTTTGCAGAAGAGGTTGTAGGTTTGGGGATTGAAGTTTCTGTAGATGGTTGCTATCTTGTAGTGGAAGTGATCGGTGAGGGAGTTGCAGAGTTGCTGCGAGGGTGGGATTGAGTTTTCAGTGGCACATACACGTCTCTTGGATGCAATGAACCCTACCTTCATACTAGTTACTATCAGAAGTAGTACACTTTCCATCATTACCACCTCTACTTCATCCATCAGTCCAGTAGTCAATGAGGACTTTTTTATCTCATGCAAAGGAAACACTGTTTTCCACCATTCGCCGACAGTCCAAAGCCAGTCAACGAAAATAATGTGTATTTTGAAATTGATCCTAGATGCATCTCTTGTGCAAATTATTTTTTCATGATTCTTAGATATGCCAATAGTGTTGGCGATGTGCCATATTATGTATTGACCCCATGTTGTTTTCAATTCTATCTGGAAGGGGGATGTAAGTACGAGGTTGTGACCAACCCAGGGGATCATTTATGGAGAGGTGAATAATGCCAGATGAATGGTTCCTGCACCTTGTTACCCACATTCCTTTACCCTGGTGAATTCTGTCTCAGTGACACAGGCCAGCTCACATCTTGTCTAGGTTTCACTTCAAAGAGCTATGTCGGAGCTCCTAGAGGTCTTGCAGTGTCAATATCCAGTTTATGCAAGTCACAGAAATCTAGCCAGATGAAATACCTCTTTTTACCGGCGCTTTAATCCATCAATTCTTCGTACATGCCTTTCAAATAAATCCAAGATATTAAGTCAACAAGAGATTATGGAAATGCATATATTTATTACTGAATGGGATAATAGATGTCAACCCGTGTTTCATGATCTCATCTTATTGCTTCATTAGGGCACTTTCTTTATATAAGATGTACGGCGATACCATACATGTGTTTACCACGCATGCCTTTACCACACATGTCATACAATGCACCCAGCAACATCCAATTACCGCTCTTTCTGTAAAAATGGACTTCACATGCCCCTGTGGGACTCGATTTTCTGAAAACAACATTGGTCACACCCAATTTAAATATAGATCTAGTGGCAGTGAAGCGAATAGCAATTGCATACTTGATCTGAGGTCAGAGCCTGCTCAAGGTTTTGGTGATTTTCCGCCCGCCATTTTGAGAACTGCTGATGCAGAATAACCCCCCCTGGTCATTGAACAGACTGAAGTTCCAAAGAAGATTCCCAAGAGAAAGGAATAATTTAATGGAATATCGCTAGTGCAGGGGGTCCCCAATCTATGCCAGATATTGAGAATTACCCCTGACTGTGTAAATAAGTAACATTTACAATAATTATATGGAAATCTATGTCATGTGTCAGTCCTAAAATTCTGACCTGTTTGGGTCATTTGTAGACTAACTGTGTCCACCTCTGCTTTAGTGACTAGCTTTCTTAACCACCCCTCTTGCCCTCCCCCTTCCCCTCCACCCGCCTCCTGCTACTTTCCACCACTGGTAGGACCTACCTTCTAACTTAGCACCTGGAACAACCCGCCGCCTCTCAGCCCACAACAGATGGATGCAAATGGCAGCCCCCCAGCTGATCTCCCATTTCAAGAACAAAGCCAGCAGGCAATGACTGTTCTGTCTGTAGGAATGTGTGATGAGGCTGAGGAGAGACAGCTCTGGGGGAGAGGAAGCCATGTTAACAAGTCCTGCAGATGCACAGAGTGCAAGCTCCACTGTCGTGTCCTGTCCCAGCATCTTAAAATGGAGCAGAAAAAAGCTGCTTTTGAAGGGGGCCATATACGGCGAATACTAGACCATTCTTCAGTTGTCAAGGCCTTAAATGGAATATCCAGCTTGAACAATGATGTCGTAAAATGCAAAAATCATATGTGTCACAAATGTAAATATGTTTATTTTTTATTTGACAAGGGTACTAAAACATTTTCTTCACAATCTCGCGCTCTCTCTCTTTTATCTCCCCCTTTCTCTCTTTTTTATATCCCCCTCTCTTTCGCTCTGTCTTTTATATCCTCCCCTCTCTCTCTTTTATATCCCTCTCTCTCTCTCTCTCTTTCTCTCTCTTTCTCTCTCTTTTATTTCCCCCTCGCTCTCTCTTTCTCTCTCTCGCTCTTTCTTTTATATCCCTCTCTCTCTCTTTTATATCCCCCTCGCTCTCTCTTTCTCTCTCGCTCTTTCTTTTATATCCCTCTCTCTCTCTTTTATATCCCCCTCTCTCTCTCTCTTTTATATCCCCCCTCTCTCTCTCTCTTTTATATCCCTCTCTCTCTCTTTTATATCCCCCTCTCTCTCTCTCTTTTATATCCCCCCTCTCTCTCTCTCTTTTATATCCTCTCTCTCTCTCTCTCTCTCTCTCTCTCTCTCCCTCTCTTTCTCTGGAGAAGCAGAGCCTAACGTGTGTCCTGATGCCCCCTCCTTCCTTTAACCATAGTAATACTACTACATAGTTGACTCTTCGGGTCTACACATATGCTTTATGCCATTCTGTGTTGTCATATGCAGTAGCTATGCACACAGTTATTTAACGAGCACAAGCATACAAGGGGTTAAATCCACCCTGTGACATAAACTCATATTGAATAGGGCATGTGAGTGCCAGTTGTTTTCCAGTACATTCATTTGATGATGAAAATTGTGCATCAGTAAGCAGTGTTTATCTGTTTACTTAGGATATACTGTATTGATATGGAAGTCGGCATTTAATATTAATTTATGTAAAAATAGCATGGGAGCGTTTACATGTAGCTTCATTAATTGACGTGGCTTACATATATATATATACACACACACAAACATATACACATAGACATACATATCATATATATGTGTATATACATATTTATATATGTCAATCGCTCTCTCTTTATCTTTGTCTCTATGAGAGAGAGAGAGAGAGATGGAGATGTTACAAGGTCTTTTCATATTTAATTTTTGTTTCCTTGATTATCAACAGCTCAATCTCACCCCCACTTCAGATTTCTCACTTTTGTTTTATGTTAATTACACTCAGGAGACTCCGACATGGTCAATTATAAAAATGCATAATTAACGCGGCCCATAATCTACATAGAAGGGTGGTGTCAAAATATAATATATTCTAAATAACAAGGAAGTCCATTTTAAAAAAAAATGCTTCCTTCCTTTTATCAACGCTGCACTGCAGAGTATGCAATAAATAAATAGGTACATTGTGGAATAGAAGATATAAAATATGTGTAATTTAGACAGGAATGGCAAAGTGAAACTAAACGAGTCAGCGATTGTGCTCAAGATAAAAAGAAATAAAGAGTACATTGAACCTCATTCTGTATCACGAGAGAGCATCACAGTTGTAAGTCTACATCTGTAAATTCAAATACGATGGATTGGTAATTCTGTGATGTGAAATTACCGCAGCATTTGACGTTTTCCCTGTGAAATCAGGAATTTTATGGCACGACACAGAGGCCATATTATGCAAATCTCCTTTATTACCACAGTTCAGTAGCAACAATAGAATAGAACTTAGTGAACATTCTGAAGAGATGACCAGTCCCTCTCTGACCAGGTATCTTTCTTCTTTGTTGCTGCTGCTCAGAAAGATAAGTACTACCTCTTCAAGCTTAGTAACTTAACTTATGATTAGCTTTATTTATTGCGCATGGTGTATGCTTGAATGTTAAACGGAATATATATATAATCTTGATATGCCACTTGAACTGTCAGAAAGGATGTATTTATCTATTTTAAGCGTGATTAAGCACTTTTTTTTGTCAGCAGTGACTATTTATCTACTTTAAGCATGATTTAAGCACCCTTTGTCAGCAGTGACTACCTACTATATTCAATCTCTTAGATCACTATGTTTAGAGTGCGAACGGTTTTGTGTTGGGGCAACAACCTTCATGCGCTTTATTGACTTCAACACTGATTTATTTTGGAGCGGTACGGTCCAAGTCGTGACCTGTGCACACATCATGGGTTCTGTTACCCCTTGATCGCTACACAGACTGTCCGTGTAGGCCCTCTGCTCTTATCCCACGTTCTTGTTTCAAACGGAATACTTTTGAAAAATATACCTCACACGATGATACGCTAGAGGCCTCGCGCTCCTCCTGCACACAGCCTACCTCCACTCATCGTTGCCCACACTGCTCTCATTCCGCTGACTCCGGGGGTCGGGCTGACACCCTGCATACACGATTCACGGCAACACGATGGACACAACAAGAGGCACGCATTAGCGGGCACACAGCCATGATCTCTGCAATGACAGGCATTAAAGGAAAGGACATTAGCGAGAGACCACACACGCGTCGCAACCATTTTGTGTACCTAACAACTGCTTATTTCGGCAATTGCGGTTACGACAACGGTCTTCTCACGATCAGCTGTACTTCAACACGATTTACTCCCTAATTTCGCGCAATTTAATCGGTAATTTTTCCGATTCATTCAAAACCTGTACCTCACTATTTTGAGAGTTTATTTAGATAAAAAAAAAAGAAGGGCATATTTATTGACAATGACTACATCTCCATCTATTGACCAAAAGCTAGAAGAGCTCGTCAATAAGGCTTTATAGAAAGCCTTAGGGTCAATTGACGATGCCATTGATTAAAAATTGGACTCTATTTCAAACTTATCCTCTGTCCCCTCTACTAGCAAGGTCAATGGAGGAACTAAAACAAAAGAGAGCTATTACTGGGGCTCGATCTAAGAAGGGCGCAAAGAAGCCAAAGAGCTCTATTTCTACAGGCCCTAGGGGCGCTGACCAGATTGGTGCCTCGGGCACCCCAGATTGGCAAGATAAAGACCCAGAGCTTCCAAACCATATCAACAGCGATGAGAGCTGTGAGGAAGAAATTGAGCTGTCGTGCTCTTCAGGTTTTAATACCGATGTGGAAGATGATCATACCAGAGGAACTGGAAGCTTGGAAGGGGCTTCTAAGGCCTCGGGGTCCAACACTATGCTCCTAGACCCATTTGGGGAAGAAATGTTCCATCCCCTACTAATTAAGCACCCTCTCTCTCCCGAATGGACCCCCTCACAACACATCGTTGACTACCTTTCCTTCTGGCTAAGAAAGGAAATACCCCAAGAAGTCAGATCTAGGCTTAGGTCTGAATGCCCACGCCCCTCCCTACCGAATAAAATTGCAAGGACCCCGGAATTAGTTCCCAAAGTTGTGGCTTTTATAGCCAAAAACAACAGGGACCCAAGGAAGGGTCTAGACAAAGGGTTAAAATCATGTCAATACCGCCTTCTTGACGTTATAGGACCACTTACTAAAATATTCGAAATGACAGAATCCGCTTATGTAGGGAATAACCAAATTGATATCAAAGAACTCAGGGAATGGGTGCAAAGAGCCATATGCCTTGTTGGCAATGCGAATACTGCCATCTCCACAGAAAGAAGAAAAGGTCTTCTACTTAAAATAGATCCTAAACTCATTGAATTAGCCAAAAGAGACGGAGTTGCTGACTCACAAGGACTCCTCTTTGGCGAAGATTTCATCAAAGAAATGGCTAAATATGTGAGCGCCTTCAGCTCAATACAAAAATCACAAAAAGAAATAAAAAAAGTATTCAATGACATAGTTTTTACCAGGGCCGGGAGAATGCGGGGTCGTTTCCCCGGCCGCAGAGCACAATCCTCAAGACCCTTCAACACCCGCGGGTGAAGATTCTCCATTAACTACAGCTCCCACCAATTCTTCCCACAAAGACAGAGAAACCGAGGACGCTCCTTCAGAGGCAAACGGAGACAACGTTCCTTTTCTTCAGGTAGGAACTTTGAAAGACCATTCAGATACCCCTGCAAAGGTGGAAGGGAGACTAGGCCAGTTCGCTGGGAACTGGAACTTATTAACACAAGACAGTTGGGTCTTACATACAGTAAAGGGTTACAAAATAGACACAATGCCCTCGCGAGAACTCATTCTCACTCAAAGACAGGGACCTGGTCTCCAAAGAAGTTCAAGAATTATTTAAAAAAGGAGCAATAGTCGAGGCGGAAACGATAGGCTTCCTCAGCAATGTTTTTCTAGTGGAAAAGAAAAACAAAGAACAAAGACCCGTAATAAACCTGAAAGACTTAAATAGTTGGGTAGTCTAGCAACACTTCAAGATGGAGGGTATACACCTCCTAAGAGACATTTTGAGGAAAGGGGACTGGCTCACGAGTTTAGACTTGAAAGACGCTTACCTAACAATTCCCATCTGGGAACCCCACCAAAAATTCCCCCAGTTCACTTGGTTAGGAAAACTCTACCAATTTTGCAGTCTCACCTTCGGACTATCGTCTGCCCCTTGGTGTTTTACCAAGGTACCACGCCCTGTAACCGCTTGACTCAGGGAGAGAGGGGTAAGATTGATCATATACCTAGACGACATCCTTATAATGGCCGAATCGAAAGAGACTGCATCTCTTCACACAAACCTTACAATCCGACTTCTAGAACATCTAGGTTTCATCATAAATACAAAGAAATCTTGTACAACTCCCAGCCAACAAATACAGTTTCTAGGCTCCACGGTAGACACTCTGAAAGCAGAACTGTAATTACCTTCCGAAAAAGTCAGGAAAGTGAGAAAAGAATTGAGGAAAGCTCTTGCGAAGAAGACCTTCCCTCTAAGTGTACTAGCGAGAATCGTGGGACTCCTATCCTCAATGATCCAAGCTATTTTCCCGGGACCCCTCCATTATCGGGCACTCCAAAGGCTAAAGGCGAACGCTCTAAGATGAAACCACTCATACTCCCATATGATTGCTCTGGATCAGGAGTCGAAGACAGAACTGCTCTGGTGGCTGAGGAATGCGGAAGCATGGAACGGCAGAGCAATTTTCGGGGAGCAACCGGATCTGATAATAGAATCAGATGCGAGCTTGGAAGGATGGGGAGCGAGATGTGGGAATTACTCAACAGGCGGTCGTTGGACCGCACAAGAGAAGAGATTGCATATCAACTGCTTAGAATTACTGGCAGGTTCATTTGCAATTCGCTGTTTTACACCCAAAACAACGAAATGCTGTGTGACATTACGGATGGACAATGTGTCAGCAGTCCGTTATGTCAGCAAACTGGGCGGACCACACTCCAAGGGCCTGACGGACCTTGCAAAGAGCTTTTAGGAATATTGTTTGAAGAAAGGTATTTCGGTTATAGCAGAACACATTCCAGGGTTGAGCAATGGTGTGGCAGACTGGTACTCCAGGAATTTCAGGGACTCAAGCAACTGGAGACTAGACAGAGGAACCTTTTTAACTATTCAATGGATGTGGAGTCCTTCCAAGACAGACCTTTTCGCGGACCACCTGAACACACAACTGAAGGAATTCTTCAGTTGGAAGCCGGCCCCTCAAGCTCAGAGGGTAGATACCTTTCTACAAGACTGGAGGGGCCTGAAGCCTTATGCCTTCCCGCCCTTTGCACTGCTCCCTCGGCTTCTCCTCCATGCTCGACGCTACAATGACAATATAGCTGTAATAACTCCTCTTTGGAGGTCCCAAGCCTCGTTTCCGGTCATTCTGGAAATGAGCATAGACTTCCCAATCCTGATACCCTCCTTCAGGGAAATACTCTTAGGCCCAGAGGGAGACATTCATCCCCTCGTAATTCAGAGTCTTCTAATTCTGACGGCATGGAAGATTTCAGGAGACAATGGCAAATCCCTGGGCTTTCGCCAAATGCTTTCAGACTCATCTCTGAGTTATGGGCTCTATACGTGCATGATACTGTGGCCCTTGGTTCAAGGAACCACATGAACACCGTTTTTGAAACTAGGATGAATATCTGTCACGAATGATTCTGACTATTCCCCCTAATCCTACCTTATCCCTAACACTTTCCCTCACTTCACCTCCCTTCCCCGTTGTGTATGTGGGCACATATATATAAAGTTTGTTGAAATATTGTTGATGAAATCTAACCAATGAAAGGTAATATATGCAATTCTGAAATAAATCTTGTTGCATTTAATTATTTGTCTTTTTGAAATAAGTACATCAAATTGTAATCACTTGTTCTTTGTATGGGACCCTTTTCCGTTTACCTCATAACTACCCAGGCCCCCTGACTTTACTGGGTTTAACCCTTTTTGTGTAACACAAGGCACAAGGAAGGCATATCGACTGGCGTGGAGCAAACGGGTTCGCTGGTGTTTTCAACGGGGTCACGATCCCGTTTCAACTGATCTAGATAATGTTATTAACTACCTATCTGAACTCTTCAGGACTCTCTTATGGAACCGTCAATGTATATAGATCTGCAATGTCTGCAGGACACTCCCTTGTTGATGGTCTCTCCGTTGGACAAAACTTACTTACTAAAATGATTATGAGAAGCATGAGAGTCCTTAATCCTCCAACCGCTAAATATACCGCCCTTTGGGACGTTACACTGGTACTCTGAACCTTATCATCCTGGGGAGAGAACTCTTCTCTCGCCTTGAAACGTATCTCTTTGAAACTCACTGTTTTATTATACCTGGTATCTTTCAAAAGAACCTCCGACGTCAAAGCTTTAGATATTTCTAGCAGATCTTTTCAACCAGAGGGTGTATGTTTCTACCTTAAGAAAAGAATCAAAACTTTATCTTCTTCTATCTTCTATCCCTTCTTTCCTCAAAATGAAAGACTATGCGTGGTTAAATGTCTGAAAGAGTATGAGAGGAGGACTGCTAATGTAAGATCAAATAAAACTCAATTATTAATTTCCTTTATATTTCCCCATAAAGGAGTTTCTTCACCAACTCTGGCTAGATGGGTGAAAGGAGTTATGTGTTAAAGTGGTGTGAACACCTCCATTTTTGGAGCTCATTCCCTTAGGGGCGCTTCTGCTTCCAAAGCCTATTTCCTTGGTGATGGTTTACAAGAAATCCTTAAGGTGGCAGACTGGTCTAGTGATAGTATGTTTAAATCTTGTTATTTTAGACCAATCTCTAATGTGATTGATAATGCCCTAATGCACTTTGAACTTGCATAATATGGCCTCCGTGTCGTGCCATAAAATTTAGATTTTTCAGAGCCTGTTGGGCAGAAAATCTGGATTTTATTAAGGACACGGAGGCTAATATTATCCCGCCTCTATTTCTTTTTTGGTCTGTTTGTATAACCCACCCTTTTATTTGAACAATGTTTCAGAAATGTATTCTTCTTCTTCTTTCAGAATAAGAATCTACTTCCCTCTGGACTAGGAGAGGAAAATGTATTTGTTGGAATCCTGTTCTTTTCCTCATGTTGAAGATCTCTCTTCGCAGTCTGACAAGAAGGAAGATACCTGGCCAGAGAGGGTCTGGTCATCTCTACAGAATGTTCACTAAGTTCTATTCTATTGTTGCTACTGAGCTGTGGTAATAAAGGAGATTTGCACAATATTAGCCTCCGTGTCCTTAAAAACATCCAGATTTTCTGCCCAGCAGGCTGTGAAAAATCTAAATTTTCCTTGAAATCAGTGTTTTTGAACGCATGTCCACAGGTGATTAACAAATTATTGCTAACATATTTGCGAAATGTGAACTCAGAACTACAGTGTGAAGTAACACCACCTTCCGCCTTCCTCAGAATACTAGAAATACCAGTCTTTGCCTTGATCGGGAGTTGATGGTTACTCCATGCAACTCATTCATCAGCACTGAAAGATTCATATCCAAATGGGGCCCCTTAGACGTTCATCCTTATCAAGTGCTCTTGTTTGATATAATAAGAACAGATACTGCTTACAGTCCCAAGAGACAATTACCTTCTTATTCTATTAGAACGGAAACCAGTGACTTCTTGTTTGTTCTAGCGTTTAGGTAAAATAAACAGGATGCAACAAGCAGACCGTGCTCCTAGCCAGAAATAGGCAGTGGCAAAGATTGCCCACGTAGAGCGTTGTAGATAACTGTTGGACCTGAAACTCTTCCAGTAGCGTTTCTCAAAACCTTTTTGCTTTTTCCTCCCGTGTTTTGTTGAGTCTCTTCTGTGACGTCTGGGCTCTGGGCTCTTTCTCACTGTAAATGCAGTGTGAAAGTGTACACGCCCTTCAAACCCGTGCTGGTTCGATGTACTGGAACATGGGCTGGTCTGCCGTCGCAGACCGGTGTGTGCGTCCTGGCATCTGTCATGATTAAACTCATAAGCAGCCTTCATTGCAGGCCCCTGTGTGTGGCCTTGTGCTTCGTGCTGAAAAGTACCTAGAAGACACTTTTGCCCCCACCCTACCCACAAGTCACCTCCTCCAAAAACAAAAAAAAGCTTGCTAAGGCTGGTGCCAATGTCCGGGAGTGTTTTCACACCTCTTAGTGGATGTCGGCATTTCAAAGCTGCAGAAAACGAGCTGGAAATCCACTATTTACAGTGGTTTTCAACTTGTTTTCCCTGTCACCGGGTAACCATGTGATGGGAGCCGATATCTTGTGTCACACTGTGGCACCCTGTGAGTTGGCAGGTCTGTCTAAACCCAATCATAAAGCTACATTTAAACCTATCTCTAGCCCAAACCCTAAATCTAACTGTAACCCAAATCCAACCCCAAGCCAAAGTAGAAAGCTAGGTTAAACCCTGAATTTAACTTTACCCTAACCCAGCCCCAAGCCGAAGTTTAAAGCTACCTTACACCCTGAATCTAACTTTACCCTAACTCAGCCCCAAGCCGAAGTATAAAGCTACTTTAAACCCTCAATCTAACTTTACCCTAACCCAACCCCAAGCCGAAGTAAAAACTTACCCTAAACCCCAATTGTAACTTTTCATCTAACTTTAACCCTAAACCCTACCCAAACCTGAGAAAAATCTACCTTAAACACTAACTCTAACCCTGGATATAACTTTAACCCTAACCCAGCCTCAAAATAAAGATACCTTAATCCCTAACTCTAAGCCTGAATCTAACTTTATTCCTAGCCCAATACCCAACCTAAGAATAAAGCTACCATAAACAATAACTCTAACCCTGAATCTAACTTTAAACTTAACCCAACCCCAGACATAAGTATAAACGACCTTTAACCCTAACTCTAACTGTGAATCTAACTTTACCCCAACACATGCCCCAGCCTAAATCGAATGTAACCATAAAGCTTCCTTTAAAAAATAAAATGTAGTCCCAAGCCTAAACCAAAACCTAATCCAAAGGCAACCTTTAACCTAGCATTAACTATAAATCTGACCCTAATACTCATCCAAAAGCTAACAATACTTTTAACCCTAACTCTGAGTGAAATCCTAAACGTAACTCCAACCCTGGAACAAGCAGACCCAACCTTATTACTAAGTGCAACTCGAAAGGTATTCCAAGCTTTGATCACAACTTTGGTCCTGCCCTATCGGTGACACCAATACCATTGCAAACTTTTCCTCGAATATACCTTTAGCACTGAGCCTGATTCTAGCTCTCTGACATAAACTCTGAACCCAAACACTAACATTAACTAATGCAAGATTCAACCTGACCCTAACTCTTGCCCCAGCTCAAAGCTAATCTGAAACTCAAACCTAATGCTAGACCTTACACTTATGCTAATGCTTACATTACCCATAATCTCATCCTATAAACAAAAAAAATCTGCTGATGAAAATGTAAGCACAATCTTTGGTAGCAGGCCTCAGCCAGACCCGCTAGTGCAAGGCGTTCGCCCTTCTCTGCACAAAGTCCTCAGACCAATAGGAAGAAGTTGGCACAGAAACTGGAATAGAAAAAGTAACGTTTATTACACCTCATGAGGTGATGCTACGGTTCAAACAGTACCCTTTGGTATTGCAAGAAGTAGCACCCGGGCTAAGAAAGCATGGTTTATTTATACCCGCACAGGGGCTCAAAAGAAGGCGGCACAAACACAATAGCACAGTTTATGTACATATAAGGCAATATCGAAAGGCACAATCAATCAGTGGGAGGAGCTAACAGTTTTGGGGGTCGACAATCACATTCCTATCTGGAACTAATCACTAACAGATGTGTACCCTACTTGACATGGGCGAAAGTGAGGGGTGCTAAATATAACTTGTTACCGGGCAGATTTCAAGTGCCGTAGACAGGAAGATAGGACAAAGCGCATGGTCGGCACGAGGCAGCATGTAGCAAACAAGATGGCTGCCGTAAATACAAAATGGAGTCCACTAAATGTCAAGATAACGGCTAGAACTAAGATGTCTTCTGCTAATGCTTAATCCAATCTCTGTCAAATTACAACAAATCCAAAGGTGTTGCGCAAGCATTGGGCTCGGCCGCTGGAAATGTGCAGCAGGGGAGGACCAAATTATGCAAATGAGTTTACTACATTTTGAAGCTAGAAAAAAGCAAATTATGCAGAATACTGCGCCACATTTTGTGGCAGTATCGCCCAATTATGGTGTCCTTTTTACACATTTTAACACTATCTGGAGAAAGGTTACACCTCATTAGTATCATCTTAATCTAATTAGGCAATCAGCAACTAAACGATGACCAGGGAAAATGTGCATGATAGTGTTTTTATCAAATTTTGGTCCATATTGTTAACATCTTCAAATTATGCAGCAACTGATTGATTGTGTGGCAAGTGCAGCAAATCAGTAATTATGTGGAAAATGCAGTGGCCACATAATCGCATAATTCCTGTGGCCCTGGCTATGGGGAACAAAAGAAAGAGTAAACAGAGCAGGAGCAGAAGAGAGAGGTACTAGAACTCAGATGCAGAAAAGAAAATAATTTTGGTTCTTGAAAGGTTTGGACAAAGAAAGTGAGAAGACATCCAGACCCCAATAATGGAGAGAAATCCATAGAGAATGGCATGAAGGACATTACTAGATGATGAAAAGGAAAAATGAATTTGAATTTCATCAAATGTGTGGGAGAGATGAGAAAGAGGAAATAATGGCTGTTTTAGACAAATAATTTATAAAGTAAAAAGAATGAGAATTAGTGCATACCCCTGAGATAAATCATACTTCAGTGTCACAGAAGAGAATATAGAGCCCTACCAAGACACAGCTAAGAAACGATCTTAGAGAGAAGAAAACACAAGAAAAGAGTCAATATTGAAATACCCAGTAAATGAGATGAAAACAGAGTTGAATGCTCCATGGCAGATCATGAAGAGGGTCACAAAGCATTGAGGGCTTCCTCGTCCACAAACATCATGGTTTGGGGGGTCATTAGACTCTGGTGTCCATGGGTCCATTATTAGACCTGACATCCTTGGTGTGGTCTGGTCCAAACTTTTTTGCTTTCACCCCTCTTGTTTTCTTACCTTGTTTTAGTTTGCAATAGGGCTCTGTGCACTTTAGCACTGGTTTGCAGAGGTAAAGTGCTTGTTCTCACTCACTTTCAATGGGAAAATTGGCTTACACCTGATTGGCACATGTAATTTACTTATAAGTCTTTAATAAAGTGGCACTACATATCCCAAGGGCCTGTACCATAAATGTTACTAGTGGGCCTGCAGCACTCATTGTGCTACCCACTAGAGTAGCCCTTTAAATCATGGCTCTCCTATGCCATTGCAGCCTGTTTTTAACTGTCAATTTAACGTGCCAAAATAAGCCTTTTCCAAGGTCTAGACCTTCCTATTTAATACACATAAGTCACCCCTAAGGTAGGGCCTAAAAGACCATAGTGCAGGGTGCCTAGTATTAAAAAGAAGGACATGTGGGTTTAGGTTTTACATGTGCTGGAAGTGAAAACCCCCTAAATTCATTTTTCACTACTGTAAGGCCTATCTCTCCCATTGGATAACATGGTGTTACTTTATTACATTTAATAAATGCTAACTTTTGATTGGGAGCAGGAGGAAATTTATTATTTTCACTCAAATGAATTGTAATTTAAAATTATCTTTCTTAGTAAAGCTGGATTTTCAGTCACAATTCTGAAAATACCAATTTTAGAAAGTTGGCATTTTCTTGCCCTAACCATTTGATGGCTTTTGCCAGTGTCTTGGGTCACATGAATGCATGCAAAATGCTTTACTGTTTGTGTTTGTACATTTTGGCCATACAGTGAGGCAACGGGGAATGGGTATAGGCAGGATGGGCCGTTTTGCCAGGTTGGCTGAGGGCGGAGCTGTTCCCTACCCCACTGGCACTTCAAAGAGCTGCCTCCAGCACACGCACAAAGGAACTTGATGCCAGCCTTTTGTCACTCCAGGCATCCTGGAGCCTTGGCAAGCGAAGGGAAGAACTTCCCTGAACCAGATGTGAGTGTATCCCAGAATGCACCTCCACTTCAAAGGCTAGCACCATGTACCAATATTGGACCCCAGAACAACTCTTCAGTACACTCCTGGTTCTGTGGAAGACTTCAGACTGACTGCCTTGGACTCCCAGAGGACTGCCCTGCCACTAGAAGGCCTGCCTTGCTGCTTGAAGAACTTGACAATCTCCTTGAACGCTGGACCACCAGCAGTGACTCTAAGGGAGAAGTCTTGAAAACTTTTTTGCTCTCGGCCCCCCTAAGCAAAATGTTTTCATGTCAAGCCCCCTCCTCCAAAAATTTACGGCAAGGATTGGGTGAGCGGGAAGGAAAGGGCTGAGCGTATGGGGAATGGATTATGAGATCATTTCAGGAGTACTTATTCTATAGCTCATAAACCACAATAAATATGAGACTTCTAAAACAGCAAATGAATCAAACAGACCCAGTTATTGACCCCAAAAGACTGCCCCTATAATTGAGGTGTTGTAAGCCCCTCGCACTACTGGTCCTCAATGCAACTACACTTGCTGCACAAATGATAACTTCAGTTCTGAGTAGCAGGCTGTCTCCTCTGCCTCTTATATCCCTTTCCCACCATGCTGGACCATCACTCTAATCTTATAACAAGCACCTTAAAAAAAAGAGCTCCCACATGTTGTCTTTGTTGGAACTGGGGTCACCAGTCCCCTAGGGTAGCATGGCACGAGCGGGTAGGCATCAGAAAGCATATGTGTTAAGCAACCATGCAGCACACGCAACCACTGAGTCAGAAACCTGGGCACGCAATTAGTGACGCCACTCCAGTGAGTTTGTGTAAAAACTCAAGTTAACTTTATTAAGATAGAGCTGGGTCAGGGTATTAGGAATTCATCATAAAATTAGCTTATTAACTTTCCACTAAAATACATGTGTGAGAACACTTGGCAATAAATACTGGATGAATAAATAATAAATATTAAATATTAAATAACCACAGGCCTGACCTTGGCCTGGTTTCTCATCATCACCTGTAAGAAATACATTGTAAGGTCATGAATACAACACTGCGTTAAGTAATGAGGAAACATTTCACTAAAGGTGTGACATCCTATTAGCCTCAGCCTTAGGCTCCTCCTCCCCTATTAGGGGTAAAACTTAGGAAGGCATAAATGACGTATCATAAATAACTGTAGATCAGAGTTATCATTCTTCTTACGCCTATGAAGAACTTCCTGTGAAGTCAACGTAAAACATTTCATTAGGTCAGTATTACCTATCTTATCAAGTAAGAATTTCCTTCAATCAGGGTAGCCTTTCTCTTAGCAGAAGTAAACATTTAATAATAGATCAACCATTTCATGCCTCAGACCTGCACATTCCATTGGGCCTATGCAGAGCATTCCCCTAAATAAGGCAGTAATAACTAGGCCTATTGTAATATGTGCATTTCATTAGTAGCACAAACACTGCATTTCTCAGCAATAACATTTCCTA
This sequence comes from Lissotriton vulgaris, assembly GCF_964263255.1. Classification (NCBI taxonomy): domain Eukaryota; kingdom Metazoa; phylum Chordata; class Amphibia; order Caudata; family Salamandridae; genus Lissotriton; species Lissotriton vulgaris. Next base: position 1,065,104,588 of record NC_141698.1, on the reverse strand, counting down.
AAGCGCAGGAATAAACAGTGCCTCAAATGAGGGTAAAGCATTCAATTGGCAGGAGCGACCCCTTCCTTAACCAGGAATGACATTTCAGCGGATAAGGGTAACATTTCCTTATTCAGTGCCCAACAGTTCAATAATCCCAAAATAAGTCAGACTTCAAGCATTAGTGAACATTTACTAATAGGTAAACCTTTCATAAGGCCTAGGCTGAACAGGACTCTAGGCAGAATATGGAAAATCCCTGGGTTTGGGTCTATCACTCGCTATTTCTCTTCATCAGGGAATGGTAGGCTTTCCATTACAGCCCCTAAACAGGGGGGGGGGTTACCCTATTAGGAATTGAGGCCTATAAACTATGGGCCTTGGGACCTTTCAACCAGTCCAATACCAGGGTAAACATTTCCTGCAGTAAAGATAAGCAGTTCAACAACACAGTTCCTTGGGTTAGAGTAAAGGAAGCAATTCACCAATGCATCAACATTCAATAAAGGCATCACCTTTCATTATTTCCCAATAAACATTTCAGTATAACAACCCCAGCATTTCATTACCCCAGCATGGAACATCTCCTCATTTACTGGTGGGTAATTAATCACCATCTTCCTATGGAAGAATAACCATTTCCTTAGACATAGAGAACAAGGCCCCAGTTAGGGAAGAACTTTCCATTAGACAAGTTAAGCATTTCGTTTAGCAAGAATGAGCTTAAAGAACTTGGCTTGCACATATAAAACCTTCCCTTATGCATATAGAAACATCTCCTTAAGCCCGGATAATCTATGCATCAGGCTAAGATGAACAATACATTAGCCTAGGCTTAGCCATACCTAAGGCCTAAATAAGCATTCCATAATGGCTAAGCTGTCCCAGGCCTCAGACAACAAGAAGTCAGGTTCCCCTAGCCAGGGGTTAACTTTTAAGGGCCCACCAGACAATCCGGGCCTCCGCCCAGTTCAGGGAGTGCTGGAGGCACAATGGTGGCCAATGGGGCCCAGTAACAGGTTTTCCCAGGGGAGGGGCGGACACAGTGCTTCCCAGGACGTGGCAGGTGAGCGCTTGAGGGGGGTTTCACGGCGCTTCTCTCCCTCATCACATTTCACAGGGGGGCAGCCTCGTGGGAACAAGCGGTGCTTCAGCCCCAGCCATCTCCTGGCATACAGCGCTTCCACGGGCAGTCCTAGCACTTGGGACACTTCACAGCGCTTTACAGGGGGGCAACTTCCACAGCCCTGCAGGCAATTCACAGCGCTCCCACAGGACACAGCAATTCTTCACCAGTCAAGCGCTTGGAGGGCAATGTAGCGCTTAGGCAGTTTCTAGGTTGGCGCTTCATCAGCAGTTGCTTTAAAATAGAGGCAGCTCACAGGACATGCCAAACAGCAGCGGTAGGTTAGCGCAGGGACCCCAGGTGGCGTCAGGGGGCACAGTGAGCAACACAGCGCCAATACCTGGGTGGCTCTTCAAATGTCCTGTGGAGATTCAGTCTCTTCTTGGCGCTTTATGTTCCTTGCGCCTTTGTAAGTTTCTTGGTTACTGGTTCCTTGATTTCTTCTTGGCGCAGCTGTTTCTTGCGCCCTTGTAAATAGCAGTTGGGTTCTTGTTTCCTTTGGTTTCTTATTCCTTGAAGGGGGTTAAGTTGGTGGCTGGTGTTGGATCTCCTCAGCCAATCCCCTCAAGTGGTCCCTGGGGGTTCCCTGCCGCGGGGCTAGGTCAGTGGGGGGGGGGAACAGGATACCTCAACACTTGTAAAGCAGCACACTAGGCCCTGTCATTCCAGCATCATAAGACACTGCCCTGATCCCCACTGCCTATCCTCCTGCGTAGGTACTTCCCCAGGTCTTCCCCTCAGCTTCTCTCCTCAGGAAAGTTCCCTCCCTTTCCTTTTATAGTGCCAGTTGACAGTTGGTAGTGGCAGTTGGTGTCACCTCACCTCTCCCAGAAGGTTCCAGAGGCTTCCAGGAGGTTCTAGGTGGTTCCACCATTCTACCTATGGGCAGGCTGGCAGGCTAAGATGGATACATTGCCTGAGGGTTCCAGCCAGCCCCTGGCTACTAGAATGCGCCCACTAAATCACGCTGCTGCAGCAGTGGTCTGTGGCGGCCATGTTAGGGGTAGGAAGTACCTGTACTTTAACACTAGTTTTAAACTACACAGGGCATTCTCCACCCCCCAAAGCCTATACAGTGTTGTGTCAATAGGGGCATCCTAAATTAACAGGGGATAAAAAGCGAAAAATTTCTGGGGAAAGGGCCAAGTCTCACAGTCTTCCTTTATCTGCAAGGGTGCCCTTGGTACTAATGTTAGAAAATAATCTCCCATGCACCTTTTTTTAAAGTGAGACAGTCATAATCGTGATGCAATGAGCCCCTCTAACCCATGGGTCCCGGTGTGGCTGAACCTGCTTCATTAATGTTAGCTACTGCCCTGCAAATAGGGCAGTCTCCTCTGCCCTTCGTTAAAAACATGGACTCTCATTTAGGCCAAACAAAGGTTTCTCCACTGCATTCATTATTCCCCTCCCGTGGGCTATTGCTCTGAGGCCCGAATCATGCAGTGGGCCCTAATGCTAAGAAGGAAGGATGGTAAACAGCCATAAGTAAGGTTTAGATTGCTCCTCATACCTCTGGCTCATGGTGCCACTGTATCTGCAGTATCAATGATTATATCTGCCCCTTTGTGTTTTCAAAAGCAGAAAGGGTAACATGGGCTCTGAAACTAGCAAGGACAATGGGCACCCACTCCACTTCATGGTAAGATGGCCATAATTGGGCAGCAGTGGCCACTTACACAACTGACAGCATTACCTACTGCACTGATGGATGGCCCTTTTTAATATATAAAAAACGGCTCCTTTATATCGTCCCCTTCCTTGGGGTATCTCTCTGAGGAAGTGGTCTCTGGCCATTTGTAACCATAAAAACAGAGCCCCCACACTGTGCTTTCTCTTCTGGGCCATCTCGTTGACTATATTTATGAATCTCACTCTTTTGCTCTTTTTCTTGGACCATTACTCTGAGGGGGAAGGGGACTAGAGCTCTGCACCTGAATGGGACCCTGCTGACTTCCTCCCTGCTACCCCTTGGACTCATCTTTTACTAAACAACTGCCACTGAATGGTTAGTGGTGACTTTGAGGTACCTGTGCTTGACAACAAGGGTTGGGTGGAAGTGCCAACAGTTAAAGAAGAAACAAGGCTTTGCATTTTTTTTATAGTGCTTACTCGACCCGAAGGTATCAGAGCACTTTACATGAGGACTAGTTGCATTACAGACGGACATGTTAATTTTTTTTAGATGCATGGAGTTTAAGTGATTTGCCAAGAATCACAGGATGCTTGAGCCTCCGTCAAGACTTGAATCTTGTTCCCAAGCTTCAATGTCGGCCGCTATGGATGTTACACTACATCCTCTTACCAGCCATTAATTGCCTCGGCCACTGGAATTATGAGTTTCTGAGGCAGAAGTGTTTTCTGCATTGTTATGGATTTACCACATTTACTACATAATCCATCATCTGTTGCATAATCTGCAGATGTTAACAAAAAAAATTGATTGTAGTTCAAATGGAGCAAAAATTACTTAAAACGTGGCTGGCTACATGTGTTGCAGAGCAGCACAACACCCTTTATAAAGGTTGGTCATCTTGAAGTTGCTTATTGATGTATTTGGATGTTAAATTGGGACTAATGAGGTATAATATTTTACCTGACAGAGTTACCATGACTAAAAATTAAATAAAGCTAACCATAAAATATGTCAGATTATGCTGTGTAATTTACCTTTCTTCTTGCATAATTTAATCAACTCTGTTGCATAATTTGGTCCTCTCTTGCCACATAATTCCAGTGGCCCTGCTTAATGCGTCAAATAGACAAATATTTTTTTTAGAGGTAATGTAGGGGTGTTATCTCATACTTATAAAAATCCTTACATTAGGTACAGTCTGACCAATTATTACTAAAGGCTATATTTTGTAGGAACGTGTTTTTATTTCAAACGCTGCATCATTTTGTAGCAGCCTATATTAGACTGTGTGTAATGCAACTTGATTTTATTTTTCAGTGAATCTGTTTGCTCATTATTTTATATTCAGTAAGCTGACAGCAAACAAAAAACAAAATACTCAGACTAGTTGGTTCTTTTCTTTTAGCCAACTTCTTGACCTCCCTTCACAGCACTATGGGCTGCGTGTAAATGAAGACAGCCAGGATATGAAGCGAATAAATAAAGCTGCAGTTCCAGGCTATCTTCATTCACATAATTACAGAGGCATTTGTGCTCCTCTTGGAAACCATCCACGGACCCCGAGGGGGCACGCCCTACAGTTTGAAGACCTCTATTCTAAGGGCTAGTTGGCTGACCTCCAGTGTGGGCTACAGGGACATAACATGCTTCTGGGGCCCTGAAACCTGCACATGGCCTCTACTGGAGTGAGTCCTAACGTCCCCAAGTGGTGCCCCAGGACCTGGACCCTTGAAAGTGGTGTTGTTACTACTCCTCCAAGAACACGGGACCTTAAAAATATTTTCACCAAAAAGTGGCCTGAAACACAAGACCAGGACCTGCCTGCCAGCCGATCCACATAAGGTGCATCGGTGGTCAGCTGACGTCTCGGCAGCTCCCACTACGTTCTTTACCGCAGCAGCAAATCCTTTTCAGTGCGGCCTCTTAGAGAAAACATCCATCCTCATGCAGTCCTCTTCGGCTACAGCATGCACCTTCACTGGAGATTTTTGACTTCCAGTGACAAAGTCTGAAGGTAGAAATCTTCACTGTGACTTTGTCCAGTGTGTCCCCGAAAGATGATGCATCCTCCCCAGACAGCACCAGCTGCCTTGTTCTACTGAACTTCTACCTTATCAGGAACTTTTCTTCAAATGTTCTTCTAAGTCTGAAGGTGAGCCAAGACTGAGCCTCATCCACCTCCATAATGGTTGGGTTTAACTTTTGACACGGTCGACCATAACATCCTCCTCGACCGTGTCAGATCGGTGGGCATCTGCGGCCGTGCCCTAGACTGGCTCAGATCATTTCTTTGCGATCGCACCCAAGCGGTCGGACTCCCCCCTTTCTCCTCCCACAAACTCCACACTACCTGTGGAGTTCCCCAGGGCTCTTCCCTCTCACCGTTATTGTTTAACATTTACATGCTCCCTCTGCTTCAGTCCCTTCATTCATTTAAAGTCACTACCTTTAACTACGCAGATGATCTGCAGCTCACTTTCACAATTGATAACTCCCCTGATTCAATCCACCAATTCCAAAACACCATGCTCCACATCTGCCGGTGGATGGATGTGAATCAACTCAAGCTGAATCCGGGAAAAACGGAACTGGTCCTGTTCGGCGATAGTCACCGTTTCTGGGGCCCCCAATACTGGCCATCTAAGCTGGGGTCCCCACCTGCGCCGTCTAGATCAGTCAAAAGCCTGGGGGTAGTTATCGATGATGAGCTTTCCTTAAAACCTCAGGTCAATTCCGTTGTGTCCACCTGCTTCTTTCAATTACGGAAAATAAAGAAGATCAGTCGGCTGCTCACTCGACCTGCTCTGACGCAGGTTGTAAGAGCATTGGTGTTGTCTCACTTAGACTACGCCAATGCCATCTATCTTGGTCTACCTGTCACCCTTAGCAAACGTCTACAGCTGGCACAAAACCAGGCAGCGAGACTGATTTATCACCACCCCCGATGGCAGTCCGCCAGACCGCTTCTGAGGCAGCTCCATTGGCTTCCGATTCAACACCGCGTTAGTTTCAAATCGGCCTGCATGATTTTCAAATCCCTTCACAACTCTGGCCCACAGTTCATCCAAAAACTTCTTCTAAGGTACACCCCTTCCCGCAACCTTCGCTCTGCCTCTCAGATCTTCCTGACTGTCCCTCGCTACAAGCTGGTGCGTAAAGGAGGCCGTAGGTTTGCCACCCTCGCTCCCAAGCTATGGAACTCTCTCCCCCAGGAGCTTCGCTCATGCACTGCCCTTCTTCCATTTAGGAAGCTCTTAAAAACATGGCTGTTCACCCAGGTTGCGACCTAGTGCTAACGGCCTCTTGTAAGTTAGTTCCCCTGCTGGTCAGCGCCATGAAACCTCTGGGTGTGCGAGCGCTTTATAAGACTTTGATAAGATAAGATAAGATAAGATAAGATTTACTCCGGTGTCATGCGACCAGATACCCTTGATTGATGCTTTGATATTTTGTATTAAAACCTATAAAATGCATAACTTTGATTCCACTGATTAGATTTAATTCCCGTTGGTGCCATTTTATTAATTAAAATGTATTCTATTTTTCTAAATTGTTTTTGGGATTTTTCTTGTGTTGTGTTTTCACTTTAATATAGGTTTTCACACAGTGCCTCTAAGTTAAGCGATTGATAATCCAAACTGGGTATGGGTTTCCAGGCAGTAAGGCCAAACCCTGCCTTAACTACTATTCCAAAACTGAATGCCAATACTGCCACTTAATTTCACATCACTTATTTCATGCCATGCACATGAGCAAAACTATACGCAAGAAGGAATTTTTATCTCAGAATTAATCAATTCAATTTTGCATTTTATTTGCACATTTCTTCTTTTTTGTATCTTTTCAAAACATTTTTTTGTTTTAACGAGACTTTTTTATGAAGCACATTACAAATGAACAATACAAAAATTAAACATGTCACAACTTACTTGTATACACCATTCATACCAAAAGACATTGCAATCATACTATAAGCACATTCACACTACTAACAATATAAAAGGGAATACATTTTTCGTGCAATTATATACAATTCATGAGTAAGAAACCATAGATATACGTTTTTAGATATAAATCACTTTGATCAAAAGATTTGTTCAATTCTCTTATGGTTTCCACGTGAGAAACGTGATGTAGAGGGGTCTACGCGTTTCAAACTCCTTAGTTTTGAAGTTATCGTCAGGACCAATAGCTCTCTAAGTGAAACAAGATGTGCCTCATATGTTCGTCATCTATCGCGGAGCGGGACCACTTCTGGCGTGATATCTTTCTCCTCAGTTCGGTTAATTTGATGGTAAACGCCGGATTTTTTGCTCTGTGATGGGTCGGGTTGGAGGTCACAGGGCGTCGGTTAATGCATTGCTGCACACCGGAATCTGTGACTGATCGGGCGGCGAGTCGTGTCGCGTCTTCAATTCGCGGTGTGCTCCGTTAGGGTCCCGTCTTCCGATCTGCTGAAGGAGTTTGAAACGCGTAGACCCCTCTATATGTGAATGTGCTTATAGTATGATTGCAATGTCTTTTGGTATGAATGGTGTATACAAGTAAGTTGTGACATGTTTAATTTTTGTATTGTTCATTTGTAATGTGCTTCATAAAAAAGTCTTGTTGAAACAAAAAAATGTTTTGAAAAGATACAAAAAAGAAGAAATGTGCAAATAAAATGCAAAATTGAATTGATTAATTCTGAGATAAAAATTCCTTCTTGCGTATAGTTTTGCTCATGTGCATGGCATGAAATAAGTGATGTGAAATTAAGTGGCAGTATTGGCATTCAGTTTTGGAATAGTATCTAAGTTAAGCGAGGCTGGTTTTACGCCAAGTTACTGGAGGGTTAGGCACAGGTTATTTAGTGACTTTTGTGGTTCACCTTGACAATCATTGCAGGTTGTTGCTTGAGTAGGGGTTTCACCCTCCTCAACCAATGACACAATTTCTTACAACCATCCTACAATGGCTTTGGAAACCAGGTCAAGTAGAGCCCGTAATGCACTTGCCTGTCAAGGATGACCGGTGAAAGGCTACTTAAGGATGTAGTGTGAGGTAGAGACTCAGAACTCAATTGGTCAAACAAAAGATTCAATAACTTACTGTTCATCCCATTACTCATCTTAGTAAAAAGCAAAGCAGAGTACTTTTACATCACAACACAATGAAACACTCCACACAGGGATGGGGGTTCAGCTACCAGGTTCTACAAGGTTTTCTAGCCAGGTATGATAGCTCACATGCCATCTACCAAGGTCTAACTCAGTTTCACAAGTGCCCACACTATGTACCGTGTTCTAGATGCAATAAAAGGTAATAGGCGAGAATCAGGCACAGGTTTGGAGCTCACCAAGAGGCTTTTCAAGCAACTACCAGATTTGGTAAGCCAAAGGGAAGTTAGTTTAGATCTTGTGTAAAAGAGTTTACTCTGGTAATTGTGAATCTCCATACTGTGCAGGTTTATCTCTGTCAGTCTTTGATTGCAGGCCACATGTTACATATAGACTGGTTCAGGACATATTGCACTATGAGCTTGCACAGTCAACATCTCTTTCAGTGGTGCAGGATTGACAGAGTTCACTCCCCTCTCAGATTTTGCCACTGGGAACAATCAGCATGGAAAGCCTTGGCAGCAGCCACTAGTCTTTGCTATTTACCGTCTCCAGGCTGCTGAGGGGAGTTTTCTGCTACACCAGTGTTTGTAGGCCTCAGAAAGCACACATTGCATCAAGGCAGCAGCAGAACAGGTCCATATTGTCAGGATGCAGTATTGCTAGAGAGCATGTTGTCCTATGATGATGCTTCATGCAGTTTGCAATATGAACCATGCAGAGAGGCAGAGTGACTCCTCACAGTTTGTGTTGGCATCCGTTACACTCCCTGTACACGCCTGATCTCTTGGGTGCTCCACACTTTGGGAACATGACTCGGCTTCTCTTCCCGGACAGCCTCTCGTCCTTTAGGTACCGTCAAGCTCCTTCCCTCTCTCAGGAGACTGGTAGGCAGGCTTTGCTTCTAGGCCCTAGGGTGGTCAAAAACTCTCCAACATGTTGGACAGACATAGACACTGGCACTAGATTACAGCAGCTCCTTGTGCACACTGCAGAGCACTCCTTTCCTTGGGCAAGAACAACTTGGAACTGGAACAAGGTGGAATGGTTTGGGACTCTCTTTCATGCTCATCTTGAAGACAGGAGATGCTAAACTTTTGCCTAAACTCCAGTTTCTTTCCAAATTTAATTTTCTGACTACAGGGCAGACATAGTCCTTGTGCAAGGTGATGGCTCTCACAGCAGGTTGTAATGATGTTGGCGTCAAGCAGGAGTATGCAGAACATGAGCACAATGACATGTCAGGCTCTGTATCAGGGTATCAGCCTTTGTCAAATAGCACCCCCCAAAATCATGCTCTCCACACAGCAGGCAGTCTTGCTACCATCTATACTGGAGTGATTACGCAAGACACCAAGGTAAGTGGAAGCTGTATTGTAAACTACACAGTTGTGGAGACAGTTAAGATGACCTCCACCATAAACAGATCTACAATCAACTGTAATAATAAATCAATATCAAACATTTTTAGAAAACTTATAGCAGCCCATCACCCAGCAACCCAACCATTCTGTAGTAGAATGTAACTGCACAGCCTAAGAATAAGCGGTGAAAAGATACAAAATAAAAGAGAGAACAAGATATAACTTACACCTTCCCTTCTTCCTACATAAACACAACAAAAACATAATAAAAACCTATAATTAATTCAGAAACCTTTTGGGAACAACAGGAACCCTTGAGCTCCTTCTCAGACCAACTTGAACATCCCCTTTATCTCTGACAGGATATTCGTCACATGAATCAGGTTTTCCCTTGGTAAAAGACTTAACCTTGACAATTTTGGAAATATTCCACCAATGTCCACCCATGACATGAACAGCATTGTTGCCTATCCTAATAACCTTAATGGGTTTACCAAATTGACATTCTCCTTTTTTTACATGAATACGAGTTTTCATTTTTTATTATTATTTACTTTTGCCCTGTTTTTAGCTGTTTTCTTCCCTGCCCACCTACCTGCACTCTAATTGGATTCCACCGCTGCTCGAGCGGGTCCGGTCCCGGGGGTCAGACTGTACGCTCGCCATACTGGGAGCAAAGGGGCAATTTAGATCCGCCTACTTAAGGCGCTCTTCCCGGCGCGCAGCGGGTGCGCCCTCCCTGCGCCAGAGTCGTGCCAGAGTCCTGCCCGTCTGCGCCCGGCAGCGTTAAGGAGGCGTTAGGCGTTAGACGCGGCGGTCCTATACTCGAAAGTGTCCTTTTTTGGTAATGATGTCGAGGTATGTTTACTCGCGGGCTGACTTACTGAATATCAGTCATATTACCCCTCGCTGCCCTCAGGAGTCGATTAGTCCCCTCTGTGGCCCATATACTTGTACCTGCTTGTTTCTTTCCCTTACTGCCCCCACCCCTATTCGCGTTCTCTGAGAGCCCTCTTCGGTTAAATCCTCCTGTTGCAGACCTCTGGTTCCTCAAGGCTTTACGGTTTGGAATCTGAATATTAGATCCCTACCGAAGCACCAGGCAGAATTACATGATCTTATTAGTGAGGCATTACCAGATGTATTTTTTATGATGGAAACATGGCTTCAAGAAGCTGATGCGGCCGTCATCAATCTTGCTATCCCTTTTGACTACTCTTTCTTCACTCATAATCGGGCATCCAGGGGTGGTGGCATTGCTGTAGCAGTCAAATCCTGCTACCCATGTGAATGGAGGGTAGTAGACTTGGCGGGGGGTGAAAGTGCTTTTTTTAAAATCTCTATTAGCCATCAGTTCACCCTGTCCGGACTTCTAATCTACCGCCCGCCTGGCTCTGACACGAACTTCCGAAAGGCTCTCCCAGAATGTGTTAGCTCCCTGGCACTGGGCTGCGCTAACTTCTGCATTCTTGGAGATCTCAATCTTCATTTTGATTGCGCCGATCTGCCCAATGTCAGTAGTACTTTGGCTGATTTGGAGGCCCTTCAACTTACTCAACTGGTCACCTTCCCTACTCATTGGGGGGGCCACACTCTTGACCCTTTTTTTACTAATCTAGCTGGGGCCAAGGTTATTAGGTCTAGCCCTGTAGCTTGGACTGACCATCTGCTAGTGAAAATTCTCCTCGGGCTTAAAGAGCATCCGGTTAAGCCCCAAGATAGAGTAGTGATGAAACGTCACTGGAAGAAACTCAAACTGGGTGACTTCCACCATTTCCTGGAGATCAACCCATTAGGCTCTCACCTCGGTGTGGAAGCAGGGTACAACGCCTATTGTGATTGGGTTTCTTGGGCTTTAGATGCTCTAATCCCAGCCGCCTGGATCAAATGCCGCTCTAGAGAACCCAGCCCATGGTACGACAGCTCCCTGGCCCTGCAAAAAAAAGCATGCAAACAGGCAGAAAGGGAATGGCGGAAAGCCTATGAGGCTGGGAAAAAACTGCTTATCTCTCCAAAATTAAATCATACCATAGAGCAGTGTGTAGAGCCCGTGCAGCCTATTATGCCCAGGAATTCAGAAACAGCTCCAACCTGTCCAAGCTAATTTTTAAAGTCCTCAAGGACCTGATGGCGAAAAGAGCCACTGCAGTAGAAGTATGTTCTGTTGACCACTGCGAAAATCTTGCCGCCTTCTTCAGAGAAAAGGTTCAAACCATCTATCGTACCTTTCCCACCACCAATCAGGGAGAGGAGCCCTCTTGTGCTACACCTTTCATAGGTGAGGCCTTATCTTTATTGCCTAACCTGTCGTTGGAAGCATTCCATAAACTGGTTACTAACATTAAGTCAGGCTCTCCAGAGGACCCACTGAAGCCTGCCCAGTTCAGAGAATTAGCTGCTACCTGCCTCCCTCCAATATGCCACCTTATGAATCTCTCCCTAACTTCGGGCATTGTCCCGACGAAGTGGAAACAGGCTGTTGTAACACCAATACTAAAAAAGACCACCCTGGATCCCCTACAACTTGAGAGCTATCGCCCTATCTCTCTCCTTCCCTGGGCCGTGAAAATTGCGGAAGCCCATGTGAATGGTGTGCTGACTAAGCACTTTGATAGGGAGTGCATATTGGACCCTTCCCAGAACGGGTTCCGTACGGGCCACAGCACGGAAACCGCCCTGCTCTCTATGACGGAACATCTTTGTTCTGTGATAGATTCCGGTCAGACTGCGGCACTGATACTTCTCGACCTAAGTGCCGCGTTTGACACGGTTTCGCACAGAATTCTACTTCAACGTCTACGAGAGGCAGGGGTTGAGGGCACTGCTCTCGACTGGTTTCGCTCCTTCCTGTCTGATCGGACCTTCAAGGTTGCCACTCCACCGTTTGAGTCCAAACTCTATCCCCTGGATCTGGGTGTGCCTTAGGGCTCTTCCCTCAGCCCCACATTATTTAATCTTTATGTGAGGCCGCTTGCTGATGTCGTCAATCATTGAGGTCTGACCATGGCCTCATACGCTGACGACACGCAGCTGGCGGTCACTCTAAGTGGGGACTCAGACCGTGATGCTCCCAGATTACGGGAAGGACTCCTGGCAGTGGCTGGCTGGATGAACACCAACTGTCTCCAGCTTAATGCTAAAAAAACGGAGGTCATGATAGTGGGTAAGTAAGCGAATCTTTGGGATGACAAATGGTGGCCCCCGGAGCTGGGTGCAACCCCTATCCCAGTGACTGAGGTAAAGAACTTGGGGGTGTGGCTTGACCCGGCACTTAACTACTGTGGACATACTAAAAAAGTAGCTGCTACCTGCTTCGGCATCTTACGAGGGCTGAGACATATCCTAATATTTTTTGATGCCTCAACTAGGCAGTTGGTTATTCAAGCATCGATGCTATCACGGCTTGATTATACCAACGCATTATTCCTAGGTGCCAACCAGGATGAAATCACGCGGTTACAACGTATCCAGAACGCTGCCGCGAGAGCCCTGGTTGGGCTACCAAGGTTTTGCTCTGCCGAGAGTACTATCCGCTCCCTTCATTGGTTGCCGGTGGCACAGAGGATTCAGTTTAAGGCACTATCCTTGTCATTTAAGATTCTCAAGATGGCTTCCCCCCGATTCTTGGCAATCTTCTGAAGCCTTATGTTCCTCTGCGCCCTTTGAGATTTATGGGCCAAAACCTGGCTGTAGTTCCGCGATTTAGATTATGTAGAGCGGGAGGACGCTCCTTCCAAGTCCTGGCTGCGAAGCTGTGGAATTCTCTACCGTCTCACATCCGCGAAATTGATGAGCTCTTGGATTTCAGGAAAGCTATTAAAACGTACTTGTTTTTCCATCCTTTTTAGGACTCTGCCTTGTGTGCCTTTTCCATCGTTTTTGCTGTGTTGTGTCTGGTTTCCCTTCCAGAAGCGCCGGGACGCCCCTTTGCTGGGGCATCTGTGCGCTATATAAATGTTATTAGCATAACATTAACATAACAATTCTGATCATGTCACCAACAACCAAAGGAACAGTTTTAACATATTTCTTATTATCGAACCACACTTTCTGTTTCATTCGAGATTCAGAGAGATTGGTACAAGCAATTTCCATAAGTTTCCCAACATTAGAACCAACTTTTAACCATTTATTCATCCAACCAGGTTTGAAACTGGCGTTGGCTCTTCGTCCCCTGAGTAACTCAAACGGCCAGACTTTGGTTTAAGAATGTGGAGTAGTTCCGTAAAACCACAACATACTTATTACAGATTTGACTATATCATGATTTCCTGGCTTAGCCCCCTTTATGCACTCACCAATCACTCTGTTCATCCTCTCGACCAAACCATTTGTATGGCGTTTTTTCATGAGGCCACCCTTTTCTCACGAAATCGAAAACTTGATGAAGTAGATCATCAACCTTTAGAGCATTCTTCCAATCTTCCTCCAAAAGCACAAGTTCAGGTAAATCTAAATCTGCAACAAAACAATCATCATAGTCCTCTTCACAAAGTTCCCTAAAGCAAACATCATCATTTTCATCTTTTTTGTGAGGAAAGCGAGACAAATAGTCTGCACGAACATTTCTCCCACCTGCAATGTAAGAAATATCAAAGTGGTATTGTAAAAGTTTGGACGCCATCCTTAAAATCCTGGGCGTACAACATTTATTGACCCCAGCACTTAAAATAGATACAAATGGTTTGTGGTCTGTAAGAAGACTAAAACCTTTACCCCAAATATACGGGCAAAACCTTTCTATAGCCCAAAGACAAGCTAAAAGCTCCTTTTCGATGACTGAATATTGTTCTTCAGCAACCCTTAAAACTCTAGATGCAAATGCCACAGTATCTTCACCATCACCATTCATCAATATGGCTCCCAGACCAACTTGACTTGCATCAACTGTGATACAACAAGGAACACTAGGATCAAAAGGTGTACGTGCATTGCCTTTACCCAAAAGAGACTTAATGAGTTCAAATCCTGAAAAACATTCTTCAGACCAACAAAACGTTACTCCTTTCTTAAGTAAGTTGCTGATGTGTTGAACTGTTGTGGCAAAATTAGGAAAAAAACAAGTATAACATTCACATAATCCCAAAAGCGATATTACTCCAACTTTGTCTACAGGAGCAGGTGCATTTATAATTGCTTCAAGCGAACCTTGTCTGGGTTTGATACCTTCCTGAGTAAGAAGATGGCCTAAATATTCCACCTCAGTACAAAAACATTTACACTTTTCAGATTTTAACACAACTCCTTTTCTTTGAAATGTTTTGAGGACTTTGGATAAAATAACATCATGCGAAGAATCATCTTTTGCATAAATTAAGACATCATCCTGGAAGACCAGGACTCCTTCAACTCCTTTCAGTATCTCTTGTATAACCCTCTGAAAAACAGATGCGGCGGATGCCAGACCAAAAGGCATCCGTCGGTATTAGAACGTACCTAGAGGAGAGACAAATGCTGTCAGGTGGCATGACTCGGGTGTGACTCGATCTGATGGTAGGCACATGCCAGATCGAGCTTAGAGAAGTACTTAGATCCTTTGATACAAGCAAAAAGATCATTGCTTTTTGGGAGAGGGTAAGAATCTACCCATATGTTCTTGTTTAAAGACCTTAAGTCCACACACACTCTAAGTTGTCCACAACGTTTTCTAGCTACAACCAAAGGAGATAACCACAACAACGACTCTGTTGGCTCAATGATCCCTCTGTCACACAAACTTCTCAACTCAATATCCAGATCACCTCTCACACTGAATGGAAATCCCCTTAATTTGTGTTTTATTGGTAATGCACTATATTTAACTATGATTTTATGTTGGAAACAATGAATTTTTCCCAATTTTTCTCCAAAGACTGAAGGAAACGTATTTTTCCAATACTGACCGCTTTCATCACAGCTGGCAAATACAATCTGTTCACATGCACCTGGTTTTAATATTATACCAAAAAGTCCCTGGTGAAACGATCCCAGAATATTGAGACCTGTAACCACAACAAACTTTTCCTCTAATCCTCCGCCCCTTAAAGGCCATATCATCTTCAATGTACCCAAGTAATTCAATACGACGTCCTTCATATGATACAGGACATCGGTCTGGTGGTTCTAATTTTCTACCACCCCAGGTCTCTTCGAATAATTTTTGTGTAATCATGGTGATCCTGACCCCAGAGTCAATCAACAACTTTAGTATTTTCCCTCCAACACACACTTTGGCAATGGGATCAACACATTTAGAAGGATCACCCATCACACCAGCACAAGCATCATTTCGAATACCCTCTTGGGCATCAGTGACAATTGAAACTATTTCTTTTTCTGAATCTTCTTCAGATTCAACAGCACAGACTGTAGATTTCTTAGAATGTTTTTTGTTTTAGACAGACTTTAGCAAAATGTCTAACTTTTTTGCAATAATTACATGTAACATTGTTCGCAGGACATTTCCCTCCTTTTGAATGTGGAGGATTTCCACATCTCATGCAAGTACTACTGTCACTAAAGAAGGTATTACTGTTTTTAGTTTTTACCATGATTTTGCTGTTAGGGCGAACATTTTTTTGTTTAGGTTTACTAACCCCAACCACACCTATAGTTTCAGAAGGTTTGTCTTCAAGTTCTTTCAAGGATATAATAGAAGTTTAAATACTTTTAGCCACTTTTATGGTCTCATCTAATGACGGATTTCCCATTGACAATAACTTTTGCCTTATTTGTTTCTCTCTACATTGGCAAACAAACTGATCATGGATTAATTGATCAGTGAAACCTTCAAATAAACAAACTGGAGCAAGTCTTCTTAGTGCAGAAATGTACTTGTTTTGCTTTCTCTTAAAAAATTTATGGCGAAGAAGAACTATACTTGGTTGCTTATCAAATCTGTTTTTTAACTTAATAAGAGTTTCTTGGTATTCGTCTATATTATCTCCTTCAGTTCTTACAATGTCAGAAAGATGTTTAAAAATAGATCTCCCTTCGAATCCCAGACAGTGTAGAAGTAGACATTTTTACCTTTCGGCTCAAAATCTAGATGCTCCTATGGCTCCCAAATAAGTCTCGAATGCGTTGAACGAAACTTCCCACCTCACAGGAGGTTCTCCAGGATTGTCTAAGAATGAAGGCGGTGGTGTAACAGATTGCATACTACACATTATGAAAAACCAAGTATTGTATAATAATAGGTTATTTGATGCCAAATAAGTAAAGAAAAATATATAAGTTGAAAATGAAATACAGTGATAAAAAATAAACGATTTCCCTTTTTTTAGGTGTATGAATCACTGTGATCCACACAAAAATTTGCAACAAAATATATACTTAAATATGATAAGCTGTGCGTATCGTCGAAAATACGCGGTAGATTGTAGAATATGATAAACCGTGCGTATCGGTGAAAATACGCTGTAAATTGTAGAGATGTGTGTTTTTCATTCAAGTCAAGTCAAGTCAAAGGATTTATATAGCGCGCTACATACCCAGAGGGTCTCAAGGCGCTTGAGGAAGGGTGGGGAATTACTTGTCAAATATCCACGTTTTGAGTTGCTTTCTGAATGCTAGGTGGTTCTGAGTAAGGCGAAGGTGAGTGGGAAGTGAGTTCCAGGTTTTAGCTGCCAGGTAGGAGAAGGATCTACCTCCCATGGTGGTTTTGTTGATGCGAGGTACAGTGGAAAGGGCTTGGTTGGAGGATCGTAGCCGGCGGGAGGGGGTGTAGAAGGATAGTCGTGTGTTGAGGCATTCGGGTCCGATTTCGTAGAGTGCTTTGTGTGCGTGGGTTAGGAGCCGGAAAGTAATCCTCTTATTGACGGGGAGCCAGTGGAGGTTTTTCAGGTGACCAGAGATGTGTTCTGTACGCGGGATGTCTAATATGAGCCTGGCTGAGGCGTTCTGGATGCGTTGGAGTTTTTTCTGGAGTTTTGCGGTGGTACCGGCGTAGAGGGTGTTTCCGTAGTCCAGTCGGCTCGTGACCAGAGCGTGGGTGACTGTTTTTCTAGTTTCGGTGGGGATCCAGCGAAATGTTTTTTTGAGCATGCGAAGGATGTTGAAGCAAGATGAAGAAACGGCGTTGACTTGTCTGTTCATCGAGAGTGAGGAATCCAGGATGACGCCCAGGTTCCGTGCGTGGTCCGTCGGGATGGGTGCTTTTCCAAGGGCCTCTGGCCACCAAGAGTCATCCCAGGCGGAGGGGGAGGTGCCTAGGATGAGGACTTCTGTTTTGTCTGAGTTCAGTTTCAGACGGCTGTGCTTCATCCATTCGGCTACTTCTTTCATTCCTTCATGCAGGTTGGTTTTGGCAGTGTTAGGGTCTCTGGTGAGTGATAGGATCAGTTGAGTGTCATCCGCGAAGGAGATGATGTTGAGGTTGTGTTGGCGTGCGATGGCCGCGAGGGGGCTCATGTAAACGTTGAAGAGGGTGGGACTGAGTGAGGACCCTTGGGGTACGCCGCAGATGACTTCAGTGGCCTCTGACTTGAATGGTGGAAGGCGGACTCTCTGGGTTCTTCCGGTGAGGAACGAGGTGATCCATTCCAGTGCTTTTCCTTGGATTCCGACGTTACTGAGGCGTTGTAAAAGGGTGCTATGACAGACCGTGTCGAAGGCTGCGGAGAGGTCGAGGAGGATGAGGGCGACTGTGTCTCCATTGTCCAGTAGAGTTCGAATGTCATCAGTTGCTGCGATGAGGGCGGTTTCAGTGCTGTGCTTGGCTCGGAAGCCGGATTGTGAGGAGTCGAGGGATTTGTTGGTTTCGAGGAATGCGGCGAGCTGGTTGTTGACCGCTTTCTCGATGACTTTGGCCGGGAATGGAAGGAGTGAGATAGGGCGGTAGTTTTTGAGTTCGGTGCGGTCAGCTGTGGGTTTCTTCAGGAGGGCGCTGAGTTCGGCATGTTTCCAGCTTTCCGGGAAGGTTGCGGAATTGAGGGAGCAGTTGATGACGTCTCGGAGGTGCGGTGCAATAATGGAATCTGCTTTGTTAAAGATGTGGTGAGGGCATGGGTCTGTGGGGGATCCTGAGTGGATAGAGTTCATCAGACGGATGGTGTCCTCAGTGGAGATTGGCTTCCAGTCATTGAGGATGTTCAGGGGGGGTGGGGGTCCTGCAGGGGGTTGGGTGGGTTGGTCTTCAGGTCGGTTGTCGAAGCTGTTGTGGATGTCTGCAATTTTGTTGTGGAAGAATGAGGCTAGGGAGTCGCAGAGGGCTTGAGAGGGGGTGATGTCGTTGGAGTTGGCTGAAGGGTAGGTAAATTCCTTGACGATGTTGAATAATTCCTTGCTGTTGTGGGCGTTGTTATCTAGTCGGTCCTTGAAAGCGGCTTTCTTGGCATTCCGGATCAGTTGGTGGTGTATGCGGGTGGCGTTTTTGAAGGCGTCCTTGGTGCTGGTGGTTGGGTCTTTTTTCCAGGCCTTCTCAAGGGATCGACAGAATTTCTTGGATTTCTTTAGATCATAGTTGAACCAGGAGGCCTTCTTGCTGCTTAGTTTGATTTGTCGTTTTTTCAGTGGTGCTAGGATGTTGGCGCTGTTGGATAGCCATTGGGTGAGGTTGGTGGCTGCTTGGTCTGGGTTTGAGGAGTGGGCTGGAGGGTTTTGAAGAAGCGATGAGGAGATCTGGTCGATGGTGATTTTGTTCCGATTTCTTTGCAGAGTAGGTTGAGGATGGTTGTTGGATGTGGGCTTGTTGTAGGTAAAGTGAACGCAGCTGTGGTCAGTCCAAAGGAGAGCTGTGGTGTGGCTGAAGGAGACATGTTTGCTGGAGGTGAAGATAGGGTCGAGTGTGTGACCTGCGATGTGGGTGGGGGTAGTGACAAGTTGTTTAAGTCCTAGGTTGGCGAGGTTGTCCAGAAGGGTGGTGGTGTTGCGGTCGTTGTTCTTTTCAAGGTGAAAGTTGAGGTCTCCCAAAAGGATGTAATCCTTGGAGGGGAGCGCGTGTGGAGTGATGAAGTCCGTGATGTCTTCACTAAATTGTGCGCGGGGTCCTGGTGGCCTGTAAAGGAGGGTGCCTCTGAGTGTGGTCTTGGGGTCGATGTGGATCTGGAAGTGAAGATGTTCAGAGTTGGCGAGATTGACGTCTGAGCTGGTTGAGATACGGAGGGATTTCTTATGGACGATAGCGATGCCTCCTCCTGTGTGGCCTGTACGGTCCTTGCGAATGATCTTATAGTCTTCCGGAATGGCAATGGTGATGTCTGGGGCTGATGCGGCGTTCATCCATGTTTCTGTTAGGAAGGCGACGTCCGGAGAGATGGTGTCTAGTAGATTCCAGAGGTCAATTGCGTGCCTGTGGACCGAGCGGGTGTTGAGCAGGATGCATTGTAGGTGGTTGGGGTCGGATATCTGTTGTGTGTTCGTAGATGAGGAGTTGTTCTTGGTGCCGTCGAACTTGCAGGAGTTACAGGAAAAGGGTCCATGGGTGTGTCCAGGGGCGGCTTGGACGCAGTTGGGGGAACGGCTGGGGTTAAGGGCTAGGAGGGTGGTGGCATCGTAAGTGATGCGGGTGGGCTGGGCATTAAGGGAACCAGGGGGTCTGGCACTGGGCGCGGTCCAGGCGCGGACGGGCGTAGACGGGCTTACCTTTGGCGCACCTTCGGCGTGGCCGCAGCGCGTGGACGCTGCACGTTGGGACATATGGCATTTAATGGATAGTGGAGGGGGCGGAGGAAGGGAGGAGCAGCTGGGGAGGCGGGTGCGGGGCGGAGAGGAGGGGCTTGCTCGAAGCACAACAAACAAAATGGTAGAAGAGGGAAATACGAGCTGGGCGAGCTTGGGGCCAAAAAGTGTACTAATCAAAGGAGACAGGTAAACGAACAGCAACAAACACGCAAATAAGCCCAACAAAGCGAGCGCAGCGCGATTTCAAACATGCAAATGCAGCAAGCAAATGCGGGCGGTACAACGAGGACAAGCGCTGCGATGCAAGCAGAGAACAGCAGTGCCAATGCGAAGCGCTACGATACCAGCCATCCGTTTTTGAACAGTGAATCACTCAGAGGGTGAGGATAGCGCTGAGGGAATCGCCAGAGAGCGTGTGAGCGTCCGTCTCTTACAGCGTAAGGGAGGTCACAGCGCTACAATCTACAGTGCAGATGTAATCAATCCTTGGAAGGGAGGAGCAGCTGGGGAGGCGGGTGCGGGGCGGAGAGGAGGGGCTTGCTCGAAGCACAACAAACAAAATGGTAGAAGAGGGAAATACGAGCTGGGCGAGCTTGGGGCCAAAAAGTGTACTAATCAAAGGAGACAGGTAAACGAACAGCAACAAACACGCAAATAAGCCCAACAAAGCGAGCGCAGCGCGATTTCAAACATGCAAATGCAGCAGGCAAATGCGGGCGGTACAACGAGGACAAGCGCTGCGATGCAAGCAGAGAACAGCAGTGCCAATGCGAAGCGCTACGATACCAGCCGTCCGTTTTTGAACAGGGAATCACTCAGAGGGTGAGGATAGCGCTGAGGGAATCGCCAGAGAGCGTATAATAGCCCTGTGTATCGGCATTGACAAGCAAAATGTGTACAAAGTCATTAATTATGAAGCAAAATAATGAAAAACAAATGTGCTGCGTATCAGCGTTGATGAAAGGAATGTGTGGCTAGGATACGCTCCACAAGACATGAATAATGGCTGTGCATGTCAGCGTTGCTAAGGGAATGTTGTCAGGTGACATCAAAAACTTGTTTAGACAAAATGGTCGCGCGTGTCGGCGCTGACACGCAAAATGACTTGATGGAGGGCGTTATGTTATTTTCCAAGAGCACTGCCCATTCGCGAAACTTGCAACTCAAAAGGAATAAACATCCGATGGAAACATTGCTGACATGCACCCACCGTGGGCTCGGCACGCAATGTCGAATCTCCTCAAAACACCACCTCCAACTGGGCACAGACAATTCAGGTGCCACAGGAGGCAGCGGACAGAAGAAAGGACCAAAAAAAAACGTGCACCGCAGTAGGGGAAGATAAAAATGCGTAGGATGTTGAACCTCAACGAGGGTCACACAAAACAGAATTCAAGTTTCCGGGAAAACTCAAAGCAGTCACGCATTAGACTAAACTCTGTAAAACAAAAAGTCAACTTGCGTGTGTAGGACCAGATCGCAGCACGTAGAAACGGCAAAGAAGATCAAGGCAGAGGATGGCAGACGCTTCTATTGAAACTTCGCACTGAGGTCGTTGCAGACAGCAGACTGGGCAGGAACAGTAGGCTGAAAGGTTTGACCGTGTAGTAGATCGTCACCAACAAATTGTAGTGATTACGGAAGAAACCAAGGTAAGTGGAATCTTTATTGTAAACTACACGGTTGTGGAGACAGTTAAGATGACCGCCACCATAAACCGATCTACAATGAACTGTAATAATAATTCAATATCAAACATTCCTAGTACAAACACTTAGAGCAGCCCATCACCCAGCAACCCAACAATTCTGTAGTAGAATGTAACTTTGCACAGCCTAAGAATAAGCGGTGAAAAGATACAAATTAAAACAGAGAACAAGATATAACACATACCTTACAGACATGGGCTTGACATGCAAAGAGGATGCCAATGCATGGAGCTGGGTGCCACATCTCAGTCCAACTTTACACCAGTGTGGCTGGTAGACACCACATTGCCTCTGAATCAGGAAAAAGCTCTGTTCAGTTCTATTAATCCAGAAAAATCGGTCTGCTCCCACCTAGGGCATAGTATGTCACTATTGACGACATGCTTGGTGACCCCTTCAAGTCACAGAACAGGTTCCTTGGAATCGCCATGGACAGCTCTGGATCTCAGCGCACCCGCTAGATTAGCATGCCAGCCATGTCAACAAAAGTCAGGATGCCTCTTACACATAGAGTTAGCTCACTCAGGCTACACACCGGTTTACCATGCCTGGGATGTACCTGCAGCAAATGTTCACCATATGAAAAGCAGAAGAACCCAGATAGGAGAAAGTTTGTTGGAGGGAGAATACAAAATGAATTAAACACTATGACTAAGGCAGCTGGAGTGGAGTGACCAGGTTGAAAGCCACTGAAGATTATGAGAAGTAGAAACTGACTTAGTTGATTAATAAACTATATGGTCAAAGGTTTTAGACAGATAGGGCAGGAGAAGAATAAGGCAGTAAAAGGAAGTGAAGAACAAAAAAATGTTCTTTAAATGGTAGACTTATTAAGAAGAGATTTGAAAGAAGAGAAGATGCAATGCACAGAGAAATAAACATAATAAGAAAGGGAGGTAGAAGTTGAGTTTAGACAGTTCTTATAATGACAGACGCTGGCAAAGGATCATCTAGGGATGCTGGGCTAAGTGTTGTAGAACTACAGTTTATATTCTGTGGATCAGAAACCAAAGTGAAGTTACAGAGAGAAGAATACTCTGAGCAAAGTAGACAATCGACTTCTATGTTGTTCATATAACAAGTGGATTAACACAGAGAGGAGAAGGAGAAAGGAGAAAGTGAAGTTAAAAACAAGTCAATTTTAGAAACAAAATAGGAAGAAAATTATTAGCAGAGATGGTAGACTAAACTGAAGGATCAGGAAGTAAGAGGGTGCTATAGGGTTTGAACATGTATTACTGATATGAGTCTTAAAACATTCTTACTTAGAAGAAAACTTGACTATAGGAAGTATTAAATAGGAGAAAGGATTGTAAATTATCAGATGATTTGTACTTGCAGTGTGTGTTCAGCGTTGCGAAGTAGAGAGTAAAATTCAGTGCGAGGTTGTCCGACCAGCCTTATTGTTTTCCAGGATTCTGCATATAATATTTTATCTGACTGCCATACAATTTGACGACGTATAGCAAGTAGCTGTAAGAGTTTTGGGGTAGGTCTGTGCCGAGCATTGATGAATCCACATCTAGAAGAGTTTCCGTCTTTAAAAGGAAATTGGGGGTAAGATATAATCAAACTATGATCTTACCTCCTTAACACCTTATCTCATCCCTCACCCCAGTATTTACAAACTTAGGGGCTTATTTACAAAAGGCCTGTGCCACCGAACCATAATTTGTTTTGACACCTTGGTGGCGCATGCCGCTCAGTCATATCTATGAAGCAACTCAAAGCCTCACTGCATGGGTCTGCATGGCCTCAAAGATGAGGATTGTGGCAAGGCAGTGCAAAGTGCTGCATTGCCTTACCCTGCGTTGAGGAGATGGTGGCGCGCGGGATTACCAGCTCAGTTTACCATACTCACCTGGGCCCATATACATTCACACATTGAACCAGTAATCAAGCTTAACTACCTGCCAATCAGAATTTTATTTTACTTTAGGACTTATACCTATACATCATGACTTACCAAATCCTTGCCACCTGTGCTCTAAGTCCTGAGGATCGAAAAGGAGTTTTGAAAAATAGGTAGATTTTAACATTTACCTTCATAAAATAACCACAGACTCAGGTAAGTTTTAAACACTTTATCTATGCAATATTCTGTGAGTCAACAGCCACATCAGGAACACCAAAGATTTTTTGAGTAAGAAAATAATTATTAAAGCAATAATTCTGCAAGAATGTAAAGACACATCTTTAGACATTGATACCTGGGAAGGGAAATGGTACAAGGGCATCCCACATAGTTTATATTTACCTAGAATGGCGTGGAGACCAACCCTGGCCATGGGCTGTGGCAAGAGAAAGGGCTCCCGACTGATCAGGTGCCAACGGGACAGGACGGGTGCAAGACAGAACAGGTATCCTCCACTAAGTGCAACGCCAGCATCATACCCCTCTCTGCGGCTAACAATCAGACTCTGATTGGGTCATCGATTCTTCTCCCTCAGTGAATTCCCGATTCTTCTGACAGAGTAACTCGACTAGCACTCTGCTCTTGATTCTCTTTCAGCATACGTTGGGTCAGTGACAGGTCTGTGACAAGTCGGACAAACTAATTGACTAAGCCTACCTTAGTTATACCATTTCAGAGTGTGTACCACCCCCTAAATGTTGCAAATTATATGTGTTGCCTTCATTTGATTGGTCGGAAAGACGAGGAGAGGTCATCACATCATACTAAGATGAGATCATTTTCATTCAATATAGTTGATCAATATTCCCGCCCATAATTTACTTTCCCATGATTTTATTCCACCCATCAATATTATTTATTTTAATACACAATGTTATACAAATTTGCAAGTTGTGTTCCTTTTCCCAGGTTATGGGTGAGGTTCCCAGGTGCATTGCAGAAAAGACAGTCATTTGGCAATGATCCAGTGCCACTGCTCGAGGTCTTTCAATGCTCTTGGTACATGCGCAGAGAGATCTCAAAATGGCGATTCAAGTCACCCTTTAGGCCCAAATACGAGCTATTGATAAAGTCAAAGAGAGACATTTTAGAATACAAATATATATGAATGCACTGTATACCACTTATTTCTACTCAAACCCAATTACTTAATTTTAACTACATCATTAATAGTTAAGCAGAACACACAAGGTTTAGTTTTAAGCATGGCATAAGCCTTAGCATGTGAGGTTTGAAGCGGCCATTTTGGCACTAGTACGCAGTTGCAAGAAATTCCCACCAAAAGCGAAAGATACGTCACACCACGTACATGTGGCAGACGCATGCACAGAAAGTTTCCAGCGTTTTCGGCGGCCATATTAGAACACTTGGGTTACAGTTAGAAAAAGCACATACGCAAGCTTCCCCTTCTTACTAGAAAATGTGGTGTAATGTAATTATTAGTAAAACAAAACATGTTGATTAATTAGTTACATGTTATTTCGAGAGGATTAAATACAAGCAAGTTTCTGTACTTATGAAACCTTGCTCCATCAATCCCCTCTTTGATGGCATTCTTTACCATCACTAATTACGAAACCAGATGCTAACTTTAGCATTCTCCCAATTCTATTTCTTCTATGTCTTTAGGATTTCCTTTATCTCTTTTTTTTGGAAACATTTAATTATTTTGTAAATATCCCCTTTTAACTCTTCCGGTTCAATTTCTTCAAATTTTTGTTTCTTTCTTTTCTCATTTACTGCATGCCACTTTCTGTTTCTGCAGCATTTGATCCAAATCATTATCACCAAAATCAGTATTAATATTCCCATTATTGGCATCAGTACTTTACCTACAATACTTTTTCCTACATTAGAAAGCCAACTACCTACAAAGGAGAGACCATCAGTTAGCCTCTTCCATGCACTATCAACTTCCAGTGGTTTCAATTCTTCTTCCAAATGAGTAATATTTCTGACATACCTTCCAATTTCAATACTTTTATCAGGTATGTAAGTGCAACAATGTTGCACCTTCAGCATTCTACAGACTCTGCCCTCTTTTGCCAATAATATATCAAGAGCAAGTCGATTTTGTAAAACCATTGATCTTAAAGCAACTAATTCAGTATTGATTAGTAAGAATCCTCCAGCAGTGTCAGTCGATAAACGATTCACCACTGTAGACAATTTACAAATTCTATGAGTATTCAGAATTACTCCCACTGAAGGTATCAGTGCGCTAAATATATCACCTACAATTTCTGAAAAACTAGCTCTTTTATGTCGTGTTAGTTCATTATTATCTTCATTGCTTCCAGTGATTCTCTTTACATGGTATACCTTCGGGAATAGTATTCCAAAATAGCAACTCCCATACCAATGATCCAGCAGCTTAAAATAAGCTTTGTTCCCACAAATATAATAGACTCCAGGAAATACTGGATCAGTTCCCTGTTTTAGTCCCCAACCCCGAATCATCAGGAAATTGTGTTCACATTCACTAGAGCCAATGAATACGTTGTTATATTCTGTTTTCAACCTATGGAGGCAGATTTTCCCCTTCTTTTCAAAGTCCAGAGACATAGCAGCATGAGTCTTGCCAGTTGCCATACATTCTTCCCTTTCATCCCATTTGGGTATCTGGGGTTTTGGTTCAGAAGCCTTTCTATGACAATCCTGTCTCCTTTTCTCTACCAGATTCAAAAATATATTTTCCTCTTCATGTAATCTACACGTTAAATTGTATTTATGTGCTTCAGCTATATCTATTGTTTTCATTGTTAGAAAAATGTCAACCATAAACTGTGAGTCTTTACTGTTAAGGACAGGGTTCATGTTTATATGTATAGGAATTTCAGAAGAAATCCCATCTGTATTAGAATAATAATACTGTAACTTTCCAGTTCTATAAAACAAACTAGGTAAAATACAACATGAAATACCACATGTCAGTGGTAAATGATGATATTTTACTCCTTCTGATGTTGGTAATTTCACACAGACGTAGCAATCACTAACTTCCATTGTCTCAACATAATGTACTAACAGGTTAGCAAATACATTCAAATCCGTCTCATTTCTATTTCTACTATGGTGTAATTCTATCTCATCTGTTGCTTCTAAATCTACTCTGTCATGCTTCAGGTTAGCTCCCTTTCCAGGTGTATTTGAGTCATTCTGTTTATTAGCAGCCATCAAGTAATGTATTGCTATTGTCAGTCCTAGCCATGCTATGAGCACTATCAATATACTACATATGCAAATCCTACAGCATGTCTTTATACAATTTCTTTCGAGTTTCCAGTAACTCTATTATCAGTCATTTCTGGCTAATGAGACTTATCCCCTCTTTGTAACTTTTACACAGAATACAAACTGTGAAGCTTTTCAAGTTGGTCTTACTTCTTCGATAATTTGATCAGCAGTTAGTACTTCATCACTTTCATCACTGATTTCCAGATTCTCAAAGTCCTCGAGAATTATATAGGCCCATTCAGGACTTTTGAATTTATTATTTAATCTTTTCAAACGTGAACTTCTTTTTGGCTTACTTGTCGATGGCTCAGTTTGACATGTTACTTCATCTACTTTTTCTGGTTCTTCATTTATTGTCTTAAGGCAATATTTCAGTCTTTTGACGGATCTAGGCCAAGCATCAACCTTTCCGAATGTCTCTTTGCTGGTGCTGTGCTTTGATTTTCTTCAGATGTTCTTTTATTTTCATTAAGTTGTGGCACACTTTGATTTTTGTTGTTTTCAAAATTCCTCTCTATCTGACCTTATCCAAGGCTTATGACCTCCTATATTTCTGCCTGGATGGGTCCTTCTATTCTAGTCTGACCTTGTTCAGGAGTTTGTTGGATTTGGTTTTGACTTTGGATTTGTTCTCTTTCTTCTTCCTAAACACGTTTTTCTATACCTGTCTGGTCCTGCTCAGTTCTTATAATCTCTTGATTGTTTTCTGCCTGAGCGTTTTCTCTAGTGCCTATCTGTCCCTCCTCAGACTCCGGAGTTCTGGTGGGGGTTTTGTCAGTCTGAGTGTATTGCTCTTTCCTTGTCTGGTCCTCCTCAGAATTACTGTTAGCTTTGATTTCAGTAATCTGAGTGCCTTCTTCTATTCCTGTCTCAGCCTCACTATTACTCTGGATTTCTAAATATGTTTGACTTCTTGTTCTTATGGTCACTTCAGGTACATCAACTACTGGAATCTATTCATCCTGACTGGTGCTCGGTTGTTCTTCATCAGCTACTTCAGGATCAACTTCTTGAGACCCTTCAGCTGCGCAACCTTCAGCTTCTACTTCGTCAGGTTCAGTTCTCTTTTGGTATGGCTGGCATGAATCCAGTTTGGTATTCCTTTGCACTTTACAGCTGTGGTGGTAAGCAATATTACTTGATGTGGTTCTCCCCACCTTGGTGCTAGGCACGATTCTCGGGTGTGTTCTTTTACCACTACCTAATCACCTGGATTCAAATCATGTGCTGGAGTCGATTGTCTGGCCACAGCGTCTTCCCCAACCTTGTGAGAGATAGAACGCACTTGGTCAGTCAACTCTTTGCAGTACTCCAATACCAAGTCATTTTAAATTTGGCACAATGTTGGGCCACCTGGTTTGCATAACGATTACCAGCTGTCACTTTGTCATTTCCAGATTGGTGAGCAGCACACTTGACCGCGGCCACTTCTTTTGGCAATTGAATTGCTTCAAGTAATTCCTTCACAAAGTGTCCATTTTTAATAGGAGTTCCTGAAGAAGTCATGAACTCCCTTTGCATCCACAGCTGGCCAAAGTCATGCACAACCCCGTAACCATACTGACTATCAGTGTAAATGGTTACTTTGCAATTTTTCCCAATTTTGCACGCTTTTATTAAAGCAATCAATTCAGCTACTTGTGCAGACTTGACTCCTCGTAAATAGGATGCTTCGACTATACCAGATAATGTACACACAGCGTAAGCACCACTCAATCCTCCTTCCTCATGACGCATGCATGAGCCATCTACAAATATCTCATGTTCTGGATTTTTTAAAGGTTCTTCTTGTATATCTGGGTGTGGTTTAGTACTATATTCAGTATGGTTGATACAATCATGTTCGATTTCATATTACACTTCTTCCAAATGAGAGTTTTGTAACAGGGTTGCAGGATTTAGAACAGTACACCTGACTATTTTCAATTTTTCTGCACCTAGAATAACTCTTTCATACTTAGTCATTCCACTAGGAGTTAGGTACTGAGTGCGTGTTCTAGTTAACAGAATCAGAACAGACTGCATGTGGGACATACACGGTTACATGGTGTCCCATGACAATGGATCCGCTTTGTTCAAGTCTCTTTATAGTTGCAGCTACAGATTTTAGGCACTCTGGCAGAGCTGATGCCACTGGGCCCAATATGTCAGAAAAATATGCCACAGGACATCACATTAGACCATTGGTCTGGGCTAGGACTGAAAGAGCACAATTGTCTTTAGTGTCACAAAATAGTGCAAATTCTTTTATATAATCTGGCATGTCTAGCACTGAAGCTTCACATAGACAGTTGCGTAATTTTACGAAAGCAGTCATGCTTTCATCATCTCATTCAACTGGATCCTTTGCCCGTTTCTTTGTCAGTTGAATCAATGGCTTAGCTAGCACTGCAAATCCCACAATCCACTGCCTGCAGTAATCAACAACTCAGAGAAACATCCGGATATCTTTCTGAGTCTGCGGTAGGTTCATGTTTCTAATTATTTTGATTCTTTCTGGAGTCACTCTTCTGACTCCTCTTTCTTTCTGGTGTCCCAGATATTTAACTTAGGTTGTACAATACTGCAATGTGTTCAGGGGACAGTTTATGCCCGCCTTTACCCAAATGATTCAATAATGCAACAGAATCAATAATGCAGTCATTTCTGGTTTTCGATGCTACTAATAGGTCATCGATATACTGTACCAAAACAGAGTGTCCGGGCAGCACCAGTGATTCAAGTCACTTTTTCAAAATCTGATGTAAAATCGATGAACTTTCCGTGTACCCCTGAGGAACACGATTCCAAACATAAACCTGCTCGTCAAATTTAAATGAAAATACAAATTTGCAGTCTGGATGCAATGGAATGGAAAAGAAGGCATGAAACAAATCAATTACTGTGAACCATCCTGCACTCCATGGTATTTGATACAGAATAACTGATGGATTCGGTACTACTGGGCAGCATGGGACAACAATGTAATTTATTTTTCAAAAATCTTAGACCACCCTATATTTTCCTTTTGGTTTCTGTATGCCAATTATAGGTGAATTACAAGGACTGCTCATTATTTCTTCTAAAATGCCTTGTTCAACCAAACGTCAAATTTCTGTTGCAGCACCTTCTTTTCTTTCTGGACAAATTTTGTACTGTCAAGTATTTGGGTAAACTGCACCTTCCTTCACTGTCACTTTTATGGGATCGACATTTGCCATTAAACCTACTTCTTTCCCGGAAAAATCCCACACCTCAGGATTTACATAGGTTTGGACCTCTTCTGGTAAATCTCCTAGGTTCATCTTTTTAACGTTTGTCTCCTGTCTAGCTAACATGATTTTGTACACTCCAGCTTCATCTGGAGTCTACATTTCAACACCATTTGGGGTACAAAAGATTGTGCAATTTATCTTGCATAGCAAATCCCTTCCCACCAAGTTTACGGGGCTAGAGTCTCACACAACAAATTTGTGCATCTCTTTAAAATTACCAATACACACCTCCATTGGTTCGGTGCCAGGGGTCCTATTTTGTTTATTAGAAACACCCACTGTTATGTTATGTTATGTTAAAATGCGTTTATATAGCGCTCGGCTACTCTAAAAGAGTGTCCCGGCGCTTTCCACAGTCCGCTACAATGTAGAACAACATAACAAGAAAAATAGATCCCAGAAGAAAGAAAAAGAGAGCCCACCTAAACAGAAAGATTAAAAAGCCAAGTCTTCAGATTCTTTCTGAATTGAAGCAAATTGGGAGTGCTGCGAAGTGCTAATGGAAGCGAGTTCCATAACTGGGAGGCCTTAAGGCTGAAAGAACGCCCCCCCATGCGGGCCTTCCTCACACGTGGAACCACAGCAGTAAAAAGGGATTCAGAACGCAGAGAGCGGGCAGGGCGATAGAAAGCCAATCTCTTCTGCAAATAGCCGGCGCCTGAGCCGAACAGAGCTTTGTGCACCAGCGTCAGGGTTTTGAACATAATCCGCTTCCGGATCGGCAACCAATGGAGCGTCTGCAGCAGCCCAGAAGCCCGTGCTCGTCTATGCAGACCAAAAATCGCACGGGCTGCAGAATTCTGTGCCACCTGCAAGCGCTGGACTAGATAGTCCGGTAGGCCTAGGAAGAGGGCATTGGCATAATCTAGCCTGGATCCGATGAGCGCCTGCACCGTAATCCGTCTGTGCTCCGCAGATAGTAAAGGAAGAAACTTGCGGAGCATTTTCAGAATGCGGAAACAGGTGCCGGACAGGCCATGCACGTGCGCTCTCAAAGAGAGCTTGTTATCAAGATTGACACTGAGGTTCTTGGCAACCAGGGAGGATTTTGCCGGGGGGCACATAGCAGCCGGCCACCACTGCCGCCATTCGGGATCGGTAGCACAGCCGAAAAATAAAACCTCTGACTTGCTGGAGTTGGCCTTCAGACTATTACGCTGGAACCAGCCGAAGACCATGTCCAGACAGTCCCGAATTCTCTCCCCATCAAATGGCTGATCTTTGCCGCAAGTGAAGAGGAGTTGCGTGTCATCGGCGTAGGACACAATCTGGGCTCCGTAAGCCTCCACCGCAGCCGCCAAAGGGGACATGAAGATGTTAAACAATGTCGGGCTCAACACAGATCCCTGTGGAACCCCGACTCCCAGTGGCGGCATCTCGGCGGAGCTCTGGGAAACCCAGACCGTCTGGCGGCGTGTGGTAAATATAATTTACCGGTCAATTTTTACCGTATAATTACTGACAAGAAAAAGAATAGCTCAATCAAATGAGAGGCAGAGTCCGTGGTGTCTGAGTCATACGGGCTTTAATTCAGGATGGCTCGAGCCATGGAAATCAATTCCATCAATACAAGGGATCGGGGGTATATGCAATGATGGCAGAAAGATGTCAACGATTTATTAACAGTACATGACATATATAGTAAAATGACACAATGGCAATGAATACAGTAGGCGTGACAAGTGAAATGTATATGATAAGAACACATGTGCGTAGAACAAAGGCGTGAACAAGGGTGTGCACAGAGGCGTGTACTGGAAACGTCACAGAAAAGTGTCATAAGTGGGTGGGTGCATAGAGAATTCTGCAGAGTCAGCTGAAACCTATGGCCTGGATGCGCGCGCAGCTAATATGACGTGTAATTGACGTGCATCTGGAGGAAGCTAAGGGTCTGACTTTTAGCACTAGTAGAAGAGACAGAAGTCTGGCATGTCAGATCGACCTGTTCCTATAACATGTCTGATATCTTGTATTTGGGGTATGTTTAATCTGAAGTAAAAGGTCTCTCGGGCAGAGGCTATTCTATACTGAATGCATATGTGTCTAAGTGCAATGCGCGGGGCCATGGGCCTACCATGGTAACGGGAGCAATGAATTTCATGGAGGAGACAGGAAGGCTTGGCCCTTTGCTCTGCAGCCGGGGATATGTTTACCTATTTCACTAGACAGGAATGTGTTTTCGAGGAGGCTGAACTGGCTACGCTGATAACTTGAAGGCAAAATACTGTTTTGGCAGGCAGGCCAGGCCGAGCCAGGCACCGCTTCGCTTGGCAGGAAGTAAGGCAGAGGTCAGGGATGCATCTCCATGCTGCAGCTTTCAGAGGCAGAGACAGAAGTGGCTCGAAGGCAGAAATCAGGGCCTAGCTCGGCAGAGCCAGGAAAAACGTGAAAGTGCACCATGTAAAGACGGTGGCAAGGCATACTTAGGAACTGAATTATCGATCCATTCATGGTGGATCTGATAGAGGACATGTTAACGTTGGACGCAAATGTATTTGCGTCATCAGATTCGATTGTGGGGGGAAGTTACATGCACTTTAAACTCGTACATGGAGACGTTGGGGTACACGTTAGTGGACATACCTGACCATAAAAAATTCAATTACCTCATTCCCTCCTTGTCCCCTACGGACCCATTAAGATATATCAATTTACATGAGACCATCTATCTGTTCATATAACATCATCTGTTCTTCTTTCTTTATTCAGGAATGGGAACGTGAACTTGAATGGGGAACACAAGCTGTGGCGCACAAGCCGCAAATCGCTGGCCCACATTGTAAACATAGAGAACAACTGAATACTATGGCCAATATGATTCCTAGGAATGACAGTAGCTTCCATCCCCAGGCTGATATTACACTCCAGAGCCAACCGGACCAAGTCCAGGAGCCTGGATTCTGGTGTATCAGATGAGCAATTTCGTGAAGTCTGGTGATAGCTTTATAGACTGATGGCGCGTTATTAGGAATAAACACGCAACAACTGGATCCGATGACTCTACAAGCTCCGCTCCTATTGGCCAGGATGACGTCAAGGACAAGGCGGTTCTGAAGAACAACAAGTCTCATAGCAGACTGCTCCTCTGTTAAGTTGCCCAAAGCAGAAGTAGTCTCATTCACTACCACTTCGAGTATTCTGGTTAATTTGCGTATCAGTTTACTATTGGAGACAGTGCCTAGATAGGGAAAGAATCCTTTATTGAAATCTGTATATTGTTCCCATGCAGTTTCAGTCTGATCAACTATTGGGAGATCTCTCTTGTGTCTAACAATATTGAGGCGGGAATTCCTGTGATAGTCAGAGGGGGCTAGGAAAACTGGTGGCAATAGAAATGCAATGAAACAAGTACCATCCCAGTCTAGAGGTAAACGGACATAAGCTGTCTGACCACATATGAAATAGGAATGTCGGGAAGCTTTGAATGTAGACTTGCCTTTATCACTGAATTCAACCACAGTAGTACAGTCGCTGTGACCTAGATGTACCGAACCATTCTTTCTGACACATAATACACCTTTGGCTGGTAAAACTGATATGGATGGCAAGTCGAGACTAGTCTCTGACTGAACATTTAGAATCATGAGGTTGAGTGTAAAATTGCCTAATCCATACACTTCATTTTCTAGATCGGTCCCTGTCATTTGTGGAAGACCCTCCTCGTTTGGGAAACATGCTTTGTTCATGACAGTGTTCAGATTTCCCCATATTCAATTGCCTTGGGAAACTCTGGATTCAGTGTCTAAAGAAGATATTAAACTAAACCATGCACCACAGGAACCATTATGTGTAAACGGGTAAGGAAAGAGGGGCAGAGCTCCCTTGTAGTTCTGATAGGGAGGGAGTCGGCCACATATCCAACAATTAGTAGCATTGTTGATCTGGTGTGAATGGTGTAACATACGAATGAATGTATTGTTGCGTAGCGCAAGTCGATAAGACAATTCGTGTGGAGGCAGAGCACTAAACGTGTGCTCTACAGTGTCATTAGAAAAAGAATGTGCAAGAGGAAAGTACATGTACAACATCCAACTCATAACAATAATCGTAAGACTCAGAAAAAGCATAATAAGTAGTGTACAAATGCATCTGCTTCGGAGATTTTTACAATATTTCTGTTTCTTGGTCTCCTGTCTATCTCTCTCTCTATTTGGGTCTAACTTGTACATGTCAGAAACTGCCTAACCGCTTCACCCAGGAGGGGACTTAAACAATTAAACTGTCTGACTTACTAGACCTCAATTTCATTCGGTACTCCTGTTGAGGAGTTTTCTCTAACAGGGGGAGTTTAGTATCAGTCTCTGGAATGCGAAAGTCCTGGGAATCAGTTTTTGGCGGAAGTCCATAAAATCGTTTCACGTGGCTGGAGTGGACCCAGCCTTTCCTCCCCTCCAGCTTCACTGCAGTCCTGGTGGTTAACAAGACGATCTTCGGCTCCTTCCAGCGGGGCTCCAGAGGGCTTGACCTATCAAAATTTCGGACTACAACGATATCCCCCGGGACCAGTTCATGTGGTTTCACCTCGGTGTTGTCTGTGAAGGCTGCAGCAACCTGTGAACGACATGATAGTAGTGCAGACATCAAGGAGGCAAGGTAATCTGTCAGCATAGTACTTTCAATATCGGTTATTTTGCGTGGCATAGGCGTCTCCCACATATTAGGAGGCCTACCAAAGACCACCTCGTACGGGGATAGCCCTGACCTAGAATGAGCTACCATTCGCATATAAAAAAGGGCAACTGGTAAAGCTACTATCCAATCTACTCCTTTCTCTTTACACACTTTGGCAAGTCGAGTTTTCAGAGTCTGATTGTGTCGCTCCACGAGACCTGCTGCCTCGGGATGCCGGACACAGTGAAACTTCCACTGATAACCTAGTAGAAGTGAAACCTGCTTCAGGAGTTCAGACGAGAATGGCTGACCGTTATCTGAATACACGACACGGGGCAAACCGTACCGTGGGAAGAACTCACGTACCAACTGCTTGGCAGTGGTCGGGGCAGTGTAATCTGGAACGGGATATGCTTCTGTCCATCGGGACAGGGCACATACAACTACGAGGACATACTTGAATCCTCGGCATCTTTCCATCTGGATATAATCCATCTGGAGGACTTCAAAAGGATGGTCGGGAGGATGAAATCCACCTCGTTCCACGGGAATACCTTTTCCTGGATTGAACTGACAACAGATCATGCAGGTACGCACTTTCTGTTTTGCTGCTGCTCGTAAATGTTTGTTGAACCATAAATTCTGGATGCTGTCTAACATAGCTTTTTGTCCTAAATGTGCTGGACTATGTGCTGTGTTGATGACCATCCACTCACTTAGGGTCGAATGAGGCTGACTACCTTGAGCGTTCTGCCTCCATTCCCCTGATTAATTTTTAATAAAGCAGTGAGCCATACCAATTAAAAAACTCAATTTTGGACTCTACTGACTTTTTTTATCTCACCCACGCTCACTCTTGCACTTATACACTTCACCCCCTCGCGTAAGGCCCCTTACATCCACACACCCTTTGGCTAAGGAATAGAAGATCCCCGCCAAAGAGCAGCAATTCTTGTTGCCCGACAGGCATTGCACTGCCAGTCTGTCGCAGGGGCAGGGTACCAATGATGACGCTGGACGATCACCGGGTGGGATTACAAATGTAGTCCAACCGGCGACCTGTGTGAGGTACCCCTATAAATTCCGAGAGAGGGTTCACAACACTCACTTATTTCACCTCTTTCTTTGACTTTGTTAGAGAGAAGCCAATAACAGTCTTCTAGTTGACTGGACCCGGGGAACTCTGTATTTCTTCTTTGTTGATAATTGATGATAACTTGAACCATAGAGTCGGGGAGAAACCATGTGGTCTTTCCCCTCGTCATCCATCCCTGTTCTGTCTGGACCCCTCCTTGTTCAGTCCATTTCTTTATTTCATCTGGAGTAGCATGTGTCTGTATGTCGATGACATCTTGTGTAGAATCTCTAACTGTCATGCAATGTGTCAGTGAAGATACGTCAGTCTTTGTCATATCAGTCGTTTGAGTATGAGTCAGTGCTGTATGTTTCGCTGTTCGATATGCAAAGTCGTTACCCTGAGAAATTGTGTCTGTGACTTTGGTATGTGCTTTACACTTCATGATAGCTATGGCTGTAGGCAAATGTATTGCTTCCAATAGTGCTTGAATGAGGGGGCCATGCTGAATCTTGGCTCCGTGAGAGGTCAAGAAACCTCTTTCTTGCCAAAGGACACCGAAGTCGTGTACGACTCCAAATGCATAACGTGAATCTGTGTATATGTTTACTTTAAGGTTCTTGGCTCGTATACAGGCTTGAGTCAGAGCAATGAGCTCTCCTGCTTGGGCTGACAGGGTGTCAATGCGATGTATTTCTATGACTTCAGTTTCAGTGGTCACTGCATATGCGGCCACTAACTCTCCTGTGCTTGTTCTCATACATGAACCGTCCACATAAAGTGTCAGGTCTGGATTGGGTAATGCAACATCAGTCAAGTCTTGTCTGGGCTTCGTAATTGTGTTAACGACATCCACGCAGTCATGTGGAGTAGGATCTGTTGTGCTCTATGGTAAAAGTGTAGCAGGATTTAGTGTATTGCAGCGTCTGATTTCTATGTGTGGTTGAAATAATGTCAATTTATAACCTGTCAGTCGTGCTATAGTCAAGTGTTGGGTCTGTGTTCTGTTTAGGAGAACTTCCACAGAGTGTGGAACCTGTACTGTCAATTGATGTCCTAATACAATGGAGTCACTTTGTCTGATTGCTAGAGCTGTTGCTGCAACTGATTTCAAGCACGCAGGCAAGGCCTGGGCTACTGGATCCAATGTACTCGAAAAATAAGCACACGGTCTGTGTTTGTCTGCTTGAAGCTGAGTGAGAACTGACAACGCTGTGCCATCGCGTTCTGTGACAAAAAGTGTGAAAGGTTTGCTGTAACATGGTGTTGCTAAAACAGGTGCTTGACATAAGGCTTTCTTTAATTTGTCAAAAGCTTGTGTATGTTCCTGTGTCCAAGGGAGAACAGTCGAAGACGCTGCCTCCTGTGTTGTCAACTGTATAAGTGGTTTAGCTAGAAATGCATATTGGGGAATCCATTGTCTGTAATAAGAAGTGAGTCCAATAAAGGCTCGTACTTCTTTCTGTGTCTTGGGTTGCGGTAATTGTGCAATTAACTGAATTCGATCAGGTGTGAGCTGCCTACCCCACTTGGACAGCAAGTGCCCAAGGTACACCACTTGCTGGGCACAGAATTGTAGCTTTGAAGGAGACACCTTGTGTCCCTTGTCCGCCAGGAAATACAAGACTGTCAGTGATGCTTGTTCACATTCTGGTTCACTACGGGCGGTGATCAATAGATCATCGACGTATTGGAGTAGGGCAGTATTAGCAGGCATTTGAATACTGTCAAGTTGTCGTTTTAATGCTTGGCTGTAGATGCTGGGGCTTTCTGTGAATCCTTGAGGGGCGCGTGCAAATTTGAAGCTTCGGCCATTTAAACAGAATCCGAAAAGGTACTGGCTTTCCGGATCAATGGGGACACTAAAGAAGGCGTTTGTGAGATCGATTACAGTAAAGAACGTCGCTTCAGAATCAATAGCTGTCAATAATGACGAAATGTCTGGGACCACTGGATACTGTGGTACAATGCATTTATTTAACTCTCGTAAATCGATCACTAATCGATAGACTGGAGGTGCATTCGGATCTGTGCGTTTAAGAATCGGAATGATAGGGGAATTACAAACATTGGAGTCGGTTTCTACAACCACTCCTTGTGCAATGAGCTCGTCAATGATTTTCAGTAAAGCCACTACAGCATCAGGTGGTAACTTGTATTGTCGGATTCGTGGTAGTACAACTCCTGGCTTGAGTGTGACACGGTATGGAGTAATGTGCATACAACCTACATCAGTGGGGCCTTTTGCCCATAAATGTGCAGGAACGTTCTGTAACCTGGGATCAAAATCTCTCAATACATAATGTCCTTTAAAATCACGAAGAAACAACCTTACTCCTTCCGGAGAACAACAAATACCAGCTCCTAGAGCTTTCAGGGTTTTTATACCAAGCAAGTTTTCTGGACATGATTTTGTGAGCAATAAATCTGTAGTACGTGATAATGGACCAACTGCAAGGGGAACTGGTTTCGATACTTCATTAACAATAGGCTTTCCTGAAAATCCAAGGGAAACATTCTGTGAGCCTGAGAGGGGTGCCCCTGGAACCTCGTCATGACTGATGGTAGTTCTGCTTGCCCCTGTGTCAATCAAAAATTTTCTATCCTTTCCTAATACCTGACTATGTACATAAGGACCCTCTTGATATTCAGGAACCTCAATAAGAGGCAAGCCAACCTCCCTCTCTAGGCTGTTTCATGTGTACTGCTGATAATCGGGGTAGTCAGATTGTGCATACTGGTACATTTGCTGTGTAACATGTTGTGTTGCGGCAATGGGCTGAGGCTGTTGTACCGCTACGGTCTGTTGTGGAATCTGCATAGGCTGCACATTCTGCGGTATATGTTGCTGGACCTGGTCCTGTCTAGGTGGACGCGGTCTCTCTTTAGTTTTACCTGTAGCTATATTGTGTTTCAAGACTGCACAATCATTTACATAGTGACCTGGCTGTTTACAATAGTTGCATGTCCCTTTAACTGGAGCTGCTGAATTATTGGACTGTGTCGTACCCCTTTTATGACCATCAGCTGGAACTGACTGAGCAACTAGCACTTTCATTTTCGTGTCTTTCATACGTCTCTGTTCGTGATCATGTTCCTCCCTAATTCTGTTCTGGTGGTACTGTAACATTTGTAACATTTGGGAAGGCGTATTTGCTTGCCCTGTGCTCTCGACTTTCAATACACGGTTCTTAACCTGGGGCAATGAATTCTCGACTAATTTGGTTACAAAAAGATGTGGGTATGACTCGCTACTTGTTTTCAGACCACTATTAATAAAACATTTCTCGAATCTGGAGTAAAAATCACTCGTGTCTTCTTCGTGTTTCTGTTTACAGGCTGAGATTGCATCCCAGTCCTCCTTTTTAGTTGTCAATAATCTTGGCAAAACCTGTACTAATAATCCTGGTAATGCTTTAGTTTTGTCCCCAAGACCTAAACCTGGGGTTCGACCGGTTTCTTCGTTTTCTAATTCAGTCCAATTAATCTTTTGTCTCCCACCTCCCATTCTTTTTCTTTGAGTTTCTCGTAAATACCGGCAGGCAATAATACCTTTAATATTTTCATAATGTCGGGATATGTGTAATCTCCCATGAGTAACATGTCTTTTATTTCACGGTGAAACCCTGCTGGATCTTTATCATGACTTGGCACTATTTTCTTCATTTCTAATAATTCCATTTTAGTTATGGGCGTGTATACAAATACGCGTTCAAGTGTATCATCTGGTTTCCGGATTGGATGTACTTCTCGTAAAGGGTTCTGTCTGTCTAGGTGATATGGTTGTCTTACTGGGGGTGGAACGGAAACAAGATGTGGAGTCAGGAACGTTCTATATTTGTGGCGTTGTTCTAAAATGATGTCAATTAAATCGGTACCTAGACCTCTCCATCTTCTCAGGAGTAAGTCTTGCAATAGATTATATAACGGACCTGGGTCAGATTGTTGGTTTTCATACTGTATAATAAGATGTTGTGTCATGTATATACCAGCTAGTCGCTGTTCTTCTGGAGTAAGACTTAAAAATGTTTGCACTACGGAATCATCTTTATATATACTGTCATCCCCGGCCCATTGGACTGCTGACCGGGCTAGTTCCTGATCACGTAAAGTATTGAGTTCATGGTAACCT
Source organism: Lissotriton vulgaris (assembly GCF_964263255.1). NCBI lineage: Eukaryota > Metazoa > Chordata > Amphibia > Caudata > Salamandridae > Lissotriton > Lissotriton vulgaris. The sequence goes on along the minus strand of NC_141698.1, from coordinate 1,065,064,849 downwards.
AATCTTTCTTTCAGAATTTTATCAGTAACCTGGAAGATATGTTCAAGGGAACATTGTTCTGGTATCGGGGAAAGGTATCGTTTCTTGTTTCCTAAACGAATGGGTCTGTCGAAGGGCCTATCAAGAGGATACTGTCTAGGGAGTTTTTCTCTACCTACGTACGCCATCAGGTCTTGTGTCGCTGCTGGATTCTCTGTTTCTTCCTCCTCTGAGGATTCTTTATCGTCTGACTCGAGAGGCCTATCAGCCTTCCGTCGGGCATGTATTGCTACTATTTCTTTACAGATCTTTCTGGTCATAGCCTCTATACACTTCTCTTTGTCATGCTTACAATCTGCAATATTCTGACTCCATTTTGACAATCCCTCCATCTCTTCTTGCGAAAAGCCTGGCTGGTCTTGTTCCCTTATCAAACAATTAATCAAAAATCGCAATATTAAACCTTGTGTCTCTACTTTCTGATGTGCCATGGCTTCACGAACACAACCTGGTCTCTCTCCTGTTCTAATAAAATGATATATGTTGTCTAGATGTTCTGTCATTTCTGGTAATGTCATCAAATAATCTGTAACACGGCGTAAACGTAATGAGGCTAACATCATGGGTCCTGTCTTGCCAGGTACTGGATCATATCTACAATCTGTAAGTAACTGTTTGTTTCTCGGATGTGCTCGCTTTTGGTGTACGCTGCATTGCTGATTCTCTCATCGTCACTCGATGTACTTGTGGCGGAGTACGATACGAAGCACCCCCTGAGGCACCTCCCGAGGCGGAAGCATGAGCATAACCTGACTGTGGGGGAGGCATATGTAACGGAATTGAACCCTGAATTGCATCTGTCGAAAAAGGATTAACAGGGGGAACAATTGGAGAAGTAATAACAGGTGCGGGAATATGCTGACGTGGAGGGGTCGTGGCTTGAGCAACCGGAACAGGCTGCTGGGCATTGTTAACGGGTGGTACGGGTACATTGGTATATGGGGCAGCTACATCGTCTAAATAGGAAGGAAGGAAAATGTCTGCTGCGGTCTTTTTATGACGTAATTTAGTCGGAACCAATGGAGGTGGCAGATCATTCGGTATTTCCGGGGTCGCCTTGGGCAGGCCCTCAGCCAGAACTGGATACAGTCCTGTTATAAGGGCATTACTCTGTCTGTCGTGTTGTTCCATTCTGACTCGCTGTCCTTCTTCTAGTATTTCTTTCTCTCTAGCTTTTTCGGACTCTTCTCTACTTTTCTCTACTTTTCTGAGTGCTTTCTCTGTCCGTCTATGTGATTCTTTACGCCATAATTCTATGGCATCTTTCTGTGATTAATTCCATCAACAAGAGAGTAAGGGTCAGAAAAACACTCTCATACCCCTTATAAATCCATAACTCAAACAACAGGAGAGTGTTAATATACACAACAGAAAAATGATGAACTAGCCAAATTTCTATTCAAAGTGCTTCTGAGCTGTTAGAAAAGGCTGTTATTTTCAGTTGGAAAAAATAGAGTGCACGTGCTCAAAGAATTAGCTAAGGGGACCCTCAGGACCCAGTGGAACACTGGTAGCCAGTTGTCTTCATTGGGTCCACCTTTTTGCTAGGAAAGTGAATGTGAGTTTAAAAAGAGTATGCACTACTTCTCAAAATTATTTTAATCAGAGGGTAGCTCTAACTCTGTTAAAAACAGTGGTCGAAAAACATGATTGTTTTTCTGGACTACTAAGGTTGTGCAAATTAGAACCAACTAGTCCCGTTAGTAAAGTGATAAAGAAAATAATATATAAAATAAGGTCAACATGTTTCTGCCTGTTAAGCTAAATTCGCTCGGCATTCATCAGGACCAGGAAAACACTATCACTCGCTGTTCAGAGCACGCTAAAGTGCTCAGATACAGGGAGCGATGACACTGAATGATACGACCTGTAGTTTGTCGAGGCTCCTTGTGGGAAAGTCTTCCCCAATTTTCTATAAGCTCCTTGATATAGGAGGGACAATATAATCTGTAGGGGTAAATAGAAAAAACAGAAATGTCCAAATTTTGAACGCTAAATGTTTAAATTTACCCTGTCAGAACTCTAAACATCTGCACATATTAGTAAGACCAAACAGTGTCTGAAAAGCATGAAATGAGGAAAATTATCCATTCCAAATCTAGAAGAAAAACCAAGCTAGGGGTAAATCGAAAAAAACAGTCAATATTGCAGACAGAGGCTTTTCATTATCCTCTCAAACATTAGATACCAAAATAAAGAAAGTGATTGCCTGAGAAACAGTGCTCTATCAAACCGGCTAGGTTTGAAGACTTGTGATAATTACACCAGAACAGTACACCTTTGCAAGAAGCATACAAAGCGCAATACACTCCAAAACGGAGAAACTGAGCCAGACACTTACGTTATATTTTTAGAGAAAAAGCCCCATGGGCATTGCGGCAGGGGGTAATCTTCACGTTTGGACTCTATCAGAAAGAACAACGAAAACGCGTTACTCCGTGTTTTCAAAGCCGCTAATTGGGAATCATAAGTCTAAAAACGCGTATGGAAGGGAGAGAGACTTACTTTCCACCAAACGGCTCCCCGCAGGAATACCTACACACGGCCACTTCCGCCGCCCGTATCGACCGGCGCGGCAGTGAAGCCGTGTAAGAAATAAACGCTGGGAACGCACAAAGCGTCTGAGACGGTGACGCCGGTCACGTGACAGAGGTGGTCGCGTCACATTTTTAAAGGGGCCAGGTTGTTTGCTAGCACACTTCAGAGCGATATTTGCTGTTTAGAAGAACCATGAGGGAAAGCATCAAAAAAGCACAATAGAGGGGCATAATGACATTGTATAAGCAATTGATCGCGTCACATTTTTAAAGGGGCCAGTTTGTTTACTAACACACCTCAGAGCGATCTATGCTGGTTGGAAGAACCATGAGGAGAAAACCTCAAAAAGCATAACGCAGGGGCATAATTACATTGTGTAAGAATTTGTTTCACGTGGGATTCAATGTTACACCCATGATGGCAAAATGTCTCATATACTTATTATATTCAGATTGGTTCAAAACGAAAGCCAGCCATTCACATGTGTCAAGAGGCAGAGAACAATGGCTATTAGTTCTGTAGTTCTCAGCTAGAAAAACACAAATGATGTGCACGACGGTAAACTGCTGGCCAAAGTGGACGGTCCGTCTATCTACGCATGACTGATCCCCAGGGGATGTCATCATTAAGACCCTGTTTATGAGTAGATAGACGGTATATCCATCGCTGCTCCTTCTCGAACAGTGTGCCTTCTTCAGTACAGTTCAGCTGTTCAATTATTACCCATTTGACATCATTTGGACAATGGCCTTGCTCCAGGAAATGGGTCGTCATCTTTGTGGTAGTTCTGCCACACCGAATGTTGCTACGATGCTCTCCTATTCTTGTTTTAATTTTTCTAGTGGTCATCCCTATATATCTAAGGCCACAAGGACACGTAATCAAGTAGATGACGTTACTTGAATTACAATTTGTGTGACATCGTAAGTGCCAGGTTTTACCCTCTTCCAATTGTAGTGTTTTTGTTGTTGATGTTAAATGACATACGCTACATCCCCGCATGGGAAATGGCCAGTTATAGAAGGCAGGCCCCAGGCATTCAGAACAGTGGTATCATGTTTAGGTTGATTAGTTCTAGGGCGGGTATGTACCAGGGCATCTTGTAAACTCCTTTCTTTTTTATAAGAAAATAATGGTTTCTGCCAATTTCTACCATTACTCGTCAGGATTTGCCAGTGTTTGCCAATGCAACGACTTACAGAGTTGGAAATGTTGCTGTAAGTAGTCACACAGGTCAGAGGGACCTCAGGTCCACTTTCTTTTACATTATCCTCCAAAAGCGCTTCCCTGTTGTTATTTCTTGCTCTTTTTCTACTTTTTTGTAGGATTTTTCTGGGGTAACCTCTCTGTTCTAATTTTAGTGTAAGGTCATCCGCTTGTTTGTTAAAGTCCGCAAGATTGCTGCAATTTCTACGTATACGTAGATATTGGCCAAAGGGGAGGTTTTCGCGTAGTGTCCGCGGGTGAAAACTGGAGAAATGGAGAAGATTATTCTTACTTGTTGGTTTATAGTAAGTTTTGCTCATTATCCGATTTCCAGTCTTTGTAAGTGTCACGTCCAGGAAGACAATGGACTTTGAATCATACTGATATGTGAACCTTAAATGAGGGTCGCAGGTGTTGACCCAGTCAAAAAAAGATAGTAAACTTTCCTCTGACCCTTTCCAGATTAAAAGCACATCATCAATGTACCTCTGCCACAGGATAACATTGAGAGCATAAGGATTGGAATTTGTCAGGATGTGCGTTTTCTCGAAGTTGTAAACATACAACCCCGCTATACTGGGGGCAAAGGTACTGCCCATCGAGGTGCCAGTCTTCTGTAAATAGAGGGTGTCTCGATATTGAAAAAAGTTCCGTTTCAATGCCAAGGTAGCACAGTCAATCACGAAGGTCTTGGAGGTGTTATAAGACCATGTGGTTTGGTCAAGGATGTCTGCCAAAACTTTAAGGGTAAGCAAGAAATAACAACAGGGAAGCGCTTTTGGAGGATAATGTAAAAGAAAGTGGACCTGAGGTCCCTCTGACCTGTGTGACTACTTACAGCAACATTTCCAACTCTGTAAGTCGTTGCATTGGCAAACACTGGCAAATCCTGACGAGTAATGGTAGAAATTGGCAGAAACCATTATTTTCTTATAAAAAAGAAAGGAGTTTACAAGATGCCCTGGTACATACCCGCCCTAGAACTAATCAACCTAAACATGATACCACTGTTCTGAATGCCTGGGGCCTGCCTTCTATAACTGGCCATTTCCCATGCGGGGGATGTAGCGTATGTCATTTAACATCAACAACAAAAATACTACAATTGGAAGAGGGTAAAACCTGGCACTTACGATGTCACACAAATTGTAATTCAAGTAACGTCATCTACTTGATTACGTGTCCTTGTGGCCTTAGATATATAGGGATGACCACTAGATAAATTAAAACAAGAATAGGAGAGCATCGTAGCAACATTCGGTGTGGCAGAACTACCACAAAGATGACGACCCATTTCCTGGAGCAAGGCCATTGTCCAAATGATGTCAAATGGGTAATAATTGAACAGCTGAACTGTACTGAAGAAGGCACACTGTTCGAGAAGGAGCAGCGATGGATATACCGTCTATCTACTCATAAACAGGGTCTTAATGATGACATCCCCTGGGGATCAGTCATGCGTAGATAGACGGACCGTCCACTTTGGCCAGCAGTTTACCGTTGTGCACATCATTTGTGTTTTTCTAGCTGAGAACTACAGAACTAATAGCCATTGTTCTCTGCCTCTTGACACATGTGAATGGCTGGCTTTCGTTTTGAACCAATCTGAATATAATAAGTATATACATTTTGCCATCATGGGTGTAACATTGAATCCCACGTGAAACAAATTCTTACACAATGTAATTATGCCCCTGCGTTATGCTTTTTGAGGTTTTCTTCTCATGGTTCTTCCAACCAGCATAGATCGCTCTGAGGTGTGTTAGTAAACAAACTGGCCCCTTTAAAAATGTGACGCGATCAATTGCTTATACAATGTCATTATGCCCCTCTATTGTGCTTTTTTGATGCTTTCCCTCATGGTTCTTCTAAACAGCAAATATCGCTCTGAAGTGTGCTAGCAAACAACCTGGCCCCTTTAAAAATGTGACGCGACCACCTCTGTCACGTGACCGGCGTCACCGTCTCAGACGCTTTGTGCGTTCCCAGCGTTTATTTCTTACACGGCTTCACTGCCGCGCCGGTCGATACGGGCGGCGGAAGTGGCCGTGTGTAGGTATTCCTGCGGGGAGCCGTTTGGTGGAAAGTAAGTCTCTCTCCCTTCCATACGCGTTTTTAGACTTATGATTCCCAATTAGCGGCTTTGAAAACACGGAGTAACGCGTTTTCGTTGTTCTTTCTGATAGAGTCCAAACGTGAAGATTACCCCCTGCCGCAATGCCCATGGGGCTTTTTCTCTAAAAATATAACGTAAGTGTCTGGCTCAGTTTCTCCGTTTTGGAGTGTATTGCGCTTTGTATGCTTCTTGCAAAGGTGTACTGTTCTGGTGTAATTATCACAAGTCTTCAAACCTAGCCGGTTTGATAGAGCACTGTTTCTCAGGCAATCACTTTCTTTATTTTGGTATCTAATGTTTGAGAGGATAATGAAAAGCCTCTGTCTGCAATATTGACTGTTTTTTTCGATTTACCCCTAGCTTGGTTTTTCTTCTAGATTTGGAATGGATAATTTTCCTCATTTCATGCTTTTCAGACACTGTTTGGTCTTACTAATTATGTGCACATGTTTAGAGTTCTGACAGGGTAAATTTAAACATTTAGCGTTCAAAATTTGGACATTTCTGTTTTTTCTATTTACCCCTACAGATTATATTGTCCCTCCTATATCAAGGAGCTTATAGAAAATTGGGGAAGACTTTCCCACAAGGAGCCTCGACAAACTACAGGTCGTATCATTCAGTGTCATCGCTCCCTGTATCTGAGCACTTTAGCGTGCTCTGAACAGCGAGTGATAGTGTTTTCCTGGTCCTGATGAATGCCGAGCGAATTTAGCTTAACAGGCAGAAACATGTTGACCTTATTTTATATATTATTTTCTTTATCACTTTACTAACGGGACTAGTTGGTTCTAATTTGCACAACCTTAGTAGTCCAGAAAAACAATCATGTTTTTCGACCACTGTTTTTAACAGAGTTAGAGCTACCCTCTGATTAAAATAATTTTGAGAAGTAGTGCATACTCTTTTTAAACTCACATTCACTTTCCTAGCAAAAAGGTGGACCCAATGAAGACAACTGGCTACCAGTGTTCCACTGGGGCCTGAGGGTCCCCTTAGCTAATTCTTTGAGCACGTGCACTCTATTTTTTCCAACTGAAAATAACAGCCTTTTCTAACAGCTCAGAAGCACTTTGAATAGAAATTTGGCTAGTTCATCATTTTTCTGTTGTGTATATTAACACTCTCCTGTTGTTTGAGTTATCTTTCTGTGATGGTCTGGCTTTCTTTTTCCATAATGCTTCTTCTACTCTCATGATGCACTCGGCATCCCATGTCCCTGTAACGGGCCATCTCTGGTTCTCTTCCAAGTCTTTAGTATAATCCACCCATAAGTCTAAGTACAGTATGGCATCTAAGCCATGCTTATGGTACATAAAATATCCGGGAGTGTCCCTAGGTGGTATGGGAACTGCTTCTTCTAGTATCCCTTTCCTAGTTCCTATCTGTCGTAACTTTGAAAACAAAGGCATTGCTACCTTGATCTAGACGCAAACACGATAAACACAGTAAAGAAAAGCAAACAATCACTCATACCACGACATTAAACACATTGAAACATTTTGAACGAATACTGACTAATAAGGTCTATAACAAAAATACTGAATAACTGAATTACTAGATGCACTGCTAAACAGTACAGATACACTGCTAAAACAGTGCAGACCGGATCTGTGTACCCAAACCCGTCTTGACCGGACACAAATTAATGCACCCGTCTTGATGCGTCCCCAGCAACGGTACTCACCGGGAAGCACGGAACGGAAGGCCTCGGAAACTCGACTGGACTGGACCGCTACGACGTCACTGCTGCTTGCGCACTACACATGCGCCTCGACGCTTCGGACAGGTGGGCCTCTCGATACCTCGGACACTGCTCTCTCGGCTGGGCTCTGGTCGGGATCCTCCGCACTCCTCACCGCCTCGTCTGGATGTCGGCCGCAGTCTCCGTCTCCACCGTAGGCCTGAGGGAGATACAGGAAAACCTGCAGATGCTCATAGAAGTCCGTCACGGCTGTGGTAGGGGGCAAGGCCTGCGACGCATCGCCGGCGCGTCGGGTGGGGGAGGGGTCCCTATTCGGGCGCCAAATTATGTGGTAAATATAATCTACCGGTCAATTTTTACCGTATAATTACTGACAAGAAAAAGAATAGCTCAATCAAATGAGAGGCAGAGTCCGTGGTGTCTGAGTCATACGGGCTTTAATTCAGGATGGCTCGAGCCATGGAAATCAATTCCATCAATACAAGGGATCGGGGGTATATGCAATGATGGCAGAAAGATGTCAACGATGTATTAACAGTACATGACATATATAGTAAAATGACACAATGGCAATGAATACAGTAGGCGTGACAAGTGAAATGTATATGATAAGAACACATGTGCGTAGAAAAAAGGCGTGAACAAGGGTGTGCACAGAGGCGTGTACTGGAAACGTCACAGAAAAGTGTCATAAGTGGGTGGGTGCATAGAGAATTCTGCAGAGTCAGCTGAAACCTATGGCCTGGATGCGCGCGCAGCTAATATGACGTGTAATTGACGTGCATCTGGAGGAAGCTAAGGGTCTGACTTTTAGCACTAGTAGAAGAGACAGAAGTCTGGCATGTCGGATCGACCTGTTCCTATAACATGTCTGATATCTTGTATTTGGGGTATGTTTAATCTGAAGTAAAAGGTCTCTCGGGCAGAGGCTATTCTATACTGAATGCATATGTGTCTAAGTGCAATGCGCGGGGCCATGGGCCTACCATGGTAACGGGAGCAATGAATTTCATGGAGGAGACATGAAGGCTTGGCCCTTTGCTCTGCAGCCGGGGATATGTTTACCTATTTTACTAGACAGGAATGTGTTTTCGAGGAGGCTGAACTGGCTACGCTGATAACTTGAAGGCAAAATACTGTTTTGGCAGGCAGGCCAGGCCGAGCCAGGCATCGCTTCGCTTGGCAGGAAGTAAGGCAGAGGTCAGGGATGCATCTCCATGCTGCAGCTTTCAGAGGCAGAGACAGAAGTGGCTCGAAGGCAGAAATCAGGGCCTAGCTCGGCAGAGCCAGGAAAAACGTGAAAGTGCACCATGTAAAGACGGTGGCAAGGCATACTTAGGAACTGAATTATCGATCCATTCATGGTGGATCTGATAGAGGACATGTTAACGTTGGACGCTAATGTATTTGCGTCATCAGATTCGATTGTGGAGGGAAGTTACATGCACTTTAAACTCGTACATGGAGACGTTGGGGTACACGTTAGGGGACATACCTGACCATAAAAATTTCAATTACCTCAGGCGGCCCTCCAGAAAAGATGTAAACCACTTGGAGTGCTTCTCCCGAGAGGGGTAGGTTTGGGATGTCTGCAGTTCTCACAGTAGAACGGGTAGCACCAGTGTCCAACAAGAAGGGAACATCATTTCCCTCAACTTTTCCCTCAATGTATGGACCTGACTGATCTACCGGTAAGGATGCGCCAAGTACGCATTTCTCTCTCCCCTCTCAGGCACCGTCAATATGACTCCCTTTCGAAAAATGTGTCCTGAAAAAGAAACTGTGGTGTATTTTTCTTACCACTTCCGTCCTGAAATGCAGTGTCCACACTGTATTTGGCTTAACTCACAAAATCTGGCATTGGGGCAGGTGGTAACTGATTCTGTGTTACCTGTTGCGGTTGTCTCATTGAAACCTTATTCTGCGTCTGTGGATTTAAATTTTGATTTTGGACATTATTATTCTGTATTAATTTACACTTGTTTCTCCAATGTCCCAATTTTCCACACCCATGACAGGGTAACTTTTTCTTTGCCTCTTCTTTGCTCATTCTTCCTCTTGGCTTGCCTCCATTACCTTCACCTTGACCTTCCCCTCTTCTTTGGTTATTTGCTTGTTGACTTAACTGGAGTTCTTGCTGTTCAGCCAACTTCACTTGAGCCCATATTACTTTTTATTCTAATTTCTTTCGCCTGTTATTAATTTTGTCCCCACAGTATTTTGCATACTTGAGAATTTCATCGATAGGCTTGGCCTGCCAGCATAATTAATGCTCTTTAATCATATGAGATATTTCTGGCTTTAGTCCAGACACAAAACGATATATAAAATGTATCATGTCCTTATTATCAATATTTTCCAACCCACTATACTGTTTGAACACCTGTAAAAGAGGCTCATAATAGGCATTTACTCATTCATCCTTGTTTTGGGTTGTTCTGTCTATTTTTGTCCAATCTGTCTCTTTTGGGGGTACCTTTCCTTTTAGGAAGGTTATTACCTGATTACACTTTTTCATGACCTCTTCTGACGGAGCACCTGCTTTTGCATCTCTGGGGTATTCATCATTTAGCCAATCTACTGTAATTTTACATTCTGTCCATAAAACTATAGGAACAACTATGTCAAACAAACCATCCAAATCTTTTAATAGTACTTTTGGTACTTTCACAAACCTTTCAACTTGCGTATACCATTCTACTGGTGTTTCTTTAAGCTTCTGGAAGTCATTTGTAAATGATAAAATATCCTGTCTAGACCATGGGACATGAACATAGCCTCCTCCTGGCACTTTTCTCATTGGACACAACCTTTCACCCTTTTCTGTTTCTTTCATTACATATTCAGACGCAGTTCGATTTGTCTGTGCTTCGTCCTTTTTCTTTGTCCATCTGGCTTTCCATCTGTCTAAATCTCCCCATTTCTGCAACAACGATAATAATTCTTTTATCTGCAATTTTCGTCCTGACACGTTCATGTTTTCTAAATCTTTGTCAGAAAATTCAGCTCTGTAAGGTTTCTGTAATACCTTTGATTTACCTATGTCGATTCCCATTTCTGAGGTCAAATTCATTAACTTTTCATGTAATATTTTTGTATTTGGGGTAATACTTCTGCATATGAACAATAACTCTTCTTCTTCAAAAGAATTTAACCTTTCTAATCTTACATTTCCCGCTACCATTTCCTCCAATTTTACCCTTAATTTAAAAATGTCTAACACCTTTTACTGTGATTTTGGCTTATCTAAGTCTCGTGTCCATCTTTCTAATTCTTCAGGGGTTACTAAAGTCGCACTTCTCGTTCCTGGGGAGGTCTCAATCTGAACTTCTTTTGAGAATCCAGGAGTAATTTTCCTGATCGAGTCACCAACTGGTTCTCTCTGGTAAATCCATCAAGGAAATTACTGACTCGCATTTACTTGCTTGGCATCAAATAATATATTTTCTTTCCTAGGCTGTATTATGGGTATAGTCAGAATTGGAGTTTTAGGACTGGGTTGCTTTTCTCCATATAAGGGAACAAAGGGACCAATAGTTACTGGTATTGTAAGAGCTCCAGGTCTTGTATTTAATTGGATTATTTTCTGAATTAATTCATTACGCTGTCTGTTAATTGCTTCTCTTTCCCTTTCTTGTAGTACCTTTTCCAATGTGGTCTCATGTACAATCTGCGGAACCAAGGGTGGTTTTAAAAATGGAGCACTAGGAGTGACTCTATTGGTATCTTCCTGATAAGGCGGCGGATTTTTCATTAATAAATCATCAAAATAATCATCATCTGAATCACCACCACTAGTCATTAAATGCTTTGTTTTTTCTGTACTTTTACTCCCAGTCGGTTCTTCTGTGGTAAATGCAGGATATAATCCTTCCACTAACATAGACAGTCCCCATTGTTTCATCTGTTTATCTCTTGTCTCTTTAGGAAATCTAGGGTAAAATCTACTAAAATTTCTGTCACACCAATGTCTGTCTAGTTCAAAAGCCTCAGTCTCCCACTCTTCTAAAGCTTCATATTGCGTTAGTCTTGGTCTTGGGTGTAATGCATTCATGTGAGTTTGTAAATTGTGCAATATTCTACCATTAAAGGTACCATATTCTGGAAATGCCAATATACCGTCATTTTTCGTGTACTCTATCCAGTTCTCTAACCATACACAAGTGTGGTAGCCTCTTTCTATCATCATATATGATGCGGGCGTTTTTGGTGGTGGGATAAAAATACCTTCTCTTGTTTTACGGGTTTATCTTTTTTGAAATAATTCTTTATTTTCTGCATAAAAGAAATGTTCTTTTTTCTCTGTACATGATATATGGTCTTCCTCTAATATCCTGTTCTCGCGCAAAACCTAATTACTTTCTATCTGGGCGATTTCCTATAAATGCTGGATCTAGACGCCACATATAATTACCGCTGTCTATTAACACTGAAAATGTTCAATTACTGCAATTTAATAATTTTTTTATCTTGCAGAAATGCTTCTCCAATACCAGCACGTCTCTTATTTTCAGTGACCAACTAACAATTGTTTTACAAAACCAGCTAACCAACGCTTATTCTGCTTTTCTGTGATGTGAGCGTCGCTCTCTGCACTCAATCTTCCTTTACAATTTTCCCATGACTACATACCTGCTGTGTCAACCAATCCCAGCGCGGCTCTAATTATGTCAGTGCAGCACCTGCGACTGACTTCCTCCTTTGCAAGGTAATACAACAACTAAATTTCTTTTCAATTTTAAAATGCACATTTCATTAATTAATAACATAGAAACATTCGCTACTGTGCCTGATTGATTAAATTCAAAGGAAAGACAATTTCCCTCACAGCGAGTAAAACCCTTCCGTTTACCCTTCACGCACTACGAGTAAAACCTCTTCCGCTTACTCTTCACACAAGCAAAAAGAACCTGCTACTCCTTTAGTCTTACCCTTTCTAGGTGATATAAGGCCAAAAGTTCACTAGCAAACTCTTTTGCTATCAATCACTCTCACTTTTACACAAAAAAAATCCCTAACCAGTGCTTTAAGTTCTACCTAACTTTTACGCACTTACTTCATCAGGCCAGTAACTTCATTGCTGTGTGGCTTCCATTTACCACCCGCTATTCAATAACTCGGAGAATTCCAGACAACAAATAACAATACAAACGGGTTTTGGCTAATATATAAAATCAATAAAAATCTTGAAAAATCAATATGCGACTAACTAACTACCGTAACTAAATCCTAACCATCTTTCTGCTACCAAAGAAATATTGATGGCACCCGGGATTTCCAGCTCAGTTTACCATACTCACCAGGACCCATATACATTCACACATTGAACTAGTAATCCAGCTTAACTACCTGCCAATCAGAATTTTATTTTACTTTAGGATTTATACCTATACACCATGACTTACCAAATCCCTGGCATCTGTGCTCTAAGTCCTGAGGATCGAAAAGGAGTTTAGAATAATAGGTAGCTTTTAACATTTACCTTAATAACATAACCACAGACTCTGGTAAGTTGTAAACACTTTATCTATGCAATATTCTGAGTCAACAGCCCCATCAGGGACAGCAAATATTTTTTGAGTAAGAAAATAATTATTAAAGCAATAATTCTGAAAGAATTTAAAGACACAACTTTATACATTGATACCTCGGAAGGGTAAGAAAGGGAAACATTACAAGGACATCCCACATAGATTATATTTACCTAGAATGGTCTGAGGACCAACCCTGGCCATGGGCTGGATCAAGAGAAAGGGCTCCCGACTGATCCTGTGCCAATGGGACAGGACAGGTGCAAGACAGGACAGGTATCGTCCACTAAGTGCAACGCCAGAGTCACACCCCTCTCTGCGGCTAACAATCAGACTCTGGTTGGGTCATCGATTCTTCTCCCTCAGTGAACCCCCAATTCTTCTGAATGAGTACTCGATCAGCATTTTGCTCTCGGTTCTCCTTCAGTATACGTTGGGTCAGTGACAGGTCTGTGACAAGTCGGACAAACTAACTGACTAAGCCTACTTTAGTTATACCATTTCAGAGTGTGTACCACCCCCTAAATATTGCAAATTCTATGTGTTCCCTTCATTTGATTGGTCAGAAAGACGAGGAGAGGTCATCACACCATATTAAGATGAGATAATTTTCATTCAATATAGTTGATCAATGTTTCCGCCCATAATTTACTTTCCCATGGTTTTATTCCACCCATCAATATTATTTCCTTTTTAATATCCAATGTTATAAAAACTTGCAAGTTGTCTTCCTTTTCCCAGTTTATGGGTGAGGTTCCCAGGCGCATCGCGGAAAAGACAGTCTTTTGACACTGGTTCAATACCACTGCTCTAGGTCTTTCAATGCTCTTGGTACATGCACGGAGGGATTTCAAAATGGCGATTCAAGTCACCCTTCAGGCCCAAATCGGAGCTATTGATAAAGTCAAAGAGAGACATTCTAGAATACAAACATATATGAATGCACTGTGTACCACTTATTTCTACTCTAACCCCATTACTTTATTTTAACTATAGCATTAATAATTAAGCAGAACACACAAGGTTTAGTTTTAAGCATAGAATAAGCATTAGCATGTGAGGTTTGAAGCGGCCATTTTGGCACTAGTACACAGCTGCAAGAAATTCCCACCAAAAGCGAAAAGCTACGTCACACCACATAGATGTGGCAGATGCGTTTTGGATGGCCATATTAGAACACTCGGGTTACTATTAGTAAAAGCACATACGCAAGCTTCCCCTTCTTACTAGAAAATGTTATGTAATGTAATTAATTATTAATAAAATAAAGCTTGTTGAATAATTATTTACATGCTATTGTGAGAGGATTGAATACAAGCAAGTTTCTGTACTTATGAAACCTTTCTCCATCAGAGGCATTCCATTGGCGTTGTGGTGGGTGTTACCACGCAACACCCATGGATTTTGAAGCTTCCCTACATTTATAAAATCACGGAAACCTCAGGCAGTGCCAAAACCTTACGCCTCCCCAGAGCAGGCGTAACGAGGAGAAATGTTTTCATTTCTACTCGTTATTTACTCTTTCAAAGCGTGCTGCATTCTGCAGCACACATAGAACGAGGAAAACGTCTCCATGGATTGTTTTTGTACATGAAGGTGTCAAAATCCTGCCAACAATGCAGACACCCTTGCACCATGGTGCAAGGGTGCCTGTGTTGGCGCTAGGCACCATATTGTGCGCCAGTGCTTGCTGAAAAGACAGGAATGCACATTCCTGTCCTTTCCTTATGACGCAGGTCAGTGCAGCAAAGTGACTTGCTTGCTGCTCTGCCCTCAGTCAAAAATTAATAAATGAGGCCCCTGAAGTGCATTGATCGCTTACAAAAACTCTCTGTACCCCCTTTGCTTCTGTACTCTCTTCCTGCAGTCCGCAGGAGGAGTGTCCATAAATTTGTTACCCACCCTTTCTTATTTCCAAAAGGTTTGACAATTTTCTCTTAGAAATAGTTCCTCAAACCTGGTGGGGCCAGTGTATCCCAGAACAAGTTAACAAGAGCGTAATGTTAGCTTGCTGCCTTGACTGACCTTCTCTTAAAAGGGCTCTGCCCCTCACATCTATTGTAACGCCTCTGATGGGTTTGGGGGTAGAATGAGGGAATGAATTGGGATGACCAGGTAATGAGGAGGGGCCCTCTTTTTCTTCCTGCTGCCAAGTGCAAGTCAGGCTCCAAAACTTGTGAGAAAGCTCCAGCATGGACCAGGAGCTTCAGTGTGGGCACCTCCCAAGGGTGCCTGAGAACAGGCCCTTGAGTTCACTGGACAACAAGCTAAAGCTCAGAGAAACTGCAGAGAAGATTGATACTTCCAGTGGCTCTGACTGTTGGCTTCCTCTACATAAGCAGCCATATGCAAAGCAGGCGGTCTTGATACTAACCCATATGAAACATTTCCAGCAACCTTTAGCAGACACGTCCCTAGTGTGGATTGTGACCTCCACAAGCACCATTGTAATTTGGGTCGCCTGTGGAAGTGGCAGTGAAGGGGCTTGGCAACCACGAAGATGAATCTCAAAGTACTGCGGGGCCAAGGAAATCGGGGACAACTACCTCCCCTGTATCGTGTGTTCATCTAATGTTACCTCACAATCCATGGCAATGACCCATCTGACAACCTTGTTGATGGCTGGAGACAAACACACTCAGAACAGCAAGTTTCAAGTGAACCAATGAGATAGGGCCTTCCTCAGCTGATGGGACATTAGCAACAGAATGTTTAAACCCTGTCAGGTTTTCATTCTCATTGGAAGGGGGGGTGACAGGCCAGGGGCTTGAGGTGCAGGGGTGCCCGAGGGACCACAGCTGTTGCTTCTGACTGAGACCACCAATCCTTTTTCCATTAACGTTGAACCTATTCCCAGGAGGTTGCCTTGTTTTGTTGTCATCTTTGGTTGAGGCTTTTCAGAATAAAGGTGAGTCAAATAGTAGTGCTCTGCAAGATAACTTCACACACGTCAGCATGGCCTCATGCTCACAACATTACGGCAGTGATCCGATGAAATTTCAAAAATAAATTAAAGAACTCCTATCCATGAGTTCCTGTAGGAACAAGAAGTCCACTCGGCCTGTAGATAGTTAAAATGAGGTTGTACCCCAGGCAAGAGCTGATTTAAGGGGATTGAAGGGTGAAGCTTCCAGGGACAACAAGGGAAGAAAGACTATATCCATATTTCAAGGAATTAAAATAGAAAGGGGTGTACTGGAGATTAGGGGGCCATAACATTGATTTTCTCCTGGGTGAGGACTCGCCTTCACATGTTTATGACTGTGACGAGCATCACGGTTGAGATTTTACAGTGTGCAGTTTGAAATTAAATACTCTGGAAACTGGTATGTGCAAGTGACCTATAGTCCCTCCTTCATATATTTATTTTTCTACTTCTTGGGGGGGAGGAGGTTCTCCCACAATACCATTCCTGTACTACTCTAATCAGCAATTCTCTCCTTCTTCCCACTCTGACTGTCCAGTCCCTGGGACCAGAAATAGTATCCAGTGTTCCTGGCAAAACGGAGTCCTGCAGGGTCCTAGCGTCCTCCTCACAACCTGACATTGAGGAGGACCAGATAAGTTGGTAATGGAATATCTGAGTTGTGACTCCTCAAAATGGGCTGTAGAAACTATGGCTTTTTACCTAATGTCTCTGAAAGACTTTGCAAGGAATCGCATATTTTCTCTCCATTTTAGTTCGAGCATTCGAGACCTCTTGTATATGATTTAGTATGTATTTATATGTGTATGTACTTTGTGGTCTCTGGAGATCAGCCCTGGGATATGTCTGCTTCCGCTTAGGGACTTTTTTTCTGTTCAACTGCCTCTATTTAACTGTCTTGATAGAAAATGACAAGTAGAGATCAGTAAAATACCAGAATTGCTTTCTTCTGAGGGACTTTATTTTTTTTTTTAAATTCTGGCAATTGCCTCTGTTTAACTTTCTTGATAGAAAACGACCAGCAGAGGTCAGTAAAATACCAGAATCAATTTAGCATTCTCTAGATTCCAGTCCATAGAAATTGTCTTCCACGAGCACTCGTAGACAATAGTATTTTTTTCAAATCTTGTATTTTCAGTGATATGACCACCGAAGGCCCTGATTTTATATTGAAAACAGAGCTTTGGACTATACCATTTCCAGCTGAAAGGCAATATTTCTCTCCATGTGTTTCCATACCTGGCGTGTCGTGCAGTTTGGTGCTAACTTTCCCTCCATTTTAAAGAACAGTAGAAGTTTCAGCACCCAGGCTAATGTGCTGCATAGCTAAATACATGTAAGGTCCCAAAGGCGATACTGATTGCATTGCAAATGCTTGTTTTATTAAACATCCTTGGGTTTGAGCGGTAACCATCCTTCCAAACTCCTTGTGTTCGTATCCGTGATAGGGGTCAGCCTTTGTCAGTATTCACCAATCATTAGTGGGTGTTGATATATGGTTTTGTCGGCTTAAATATTGCACACTGGAAAGTAATCACCCTGACCAGATGCGGCAATGCACGAACCAGTAGAATTTCTTATGTACAGGTAGATTTTGCGTTTTCTTCTGAATTGTTAGTACTTGGGTTTAGTTGTGTAGCAGATAGACTGTGTCATGGGCATAATACACACATGTGCTTTTCTTTCAGTGTTTATTGCTACACAAATCCAAAAAGAGGACAACCATCTCCGCTTCTAGACAATTTGAAGTGGCTCCTATGAGCCTCAATCTCCTACTTTAACATTTCTAGAGCCCACTTTACTGCTTCGTGGCGCTATGCTCTAAATTTCTATAGAGTCAGTGGAACCTCATGACACGTACAATTTTTTCGACTTTACACCGATTGGTATTTTGAATATGTAAATGTTAGCAGAACTGCGCCCTGGGACATACGCGCTTGAAAACAAGGCCAACAGCCGCACGATGATGCCATCGCTGGGTTTTCTTTCCTTCTTTGCTTATAACCTGTGGCACACTTGAAACCAACTCAGTGACGTCACCTCTCACACGACTGTACAGAGTAGGAGTTTGGAAGAAGCATTTCAAATAGGGTGAAAATAATAATTTCATCAAAATAAACGAAATTCGTTCAATTCTGAATAAATGTTTTGGAAACACCGGAAGTGGCTTGTGTATTTGTATACACCAAGCATTTAATGTATATCTAAAAGTTGTTGCCATAATGTAACCACACCCATTCATAGTCAAGAATATGCTACACTGTCTGTTTTTGACAGAACTCGAAATCCGCAGGACTGCAGCAGAAAATGCTAGATAAAAAACAAGGTATTATCATTATTAATAACATACCGTGAAGCCCCGGCGCCACTTAATTACCTCTGAACAAGTTTTCAGAAAGTCGCTATAGATAACCTTGGCCGAGCATGGAAGAAAGAAACCCGCTGTCTATAGATGTGCATAAAAAGAAAAAATATAATTGTGCCTGCTTCTCCAAACAAAATGGAAAGCTTCTCATTGAGCAATCTCAGCTTGGAAGAGACCGTTCACCTTTCTCCCGCTAAACAAATACCCCAAAGAAAGCGAGAATGCTCATTATATGCTTGCGATAAAAGAGATAGTCTGTGAAAAGAAGAAATCCCTGCCTTAATGAATCGAAGAGACTCTGCCGGCCTGTCCGCGGCTTCTAACATGGGGTCTCAAGCAGTGGCGGCCATGTTTAATAGGTCAAGGGTTGAAGGGTGCAACTCCCTCAGTCACCTGAAGAGGGCAGTTGATATCCAACAGAATACATGATGGTTGTTTATGGACCTAGTAAGAAGTCAAATATTGAAAAAAGAGCATTTCTGAAAGCCACAGGACACCCCCACATCTCACTAACATCAGTTCTACAATTATAATGTACCATTCATAATTAATCAGATTTTTTTTTGATTTGACACAAAGTTGGGCATGAGCAAAAGTATTCCATACTCATACCTATCTTTAATTACCCTGCTTAAGTTTCAAAATAAAATGCATGATTTCAAAAATTTTCTCAGAAGCCGCCACCACCAAGTCTGTCGAATTCTGGGGTTGCTGAATGCCACAGGCGCCGAGACTTAACTCCACTTCCGGCCTCTTCTCTTTCGCCACAGTACACTTCGTGTCACTTTGTCTCACTCTTGAAGACCCTTGTTTTTTGTCCCTGCTTTCATCCTTTGGCACTATTGTCCTATCTTTCTCTCCACCTGTTCTGCCTTTCACTCTCAGTCAAAGCCTGGTGATGAAAAATAACTTCCTGTCCTCAAAAGTGAGTACAAATGCCCACCACCTTAACCAAAAGCTCAAATTAGGCCTTGCTTATTGGCAATCATGAAGGAAAAGCTTTCACCTGTAGGTAAGAGGATTGCCCCCAAGCAAAGGTGGAGGTACCCTGAAGCATCACCTGCGGCAGGCAGCATTTTCATAGGACCATGGTATAGGACAACCTACATTTATTTCATGTATTCTCATCTTGTACCTGATGTCGGGGCCACAAGAGATAGCCTGGTGTACCTGTGGTCCCTGGCCCTGACACCCTTCATAGTAGCAGTGTATCGAAGACCCTTGCATCCCTGGTGCTATTATGAGGTCTTCACCCAGCAGCCTTTGCGTGCTTGTATGTACTAACTTGTGCAGGGGGCATCTTTGTGTTCTATTTTGCTGCAGGAGGGAGGCCTACTCTGAAGGCCTTCTTCAGGACACCATGCACTGGCAACAGTCTAAAATGCCACTGTAATTAAAATTGAAGGTTCCAGCCAATAGGAATAGGTCCAAGCTACACTGCCATTACAACTGATATGGTTATGAGGGTGATATCCATATAGTTGAGCAGTTACTCCTTGAAAGGTAGACACTCAGGGGATAAGGTAACCAGATTCCGTGAAGCCTCTTCAGAGGAAGCTAAGCTGGACTTTGAGGTTGCAAGGTGGTGCTGCCTGGGAGCTGCAGAGGGATTCAAATGATACTCTACCCAAGCACCTGTTGCAGCAGGGGAGGACCCCTTGGCGTAGACCACTTGCCCCAGAAGCTGTATTTAAATTTAAAAAAACATCAACTGTGGTAGCACACAAAGCAGTGCTTCAAATGAATGTCTTTGAGAGATGTGGTTAATGTGAGGATGGATACATGATTGGATGAATTATTATGTCAAACATAACAGGACCGTTCATTGTATTACTGACTGACTGCCTTGTGCTTTATTCCATTTGTGTGTTTTTATTGTTCTATAGGGGTCCTAAACAGCACTGCTGATTTTTTCTTTGGGGGGGGGGGGGGGCTGGGGTAGAGGGGAGGGGAGAGCAGGGGAGGCCTAAAGTCCAACAGAACAGTGTAAGTTGCTAATTGTAGCTCGAAAAATGCTTAATGTGTTCATAACCTTTTGTTAGTTGTAGAAAAGTTAGGACTCAGCTTAGTAAAAGCTCTTTATTACGAATATTTGATAGAAATGGACATATAGCACTACCCCCTTGTTTAGTCCCTTCTACTTGGCCGGTCTCCCACCCAGGGTTAATGCATTCATTCAGCCAGATGAGGTACCTATCAGTTGCACCCAAATACGGCAAACAACCCAAAAATGACCTTTTAATCAATGGATAACCACAGTTATTTAGCTGGGGGTGTCCTGTCCCCCCCCCCCCCCCCCCATCCTCTGCCCCGCCTTCAGGCAGTAGTAACTGCAGTCAGCATAAACAGGCACTGCCCATCGGCCTGGGGACAGCAATCTTGTTCCCATTTACATTTCACATTTTATTTACTCTTCAATTCCCTCAGAGAATTTGTTTTTAAAGGATTTTATGTTTCTGAACCTATTTTCATGCAACATGTTACTCGTGTAAAGTGCGCACTGTGAAAAGAGCTGCCTTTATATCTGTGTGAGTTCAGGGTGTGAGTGGGTATTTTTAAACGGTTATGAGTAAGAGCTGTGAAGTTCAGGCTGAAGGCAGAGCAAATATTTCTTACAGTGCCTGTCAGTGGGCCACAAACCGGTTCAGAATACATGCTCATCCAATCCTTGGCCTCTCTTTAGAGAGCATAGAGCAATGGCGAGGTGTGCCAGTTGTAAAGGTGATTCTATGTGGACGTGTGTGAACGTGGTACACAACTGTAGAAATATTACGGGGGTAAAGAATAATGAAAATGCAGAACTTACAGCTGAGTGGGTGCATTAGTGTGTCTGAGGGGGTGAGGCATAAGATGCAAGAAAAGTATGTGCAAGGAAGAGTGAAAAGAGAGTGCTAAAGAGAAAAGAGATGAGGTGTGAGACATGCTGATGGAGGGGTTCAGAAAGAAATCAGGAAAAAGGGCATTTGTTCTGGTGTGCTATGCACATATATCCCCAGTTGTCTATGCTGGGCCAGGTTTAAACAACATATCCAATAAAAATGCAGAGTTAACAAGGGAGGAGCCCCTTCTATTGGATGTGAGACAACATGACCTGTCTGTGTAAAGTATCCTGGTGCCACATAAATGTTTTTTTCAGACTATTAAACTCTTGAATAAGAATCGGCAGCAAAAAAAATGTCTCTTGACAATCGGTGTGTTTATTGCACAACTCGATGTTCTCTAAGCACTTCTAAATGTTCCAGAGAGAGGGAGGGAAACATTGATTTGTCCAGGATCACACAATTCAGTCATGTGGGGAAGACAGGCTTAAAACTCTGGACTTCTGTTTCCAAACTTGGAAATGAGCCACTGGGCCTCCGAGAGAAGAAGTCCGCCTAGAACTACTCAGCCGTGAAGAAATGAAAGCGTCGCGCCTGGAAGCCCCGTGGACGCCGCGAACAAGTGGCTTGTCCGCGAGGAATGTCCCCCGTGCAGCCGGGAATTGTCTTGTCACTTTGCCGTCAAACCTCGGAGGACGTTTAGGGGCAAAGGAGCCAGGAAAATCGCGCGTGCCCTCCTGGGCCACCCCTTAAGACTTTAAAAGCCAAGTATCGATTTTGAGTTACCCTGCTCCACCTCCGCCGCGCGGCTCTATTCCCTCGCAGGCCTCGGGGTCCATTTGTTCCAGAGGAAAAAAAAAAAGCTGCAATCACTGGCAGATCTGTGCGCGGCCCGTGTCATCTCCGCGCCAGCCGCCGGCTCCAGCGACACCTCCGAGCTCTCCGGGCCGCTGTGCGCATCTGCAGCCTCTGGAGCGCGCGCCCCGCCACGCTCAAAACACATCAAGTGCAGGGATTGATTTTGCGTGTAGACATGTCCTCTCTCAGTCCATCTACTCGGTCTCCTGACACTTTCTCATGCTGTTTGTTCTCTCTGCCGCTCTGTTCCCTGGGACGCTCTGTTCTCTCTGCTACTTTTTTCTCATCACAATTCACAGCCTCACCCAAAATGGCTGACTTGTCCCCTTCACCCACAATGACCAACTCATTCCCCCGCCGTGCCTTCACCATGTGGCCAATTTACCCCACAGTAGGCAACTTACTCTCCCAACATGACTTGCTTTCAATGTGAGTTTATTCCCCCAACCCGTCTAAGAGCCGCTTGTTCCAATGCATGATTTCTCACAATTACCAACTATACCCCAACTTGGCTTTCCCCCAGGGCTTTAAGTGGGATGAAAAAACTGGGGGGGGGGGGGGGGGGGGTCTCTCAAAGGGGCGAAGCTAGTGTAATTAGGGGCGTGGCTTTAAAACACTCATGTTAAAAATCTGTGTTTAGCATTGTGTGCAGCCCGACTTATATTTTGCTGTTTCTGTCATTTCATCCAGAAATGTCATACAAGTAACATCATACCTACAACAAGTAAGGACTATTGGCTTTGTCAATGGTTATTGGTTGCATAAGATAAATAAAATGAAACTGTGGCTTGTTACATATAATGTTGAAAAAGCTTCCAATTAACCCGTTGGCTGCTTCCGCTTTTTTGCGGCAGTGCAGCTGTTTTAAAAAATTGGCCGACGGCAGCACCAGCGAGGTAGTGCTGCCGTCGGCCAATGGCCGGTGGCAGCAGCCAACGGGTTAAAGCCCTGATGACCCTACCACAATGTTGCTGCTCTTGCATTTCAGAAAAAGAAGGGAAATTCAGACATAGAATGACTCTCTTTAAAGGATTTCCCTTCCCCCACAACGCTCACCTGGCATGACGTCATACCATAACTTCTCCACTAGTGAGAAGTGGACAGCGCACATAGATGTGCTTGCTGTCTCGAACGGGTCTCTATAGGGCTGTTTTGCGCCCTGAGTCCGAAAAAAAACCAGACCGCCTGTGCAGGGCTCAGAACAGAGCCCGATAGAGACTCGTTTGGAGCCTCCTTTAAAAAACTGCCTTGAGACCCGGCCCACTTAAAGCCCTACTCCCCCCTTATTGGCCAACGTATACCTCCAACAGGACATCACCCACAACAAGAGCCCATTGAGATTGGAATATTTATGAAAACATAAAGGGCCATATGTACGAACACATTTTCCTATAGACACAAAATAGGAAAAACCCTTTGAGACATCTGGCCCAAAGTAATATATCTAAAAACTACTTGTGAAATTTAAGGGGCCTATTTATCAAAAAGTCATGCAGCGTTGCAAGCGGGCCTTGCGGAGCTGTGTGACAGGGAAAGGGCAGGAATGTGCCGTATTTAACATTGTAGAGCGCATTCCGATCTTTTCCCAGCAATAACGTACAATGTGCTGCCTAGCGCCAATGCAGGCAGCCATGCACCGTGGGTGCCTGCGTTGTAAGCAGGATTGTTCTTCGTTCAGGAAGGGACACCTTCCTCCACAAAAACACCCCCCTGAGGCATTTTCCTCTATCTATGTGTGCTGCAGAACACAGCACACATAGAAGGAGAAAGAAACGAGGAGAAATAAAGATATTTCTCCTTGTTACGCCTCACCTGGGAGGCAGAGCATTTGGCGCATTCCAGGTCAACCAGTGATGGTAAATTTGGAAATGCGTCAAAAGTCATGGGTGACGCGTTAGAACACCCACGCACCACCCGTGGAACGCCTTCCTGGGGCAGAGTAACTCAATGCAGCGATCTGCGTGGCTTGATGAATAACACTTAGTAGTTTAGTGTTGCGTGGTGCAAGCGTGTCGTAACTACATAATAAATAGCGTCCTAAATTGGGGGCATGACCTGCCTGGTCCCAAGATGGCTGCCAGTTCTTCATACTCTCTTGTGTCCTGGTTCTTCTTCCTGTGCTCGTCTCCAGGGCGCTGTGGTCAGTGTGTGGGATCCGTGAGATGGCGTGTGCAGAAAGGGACCTGCATTCATGTATTGGGTGGATCAGAAATATAATGAGTGATTTAATGAATCAGTAATATGGAACTGGTTCCAGGGAGGCCAGGTGTTGAAAGATCCATTGTTGGGAAATATACAAACAGGCTCACAAGGGAAACCAGGAGCCTGTATACTGAGAAGAATGAAGGAGACGCGAACCCAGGCAATTGAGGACTGGACAACAAGCCTCATTTAGAAAGACTATTCTTTCCCTTCATGGAAAACACCAAATCAAGGTCTCAGGAGGGACACTTGAACCATGCACTCCTTAAGAGAGGGGAGACATGTCAAGGTCAGGCTCTGCAATCAGAAGAGAGGGAGGGAGAAGGACAGACTTTCCTAATTTGATGATTTTTGTGCTTTCTACCTACCTAGCAGCTGAACAAGGCCCATATACAAGGGGACAGCAGGTCTGCCCTGAACCCATTCTTCTGGGAACACTTTATTCTTCATATAATCAACTCAGTGACTGAAACTGGATTATTGTTCAAGGGCGATTGTATTGTATTGTAATTGCATTTATATAGCGCTTACTACCCCTGACAAGGCGAAAAATGCTTTTTCGGCGAGTAGCACGCTACTCCGGGACCCATAGCGGATTAGTGTTGAAACTAGTATAGTGAAACATGCAAGTACATTTTGAGTGGTGGCTAGGTTAGTCAGTTATTTGGATTTGGAATGATAGGAGAAGGATAGAGGACAAAGGTTTGTTCTTATATAGCGCTTGTTGACGCACGCTATTCAGGAAGCCTACAAAGGATTAGTGGTGAATTAATATGGTGAAATATGAAGTAATTTCAGTGGTGGATATTAGTCAGTTACTTGAAGTGAGAAGGATAGCAGAGGGATAACAGGGGAAGAAAGATTTGCATTCATATAGGACTTGTTACACCTGATGGGTGTTGAAATGCTTTTCTGGCGAGTAGCACGCCACTCCGGAACCCATAAAGGATTAGTGTTGAAAATTAGTATAGTGTAAATATGAAGTAATTTGAGCAGTGGATATGTTATTCAGTTATTTGGTCAGTATATTAGTATAGTTGAATATGGAATTTGAGAAGTGAACATGTTAGTCTGTTAATTTTGATTGAAAAGGATAGTGGAGGGATAAAAGAGTGAAGGATTTTTTTTCAGGTCTTAGCAGTAGGAGGAGGCTTTTGGATGAGTAAAAAGGAGTTTTGGAGGGGAGGAGTCAGAGTGAAGAGTTTAGAAAGGTTTGTTTTAGGGGATCAGCATAGTAAAAATAGGTGTCAGATGATGCAAGGAGGGGTAAAGTAGGAGAGAGTCTAGAAAGGGTTATTGTGGCGACCATAGTAGTGGTATGGGGTTTGGATAAATGAGAAAGTGGATGTAGAGGATCTATTGATGAATGTATAGGATGAGAGATAGGGTAGTGTATTGGAAGGAGTAGTAGAAAGAAGTTTGAGATGAGTCAGAAGCTTGGGCTAGAAGATATATTGAGCAAAGTAGAGGTTGAGAAATAGGGTATTGCATTGGAAATGCTAAATTAGAAGAAAGTGATAAATATATAGATCCATAAGTACATTGAAAGTATATAGATACATAAAGGCGGTACGTATATTGGCAGCATTTCTGGCCCTGGTCCTGGTCAGTCTTGAACAGGCTCAAACAGGCAACTGCCCTTATCCTCTCTGCCCTTAACAGGCTCAAACAGGCAACTGCCCTTGTCCTCTCTGCCCTTAGCCTCAACGCCAGGGCTGAGACTCCCTAACCCTGGCCTTTTATAGCCCTAGTAATCAAATGACCCCTTCAGCCAATGAGAACCCTAGCCCTAACACTGTCCAATCACAACACTAGCCCTAAAATCTATAACCAATAGGAGACCAGGACCTTACAGCCAATCGTAGCCCTAATCCAAGCACCCAATCAGTTCAAAAACCCTGATCTCTACGTCCAATAAAGGTCCTAGCCCTACCAGTACTCCCAACCCAAGTCTAAGCAACCAATAGCACATGTAGCCCTAGTCCCTACTTCCAATAGAAAGCCTAACCGTACTCTTAGTCCCAAAACTATGAACGATGAAACAACTGCCAGAATAAAAGAATATTGCATCCCACTGTGGTCTGTCTTTCTGTCTCCATCACATACAACTTGGAAACATATTTTCATATCATTATTGAACTAGCTAAAATGATAAGCCAAAATAGTTCAAAGCTTCACATGTTCGTTGCTGAGTCTGTTTAGCTTCAAAATCTCGCGCATGAATACATATGTGGCTGTACCCAATATGTAATTGTATGCGTAAAAGACACCTGCACATACACACACACACACCTATACACCATCCTTACACAAACCACACAGACTCCCTTCCCACAAGGATCGTTGTTGCTAGTCAGTATAGCTAGTTCGTCTACAGGGAAACTAACGGGAGAACAGAGAGGTCTTCAAGCCGAAGACCAGATGACTCCCCCCTAGAGCAAAGTGATGAGAAAGAGGCTTCCACAAGGAGATGAAGAAAACCAAAAAATTCAAGGAACCATGGATGTCTTGCCTTCTTTTCATGAATAAGGACCATCATCTGAATTGAACCTGAGCAAAAGCTTTGGTTTGTGACATTATATGGACACTCCTACCACAGTGGAATATTTTGTTTTGATTTTTCACGGAATGTCTAAGCATCTCAGCGGTATTTTAAGGAATCTATGAATGTGTAGGTTTCTTAAGGGCCTAAAACCTCTTTTCTTATGTGAAGGACTCTTTGACTGTTTACATGTCTCAAGGAACCTAATGCCATTGCATGATACATCGAATGGGTGGATGTCTCACAGACTTCAGGAATCAGCTGGTGCCTCAAAGAATCACTGTAGACGGTTTTGATATATCAAAAACTCAGGCTGCAGAAATTTTTGTATCAAAGTCGAAGACTCAAGAAATCTGTGGATATCCTAAAATCAAAGAATCAAATGAAATCTCCAGGCCAAAGCCTTATTGAATCTAATATTATATCAAAGGCACGTGTAGTCATTAGATGCAATGAATCTCAGGTTACTTCAAAATCAAAGATTCATAGAAACAGGGATATCTGAAAATTGAAGGCTTGAGGCCTCTGTAGATGTTTCAAAATCATCGAGGACTCATAGAATCTGAAGATAGCCGACAACGAAAGGCTCAAACAAGCATTTGCAATGCAATAGGTCTTGCATTTGCGAGAGTTTAAGCTATTGGCATTGTAAATGACAATGCCTTTTATTTATCTGTTTTGATAATTAGCACACAAATAAAAGGCATTGTCATTTTTAATGCCAGTAGGTCAAACTCTTGTAAATGTGAGACCTATTACATTTCAAAGAAGTGCCTGCCATTGTCCTGGGCTGCTGGGAAAGTGAAAGCATGCATGGCGTGCTGAATGTTGGAGGGAAGGATGTCGTGCCTGCAGTAGGAGAAACTCATTAAAGAAAATAATGCTGACAGAGACTCAAAAAGATGTACGGTGTAACAACGGAAGTAAAAGGGCCCGTCCTTCTGGGACTTTACAAATGAAGACAAGCCGGTACTAAGAAGGGACTAACAAGCCTATTAACGAATCAGAAGCCAGCATTTATAAAGGACAATGACACAAGCCAATTAAAAATATGGGCGGAGAGTGGGCGGAGCTTCAAGTCCATACTCTAATGCACTGCTCAGGCTCGACCTAAAAACAAGTTACGGCCCAGGGGGTAGTTCCTGTTGAACTAGCATGTTGCTTCTTCACAGCATATAAATCCTATAGGTAACGGTATAGGGGAGTGTCACAAGTGTGTAATGGGCATATTGTGGGGGGCCACATATATCCATCAAGCAGGGCTTTAAGCGGACCTGGTCCTGTTGTTACTAAGCACCAGTAGTTGTAACAAGCATTGGTAAATGCAACAGGTTTCGCCTATGTGATTATTAATACTTTTTGTTGTTGTTGTAAACCTGTCTGGAGGATGCGAGAATAAGGCTGTAAGCTCAGTAGAAGCTATACAAAAGTGATATTTATAAAAACTGCTATAAGTTATGGTAAGGGATATAATACTGTTAAAATTCATGGGAGAAAAAGATATGAGAACCCCTTGAATAAGCAGCTTTGAGTTCAACAGGTCTAGATCTCTCTAAATATGGTCTAATTGATTGACATGGTAGTGGATATGAGTACGTAGCGAGGGGAAACATGGATGCCTGAGTTTCTAACCTATTGTGTAGTAGGGCTTGTGTTAGTTATTAGTTTCTAGTAGAGTGACTCCAAAAGATTGCTTAACTAAATCAATTATTTGAACATGTCATTTGAACATTATGCTATTGTAATTGGCCCGCTACGAGGGAAAACACCACAGAGTGCCAGACGTGCTGTGCAGTCAGAGGTGAGAGTTCACAAAACTTTGCAGCTAAAAGTCTATGATGTGCAGTGCCGCACTGGGTCAGGCGCCTAGAAGTAAGAGGTTCACATTGCCACAAACAGCCATGCTGTGGATCTAATGTCTTACAGTGTCAAAAAAAAGATACAAATATCTCGGTTCTTAGGCTTTTTTCTTTCCACTGCTTTTTTCGCTAAGATTACCCCCAGAAACGAAAATCTGCAAGCAACCATCAGTTATTTGTTTCATAAAGTGCCAAGAAGCACACAGAAATGCAGTGCTACATACTGAAACCTACATCTAGAACTTACTCCGTATAATTCTGGATTTGCTCCGGACCACGTAAGTTATGTCAACCAGTGAGAACCAGCAAGAAGACCCGAGTATACCTTAAAAACAAGTTTGATCTATTGGCATTGTAAATGACAATGCCTTTTATTTTATGTTTTGGTTTTTTAAACTTAAATAAAAGGCATTGTCTTTTCCAATGCTAATAGCTTAAACTAGCGTAAATGTGAGACCTATTGCATTACAAATGCTTGTTTGACGATGGAAGGATTGACCTGCTGAGTCAATCGTGTAGAATTCAAACTTATGACCTTAATATTACACACAGATCTCTGCTATGGGTTCTTTATTTCACCGGTCAGTTTTAGCAGTTTACCCATCCTAGGTTACATTAGCATACAATCCTCAGGAATGGCGACACTCACCAAGATGTAGGACCTACTTGTGGTTGTCAGTAGCAGAACAAGCTATAAACATGGGCTCGTGCACAGTAGGGCATAGAGGGAGATGGATTTGTAAATTGTAAATGTAAATTGATACTTGTATAGCGCACTACTCACCCGCAAGGGTCTCAAGGCGCTTGTACGAATACCGCTGTGGAACCCATCCTGGCTTTCCCTGTGAGGCGTCCACTCCTGGGCACCCCCACGGTGGAGGCCAGGCATCCTTAGCGTTGCGGGGGTGTGGAGATTAAGCAAGCTATTGCCCAGAGTTGCAGAGTGGGGCTCCATGATTGGAATAGGCACGGAGGCGAGAATTATCAGGTCTGTGGAATTTTGAGCCCAAGACCCGCCGAGGCGGGGAATTGAACCCTGGTCCCGGACTAGACCTCTGCATCAGGGTCAGCCACTCTAATCATTGAGCCACACTTCTCTTAGAGGTATCTTGGCCTTCAGAGGTTGGCTGCCACGTGGAGAGGCTGACTCTGCCAGTAAGTCAAATGCTTTAGGTCTGCTGTTCTGGTAGTCTCTGACAGTGCAGAGATAACAGTCATAAAACGAACTCTGCTCACTTATAAACCGTTAAACAAGCATTGGCAACGCTGATAGGTGCTTTGTTAGTGCTCGTTTTGTTTTTTCATGATTTTTGTAAAACGTTATTGTTGGGGGTTTAGCTGGGCCCTCGCTAATAATGAAAATAAAACATTGGCTACAATCAAAATGTGTTTTTCCCCTCAAAAAGCACACACTACCGTAGTAGTCAGTGGTACTTAAGGAACCTACAGTGGATATGCTCCTTGGAAAAGTTCAGAATGGCAATACCTACAGCGAAGTTAGCCAGTGGCTGAAGTTACCGACTCATTAACTTATGGTGGATGCAGCAATGGGTGGAAGAATATGTGAATAATACAATAGCAAGCCAGTGGAAGGAGAAGGCTGGCAGAAAGCACCCTGCAACAATATTATATATGTACACTTTTGGTAAATTCGAAAGGTCTTGACTAATGCTAGATATAACGAGAACTACTGCATTGCAAACGTGGTTCTTGAGTGCGGCCACGTATGGCAGTGCTTGGTACAGACAGCTGTACCCTTGAAAAATGGCGCTGGAGTCAGTCCGGTCTTCGTACATTTTCTTAAGTTAGCCTAGGACGCATGCAACACACAAAATGTTACGTCATTAGCACCGGAAACAACGATGTACCCAGCTACATCCTCAATCATTTCACTGTTTCTAGGTTGCCCAGGTTATTCTGAAATTGGCAACACAGGCACAGCTGGACTTGCAATAAACTGTCCCTCACAGTGTCACACATGAAGCAATGACATTTCACATATAAGCACATTTCAACCATTGAAATGTGACACAAGCAAACTGGAATCTAGGCAGCTATGGAAGAAAGAGTTTAGACAGGTGGAGGAAGCAGTGGGGAGGAAGTCGATAGGGAAGAAGAGGAAGAAATAGAGGGAAGATAGGTGGAGGACATAAGAGAGAAGTGCAGACTGGGAATGGGTGACAGACATGGGGGAGGAGGCAAACGAGAGGAAAGGAAATGTAGACAAAGTGACAACGGATGAGTTGAGATACGCAGATGGCATGGAACGGGAAAACATTTTGCAAGGAGATGTGGAATTTGAACAAGCGTCAGAAGCAAAAATTAAAAAATAAAAGAAGCTGCGAGGCAAAGAGGGAATGGGGAGCGGGCAGATAGAGAAAAGAAGAAATGAGTAAAAAGGGAAAGAGAACAGCAAGCAAAGCAGTAAACTGAAAAATGATTGAAATCTGCAGTCACCCACTCTGCTTCTCACTCAGGCTCAGTCCCGGTGAGGTGCCTTAGTTCAAGGGCTTGAGGGCGTGGACGCCGTGATTGTCCGCATCGTGTCAGAATCAGCGGAGCAGCAGAGAAAAGAGACAGGTTCCTCCAGTAAAGCGGAGACCCCCGTCTGCAGTCCGGAGATAGTAGTAAAACGAGTTTAAGCTATTGGCATTGTAAATGACAATGCCTTTTATTTATGTTTGTTTTTTTAAACATAAATAAAACGCATTGTCATTTACAATGCCAATGGCTTAATCTCGCATAAATGCGAGAACTATTGCATTGCAAATGCTTGATTGAAATTTGGGATTATAGTACGTTGTGCCAATATGGCTGGTATATACCCTTTTGCCGCTGCTGTGCATACTTGTATTAAAATGGATCCACAAACAGGCAGGTTCTGATTTATAAGCATCTATGGGTATACGGAAAACCATAAACCTGTCCGTCTGTCTCTCCCACTTCAGCATCCAATACACATCTATGCTGCGTCACACTCACACAGCACGATAATCGCATCTTGGTGGTCATTACACACGCCATGGAAACACTTCCCAAATATGCTTCAAACAAAGACAACATCCTTCCAACCCCACACCCTACATGGTGCTTAGGAAGCACTTCACTGACCCACATAGGTGTAGTGGGCGCTCTATACTGCAATACAATAAATTACAATGTAGAACATACATTCCCCCGATTTTTTTCCAAATCCCCCTCTTTCCCGTTTTAATATGCTGGCTGTGATGGATGATATGATGATGTCAATCTGCAAGGGTTGGCTTTTGAAAAATAAAAAAGTTTCATCTGATGATTAAAACAAATAATGCATCTCCTGGTACCTTTTTTTGGACAGAAAATACATAACGAAACTCATTTGGAGTACCCACAGTGTTGTAAATTACTGAACCAAACAGGAAGTTAGTCAATAGCAAAAGTGTAACAGAAGTAGGACTAAAACTGCACGAACCCATAGCATTTTTAAATGTGGCGGCCATGATATATTCAATTGTCTATAATATGAAGTAGGTGTAAATAATGTTCTTTTCCAACACAGTGAAATGTTAGGTTAATCATCAAATATAAAGTGAAAGAATTTGTTTGCATAAACGCAAAAATGAATACACAGGTTTTAATTTGTTGACCTCTAACATTATATGTGAAAGGAACGGCAATGCTCTAGTTCACTGTTTAAACAGTAGTTTACTTTTGGTTGTCGTAGTTTGTGCTAAATTTATAGCAAACTTGCAAATTGCCTTCACTGGTGTTCCAGGTTTGTACGCGGGCACGACCCATCTGAGCATGATGAGCTTGGAGTCTTTTCGCAATGGAGTGCACAAATGAGTTACTCAGGAAAAGTGGCGCCAGTATTCAATTCTGAAGGTAGCGGGAGATATAGAGGTGCAGGCTCAAAAGCCTTACTACTGAATAAATGAGGTAAGGCAGAAAATAAAACTGCATTGAGAAGTTGGGACGGTATGGTAGGGTGGTGGTGAAACCTTTTACAGCGTTGTTTAGGGTTGAAACTGCGCTCTTCTGATTTCACGCGGCTTGGTTAGGCGGTGCTGACCCCGGTGAACGGTTAGGCTCCAAGCTCTCAAATTTCGAATTTAGTGCGTGAATAATTTATCGGGCCGTTTTATCTTTTCCATTTGAGTACTTTTAGTCTTGAATTTGCAACGTGTTAAATGGCTGTGAGTACTAGCATTTGTTTATTTGGGAGTTAGTTGTTGCCGGAAGACATTATACTGCTTTAGAAACACATTTTCCTTTATCAACGATCGACAGTACGGAATGGGATCATATGAATTTAGCGCTGTTGTACATCACTATATGACTTACTTGAGGCATTTAATACAGCCGTCCGAACTGGTTAGCAGCCAATCCACGACTGAGGAAAGTGCAAATACAGGTCCCAGAATATAAAGTGCCATAGCTCTATAACTAAGACTGCTGGACAGCATTGGTCAATAAACACACTTTAATCTGACAACTGCCTGATTACCATGCACACACTGTATTAAACAAGGCTAAACACGCGTGCCTCGCGTTTTGGGGGGGTGAGAAGGGGGCAGGCGCGATTCACTTGCAGGAGCGATGATTGCTGACAGATGGTGGCGCGCGCTTCCGCGAGTGAATCTCCTGACGTGAACCCATTGCCATTGATGGCAATGGAAGGCGTGCACATGGTAGCTGAAAAGCCAAAGCAACGGAAAAAAGGTATTTTTGCCCTGCAGCGCATGCGCGCTGCGAAGGAAAGACCTAAAAACCTTCAGGGCAATTAAGAGTCAGTGAGTGAAGAAAAAAGTAGATATCTTGAATTCAAAGTTTCAGATAGTCAGCTGTGCGCATAAATACTCAAGCAATCTATAGACATCTCAAAGTCAAAGGCTCGGGAAATCTGTAGATACCACAAAGATTCAGAAATTCTAGTGATGTCTGAAAGTCATGGCGTGACTGAATGAATCCTTAGCTTTAGCAAATATTAAGGAAATCTACCCTGATTCACCATTCTGAAGGTAGCAACCAATCTGTTTTAAAAAATGACAACGTTGAGGAAGACAGAATACAAGATACAAATACGTAACAAATGTATTTTTATATTTGCGCAGACTTCATTTAGCCTACCCTTGAACCTCCTCAGCCAGTTGCAGTTTTTGACACAGAGGCTTTTTCCTCTGCCTGGACAAGCTTTTTCTTGCTCTCTCATCTGTTCAAGAACTTGGATGTCAAATGCTAGTTACCAAAGGCACCATCAGGGCTTAAAAAACAGAGATGATTGAATTGTCTCCACTGGTCTCTGGCAGTCAACTGCTTCAGGCAATTCCAGATGCTCAAATGGTTAAACTTTATGTGAAAAGCATACAAGATACACACCATTTAGAGTGTAAGGAGTATGTTATCAATCTAAAAACTCTAAACTGAGTCATGCAGGCACTTTTTGTTGATCAAGGGCTTGAGGTAGAGTCTCTATCATTTCAAATTTTGTGCAGATTTAAGCAAAAGAACTCAGGGCAAAAGAAGTTGTAAGTTGTAAGTTGTAATAACCCAGTCTATTTGTTCTTGTGAATGTGCAGGCATCTTTGCAGGCAGACACGCTTACTTGAAGGTTTGCAAGTGCAGTTTTTTCATGAGAACTCACAGTTTCTCATCATTCTTGTGAACAGCATAAAAATACATTGAATTGTAGTTGAACAATGCTGTGACACCTTCTACGTGCAGAGGTGGATTTCGGTGTTGTTTTCTCAGTGTTTTCCAAACCTTTTTTTAACCCTTTCCTTGCGCCTGTCGGCCAACGGCCATCGCGAGCACTACCTCCGAAGTGCTGCGCACGTCCATTGGCCGACGTGGCCCCGCCCACTCAATGGAACGACCCGCACCACAGCGGAATTTTCGCTGCGGTTAAGGTGTTAATCAATATTGATGAGTTTTTATTCAGCTGCCGACCTCCTAAAACAGAAAAAACTGTTTTCCATTGTTTACAAAATATATATATTTTTTTCTGTGATTCTCTTAAATCACGATTTTAATTTAAATGAGAAGTAAAGCAGGGTATCTAGCGTCTTGCTATTTACAGTGTGTCCAGTGGACTTCTTTTAGACTGTTTTAGGAATAGAAAGTCTGTGTATTGCGCTGTCACTAACATCTCATTACCCTCACTCACATCTCATAACCTCTCACACTCACTCTGTCTGATTTACAGGACAATAAATGAATTAAAAAAGAGTGATACATTCAGGTGTTTTAATAAATTCCTGGACACAGCCGGGCATCATTCACCTACTCCTTACTCTAATTTATGAGATTGTAGGGGTGGGCAATCTTGCCCACAACATAGTACCTTGTGAAACCTTTATACATTTTTTAATACAGAATTCATTTGGAGCCATTCGAAGGCACCTGAAACTTGATGCTTTATGCATGCTTGTCAGCTTTTCTGCACTCGTTGCTTGACTCCATTAAGGTGGTGTTACTGTTGTGTGGATATTCTGCCAAGCTTCCCCTCGGCAAATGTCTCACTTTTAGTCAGTCCTCACTTTTATTAACAGACATCACATTCAATCCTAGGACTGGAAAGTTTGCTCTTAACATTGTAACCATGGGTTAAAAAAATAGCAGTAAAGTGCAATTGGTTAAAAAGCCAGGATTAGCTGAAGGTAGCACACATAACAATGGGACAGCTGTAATTTTTTTGCCATGTAGAAAGTCTTGTGTCATGTTTTCACCACTATCCCATGTGCATGGTGACAGCACTCTATTCACAGGTACCTGTCACAACACCTTGCATTGAATGTTTAAAGTCTGGGCTTTTTAACTATTGACCTGTATAAATATTGACTTGTTATAAAAGGAGGCTGATGTATCAAATGATTTTACTTATTTTGTGTCTTAGGGTAAATGTGATAGTACATATTGATCAAGATTTTTCTGTGCCAGTCATTTCACCAATCAGTGAAATAATTAAACACGATCAAATGTGATTGCAATATTTATTCTCTAATGTGTATAAAATAATTAGACCACACCACACTTTTTTCCTTCACTCCCCTATTTTTGCTTTACTCGTTTTCATCGGCGTTAGAACTCTGTGCACTTTGCCCCTGCTAACCGGTGAAAAAGTGCTTGTGCTCGCTCCCTTAAATATGGTAAAATGCGTATACAATTTAACTGACAAATTTCATGTACTTATAAGTCCCAAGTAAATGGTACTGCAGGTACCCAGGGCTTATATATTGAATGCTACTAGTGCGCTCCAGCACTCATTGTGCCAGCCACTAAAGTGACACTGTAAAACATGTTTCAGGCCTTTCCCTGCAGCCATCTATGCAGTTTTGAACTGGTCAAAATAAACCTTCACCAGGTCTAAACCTTCCTTTTTAGTACTTAAAAGTCACCCCCAAGGTAAGCCCTAACCACTCCTAGGGCAGGGTGAAAGGAATTTATCAGTAGGACAGGTGTACTTAAGTTGTACATGTCCTGGCAGTGAAAAACTCTTACAGTTGAGTTTCACTGTTGTAAGGCTATCTCTCTCATAGACTAACACTGAGAAATGCATCTTCCACTCATTTGAATTGAAATTTTAAATCCTCTTTAATGGTGAAGTCCAGTGTCCAAGGTCACATCACTGTGAATGGCCCTTCTGTGGCGTGTAGTAAATTCCTTGCAGACATGGGGACAAAAGGGCTTTGGTAGCGGGCAGGATATTTCTCTCTTGAGAAGGATGTCCTGGGGAGGTTAAACCCAATTCTTTTCAAGCATCAAACTGTAGCTTCATGGCTATGTTCACCCACTTCCTGACTTCTAAGAGCTTCCTTCCCTGCCTCTGACAGATGCAGCTCACACCTAGGCCTGCCTGTCTTTGTCCCTAGACAGATTGGTGCCAACCCCAGGAAATGGGAAAGGTTAGAAAAAGGGGGCAGCCCCTACTCAGAGGCTGGCACTGGGTATAAGAAAAGTACCTTTGAAACCTCCCATCAGAACACCCCTGGACCTGTGAAAGATTCAGAAGACGGACTGCCATGGTGTCTGAAGAAGGAAGACTGGACCTGCTTGCCTTGAGCCCAGGGTGCCCAGAAGTGACTGCAATGGTCAGAAATCTTGTTTGAGCTACAGGGACACAACAAGCTACCAGAGACCTCCTTGCAAATGCCCAGCTGAACAGCACAACCTGGACACGACTGAGCCCTGCTGCTGGCCTCTCCTGGAGTGAGTGCTGAAACCTAACAGGAGCCCCCAGGTCATTGACCCTTGGCTAGCACCAAAGTGTACTCTTTCTGAACTCCAGTTGAAAATATAGATGTTTTGGACTACTTGCGATGGCGTGCGAACTCTTCAAGAAACGATCAACGACTGCACCTGCCGTGAAGTTCCAGAGACAACCTGCTTTTTGTATCAGCAACAACTACCACACCTCCCGCAAATGTGAAGCACCAGCGATAACCTGCTCGCCACACCAAACTGCGCCTGCCAAGTCAACCACCACTGCGAAGCTCCAGCAGTAACCTGATCCTCACACCGACAACAACCTCCTTAAGACCCCCACCAATGTGAACCGTCAGCCAAGACTCCTCACGTTGACTCGGACTCTGAGAAGGTAAAGTCCCACCGGGGCAATCCTGGTCCCTATATCAGACCCAGGCTCTGTTGCAGTCAGCCTGAACTTATAATTTTGACCCGGTCGAGCCGACCAAATACCCTCAAGTGGCATTTTGCGCATTTTGGCATTATTTTCACCAAAAACGTAAAAAAAAATCATAACTTAGGTTCTACTGATTGGATTCTTGTTATTGTGGTGTCATTGTTTTATTGAATTTTACTATATGTGTCTAAATTGGTTTGGGATTTTTCTTGTGTTGTTGTTTCATTTTATTACTGTTTAAGTCCTGCACAAATACTTAACACATCTATGTTAAGCCTGATTGCTTTTGTGCCAAACTGCCAGAAGCTTAAGCGCATGTATATTTGCATATTGGTGTGGTTCACTCTGACAAGGATTTTGTTTATTAATTGAATGGGGCTACCACCCCTCTCAACGAATGAACTGATTTCTTACAAATTCCTTTTCTAGTCTTGCTCTTTTTAATATTTTCCTCTTTTCATTGATGCACTTTAACACATTTTATCCCTGATGTGTTTGTGTTAGTTTATCATAATGTTTATTGAATATAAATGATAACATACTGTTAAAAACAACCACAACATGTTGGGAAGCCTAAAGGCCAACTAGTGTTTAATGCAAAGTAGCAAGCAGCCCAGCAAAATAATTATGGACTATTGTTTTACCATGGCTTGTACTAGAAAAAGGTCAGTTACAGAATAACACTAACATACACAAATTTAGACTAGTATTTATATGCTTTCTCTCGATGTAAGTCAATAGAGCTTAATCATAGGACACAATCTTGTTACTTTCTGCAAAAACATATCTAATAAGCAGGTATCTATCTTCTCCCCGGGGAAGCACTGGGCATCCTTGATGAAGAGATATCACTGATACATTCAATACTAGCTTCTTTATTCTTCTAAAATCCTGCTTCTACTTGTTTAGTTCCAAAGTAAAACTATGCCTCTAGGAAATATGCAATCATATTTTTATGGCAAATATTATTGTAAATTAATTTTATACATTTATTTCTATTCACTTCATTTTGAATAAAATCTTTGATTAATTTAAATATATTAAGAACAATTCTGACATGTAAATTAAAAAAGAAATTCCTATGTAAAGTGAAAAAATGCATATGCTTTAATAATTGCTAAAAGTGAAGCCTAGAATTAATTTAAAGTATTTTAATTATATTTTAATAAAAAAAACTGTTACATTAATAATAATTGTTAAAAAGGTTGCTAGATTAGTGTTCTTTTTTTGTAACAATAAATTACCTTTATTTGTATTTTTATTTTAACATTATTTCTGATGGAAATTTATTTTAAGTCCCTGTCTCAATTATTTTCTATATGAGGGTGTTACAATATCAGGGTTTGGCCATGTTTGGTGCTGGACATACTACTGTTTCATTTTGGATGTAGTAACTTACAGTCTTGGCTCTGTCCCCTTTTTCAGGGGGTGAAGACATTTAAGTCTACACTTTTGATTAACTTTACACTTGAATTTTTTGAATACCCAAAAGTAGTAAAATTACTCAAAAGTGTAAGAGTAAATTTCATGTGTACCCGAAGTGTACTTTACCGTTGTGAATAGCTCCAAATGTGTGGAAAGGAGACTTATCCTGCTCCCTTTGTTATGGCTAGGAACTCAGCATTTACGCACCCAGTCCCATTTTGGTCTATGGGTTATACTCCTGTCTCCTTCACTTACTTAGGAACTCAGCATGACACAGATTTTGTTCAATCTTAATACAGCTCGTTTCTGACTTGTGCGCCTTGCAAGAAGCTTCTTTTAGATATATCTCCACAAGGTAACTTTCCTTCCAATAACCTCTCTCTAGTTCCTTCTGATTCTCACCGTCTCCCCATTAACTCATCTCTCACAACTAACAAGAAGCCCTTGATTTTAAACAATAGAAACCGATAGGTGTCATCTCCTGCCTTAGACAACTACTAATTCAGCCTCTATAACAGCAATGGTTCCCTCTTGTGAGCAGAGGAGCCCCTCCACCCCCCCGAAAACACTACAGCACAGAAAGCTGGAAAAATTGTAATACAACGAATACCATTTAATTTTTCTGGCTTTCTGCCAAACAGAGAGGGCAGGGTGGGGGTAGTGCGTTGTTGCTTCTGATTGGCAGTGTGAATTGCGCATGTCGGTTTGGCCGGATACATTGCTAAGGCCAAACCGACATGCACAATTCAACTTGTCCTAGACAGCTGGGATGGAGAGCAGGCACACGCATTCAATACTCTTTGAAGCTCTGAGGCAGCCTGCCCCAGCCAATCCAGAATCTTTTCTCATGCAGCATGAGAGCAGCGTCTGGACTGGATAAGGACCGGTGGGAGCTGTGGGACCTCGCGCTCTGGAGGAGTCCGGAGCCGGACTGGAGGATGTGATGCAGGATCAGGTAAGTGAAACTTTGTTTTCTCCATATTTAAATGTTTGTTTATTTGTATGTCTGTTTTTGGATTCTATTTATGTCGACTCACCATTGTCGTAGGTTACCAACCAGCACTGCTTTATGAATGCCAGCTCCAGGGCAGAGTTTGTTGATTGTGTCTGCTGCAGATTGCAAGCCTGGCTTGGGAGCCATTTCTTGTACATCCAAGAACTCTGACCTTCGGCCCTTGTAGGCACATCTTCAGAAAAAAAAATCCGAATATTAACCCTTGCATCTACAAGACTGGTCAAAATGTCTTGGACTAGATTTGAAGTTTCCTGGACAATTGGCCCCATCCGACTGACACGTCCCATTGCAAAGCTGTGACCCATAACCTG
Organism: Lissotriton vulgaris; assembly: GCF_964263255.1. Classification (NCBI taxonomy): domain Eukaryota; kingdom Metazoa; phylum Chordata; class Amphibia; order Caudata; family Salamandridae; genus Lissotriton; species Lissotriton vulgaris. Next base: position 1,065,024,772 of record NC_141698.1, on the reverse strand, counting down.
CCTTTATCGGGCTTAGAAAGAAGGTGAAAGTACGCTGAGCGTTTCTTCTTGGAGGAGTCCAACTACCCCCTACCACATGAAGTCTGGTCCCAATTATTGGGCTAGCCTTGTTGATTCCTGTGCATTTGGTCCCATGCTGCTGATGCTTCCATCCATTGTGAAGATATGACTTTATCAGCATTAGAAGATGACAGTATACCCAACCCTGGCAGTCAGGAAAATCAAACTACCCCCTACCACTATAAGTGTAGTCACAATGTCTTGGGCTAATCTTGCAGATTCTTTGGCCCCATCCTTCCGATCCTTCCTATTATTGACTTTGGAAGGTATGACATGAAATATGCCTTTATTGGTATCGGAAGGGTGATTGGAAGTACACCAAGCGCTGCCAGATGAGAAAAATCAAACTTCCTCATACTACTTTAAGGCTGATCATAATGCCTTGGGCTAGCCTGTTGACTCGTAGGCCCATGGCCCCATCCTGCTGACCCTTCCCATTGCAATGATATTAACCACAATCTGTGTTTATCGACACTAGGAGCCCTGCCTGATGGGAAAGGCAACTACTTCCTTCCACTTCTGGACTGATCACAATGTCTCAGGCTAGCTGGGCTGAGCCCAGGGCATCTCTGCAAACGCTCAGCATTTAGAGACGTCATTCACAACCTGCTGTTATAAACATTTGTATTTGACATACATCGAGAACTCCCCTCTAATAAGTTTGCACACTGTGAACTCTGACCAGAAATGTCTTAGAAGCAGGCGTGTCAATTAGTGCAGTTGCCAGGACTAAGCAGGTAATTAGGGGGGGAGCCTTTTACTCACTTGCAATATTATATTGTATTGTATAGTGTTTACTACCACTATGTAGAGCGATGAAAGGCTTACCGACATGGATAGAGAGTTACACCATGTAGGGTGTGTGGTTGGAAGGGCAATGTTTTATTTTGAGCCTAGGTGGGAAGTGTTTTCATGTCGCGTGTGATGACCACCGGGGAGGCCTAGATGAGACTGAGAGTAAAAGCTATGGATAAAAGTCTGAGGAGTTCCCGACAGCTTCAATAACTAGATGATGGCTTTTGGGCTACGTAACCAAGAGTCTGGACACTACTAGCAACACACTTTCCATCTTTGTTCAAGGTGAGTGCATCATTCATTCTTGTATTCCTACCAGGAACAAAAGCACGGAACAGCCTAAAACAGCAAATGTACACCTGTGGTCTGCTGACCCTGGGGGCCTGCGACCTCTACTCAGAAGGTCTATGACTGTTAACAAAATGAAATAATATCAGGAGATTTAAAAAGTATCTAGTCTTAAAAATGAAAATGTAGCACTGAAAAAATGTAAATGATCTGCAAATCTGAAGAAATTTTAAATTGTGGGTTAAAGATTAAGTTGGTATCCTTAGCTTGATTCGTGGGAGCAGCGGGAGTGCAGTGAATAGTAGTGCCTACGGGAAGAGAATGTGCAGTAGGAGCAAAGGAGGCAAGGTGATATATTAGACTTACACTCTTGGCTTTGTCCACTTTTTCATGGGGAGAAGACATGTAAGTCTGCTCTTTTGATTAATTTCCCACTTGGATTTTGTGAATACACAAAAGTTAAAAAAATAAAAAGTAAATTACATGTGTAAATTACTCACAAGTGTAAGTTACCGTTGTGAATAGCCCCACATGTGTGGAAAGGAGACTTACCCTGCACCCATTGTTATGGCTAGGAACACAACATGACACAGATTATGTTCAGAATCTCTAGCACATCACCTTGTCTTGTAAAAATCAAAACACTTTTAGAAAAGATTCAACCTTCTCATTAAAATTAAACTTTTGACTTTGTATATTTGTTTGTGAATTAGAGAAAAAAATCCATAATTTGTGTATTTGCTTGATGTGTACTTATTTCTGTAGTTTTGTGTATATTTTCTTAGGTTCAAACTGGTGAAATTGCTGAGGCCGGGGCCCCAGGCTTCCAGTAGTAATTCACTAGGGGTCCACAGAAGTCAAAAGGTTAAAACACATTGGACTAAAAGTTCTTTAACATTGATAAAACTCAGTGTCAAACGTGCCATGTCTAGAAGGAGCGTCCCTCACATTAAACTTCTGTAAAAGGTGCCAATAATGACCTTCTTCAGCCATTAAAACGGATGGAGACTTGCAGAGTAAGCATGGGCGGAAAATCTGTTTCGCTCGCGGATTTTGCGGATTTTCGGTAAATTCGCAATCCGCGAGATTCGCGAATCTCCCGCAAAATCCGCAAATCCGCGAGCAGCGGATTTTGCTTGCACTGCTCGCACTGTTCGCGTGAGTTCGCGGCTTCCCAGTACAACTTCGCGCCCCGCGAATAAGTGCAAAATTGCAGAAATACGATCTTAGCAAAACTGAAACTACTTACCAGGTTCAAAAGTTCAGGCTCATCATTAGTAGCCATTTCCTGTAGTGCTTCCTGAGGGGCCCCTCCAGAGTTCAGTTGCCAGTTGCAACTATTATGTGACCCTGCTCTGAACCTCAGAATAGTTACACATATGCCACAAAGGTCCTGAATTACAGCTAAGGGAGACAAGCAGGAGCCAGGCTGGAAGTTCAAATCCATTAATCAGCCCCTAATTCATTATTGTCAGTTGGGGCAGGGCAGGTGTTGTAACTAATTTTGCAACAATGAAAGCACTTAGCAAGTGCAAAAGATCACTAATCAGGAAGCACTAAGGAAGCAGGTGCCAGCTAAAAAAATATTCTGTGACACATTAATCAGCCCCAAATTAATTCAGGTCACTTGAGGCAGGGAAGGTGTGCTTGCGTTGCCACAATAATGTACACTGACTGGACAACCAGAGGGTGCTGTGATGAAACAGAGGGTGGCATGGGTGGGCCAGAGGGTGGCATGAGTAGTCAGAGAGTGGCAGTGGTGACAGAGAGTGGCAGTGATGAAGAAGAGTGTCCCAAACAGGCTGGACACGTGGAAACAACAAGTTCGCGAAACTTGCGACCCGACAGGTAAGTTCGCAATTTGCGAAAGTGTACAAAACCCTCGCGAACTGGCAGAAACCCGCGCAAACACAAAAAAAAATCCGCAAATTCGCGAGAATTCGCGGATTTTGCGGATTGCGAGTTCGCAAACCCGCAAAATTCGCGAACGCGAGATTCGCAAAATTCGCCCATGCTTATTGCAGAGGTCCATAGATGCATTCATAAGATGCTCAGAAACATGTCTTCCGCCATGTAGTACACAACAAGGCAAAGCACCACACAATTCTGCTGCATAGAAAGCCTTTGTGAAGTTTTTATCCTGTTAGACAACCAGGGTTTTAGCTACAACAGCCCATCCATACGTAAAAGTAAAGCGAATCACACTGCACGTAGCTTGTTTTGGTGTTATTGGCACCTTATCAATGTGTTTGACCCATGTAAGGGTTCAGAAGAAACAAATCGCCAGGCAGGCGAAGGACCTGACTTTGTCCAGGGTTCCACCCAGAAGGGAAGAATTTGAACCCAACTCCCCACAAACTACTATCATTGCTTTACATTTGTTGCCTTTTTCCTGGAGCAGTAGGCTTCGAAGGCGGAGAACAGGGACCTCAAAGTCCAAGATGTCTTAGCGGTAAGTACCACATGTGCACTATACTTTTGTTAGTTAATTTTATTTCTCCGTTAAATTGCGACTCACTGTCCCACCCCATTCTCCATTCACGGTTCAGATGGCGAAAAAACATTTTAGCGTCTGATTACAACACCCTTTCTTATATGGATGAGGGTGATAATGCCAGTTACTTGTTAAATTCGGACCTGAAATCCAGATTTTACAGTAATTTCTCATTTCTAAGGGAACCCTGAGGGTCTCATTTGTAATCCCCAAAAGATCCTCACACAAGAGTTACCAATGCCACCAGAATCAGGGACACCCTCGGGTGGGGGTATCAGCACTCATAAATACAACCATCTAAACAGGGGTGTCATGAACTCCCCACTTGAGTAGCTTGGGGTAGGTGTGAGTTCCACTGGAAAGTTCTGGGGAAAAACAAAGCATTAGCTCCACCTCCTGTGATCATGGACACTGAACTCCAGAGAGAAACTCAGAGATACTTCTGCATGAGAAGAGTTGATGTAGCTGTGGGATGGGAAGACATGGACAAGAGTGCACAAAAGGAAGGGGAGGAAGAAAAAAGATAGGCTGGGTCAGATTTAGAGAAGATTGGAGAGAGGATAGATGGAGATATGGATGGATGAACGCAGGGATGGGTGGAAGACCCATCGATCTAGAGAAGGGTAGAGAGGTAATTGATGGGGCGGAGGATGGATGGGAGTTTGGATGGTGGAGAGAAAGGTACATAGATGAATGAAGAAAATGGAAGACAGAGAGCTAGATGGAGAAAAAGATGGATGGAGAGAATAGGAAAGAAAGGAAAGGCATGGAAAGATGGATACAAAGGATGGAAGGGTGAAAAAGAACACAAAGTATACTGTAAATAAGGGAGAAAGGAAAGTAAGAAGGCAAAGGCAGTGTAATATAGAGGAAGAAAGAAGGATGGCGAGAGGGAAGGAATTTCAGAAGTCACTCAAGGAGAACAACCTGCAGAATAGCTGCTGAGCTCGCACACTCAATGTCATTTTGGTTGTCATTGAAAGTGAGGGCTATGTCATTATTCTGGCTTCTCCATTGACTCTTAATGAACCCTTTTGGTCTTTTTTCCATTGCATTACTGCCCTCGCAAAATATGAATCCATGACAACATTAATCAATGGCTTATTCACTGTTTTCAACGTTCAATGTTTTCTGTGAGGTACTTGCTCTGTTCTAAAATGCAGAAATAAATAGATTCTGAGTGCCATCTTTGTAACTCCATCGCCGCGGGTCTAATTCCCCGTGGCGCTGCGCCACCGTGCTTGTGATGAGCTCAGCTCGTCACGCTGCACGGTAGCCCTCTGCTCATGATGAGCTGAGCTCATGACCACGCCCGTTTGCGTGGAACGCTCAGCACAGCAGGGGAATTATCCCCGCATGTGAGCGCAGCGCAGGTCATGACGAGAGAGCACAGCGCCTCATGATGAGCATGGGAGGGATTAAATGTAGCCCATCCAGCAAATCCTGGCTTTCAAGCTAACGTCACCCTGTGCTTACAAAGCTATGATTATAGTTACTATTGGCAAAGCGGCGAATAGCAATCTACTGGGGGGCTCCCAGACGCCCACGTATAGAAGAGTGGGTGACTGATGTAACTTACTACCAGGAACAGCTCACACACTATTGGGAACTTATGCCTGAGTCTTCTCGCCCGAAAGACATTTGGGAGCCTTTTAATACTTGGCTCAGAATGAGAGACACGGAACCCGTAGACACAATGCAACACACGCCAGGACCTGAAGATTAGATATTTACATTGTAAGAGATAGATCATTACTGTAGCTGTGCATTTTAGCATGTACTGATGTTAATTTCATATGGTCTATATTATCCTTACAACGAACTCATGTTTACTGTGTTGACATTTATCATACTATTCATGATGTACCGAATACGATTCTTGTAAGTCTGTAAACGAACAAAAATAAATATATTTAAAAAAACATATGATTATAACTGGGAATGCAAAACTACAATTCCCAGAAGGCATTGTGCCAGGACTAGCTGAACAGTGTCCCATATGACATAGGAACACTTAGCAGCATGCACTTAGCTAAAAAAATATTTGTCTGACCTCTATCATTGCTTCTGATTAAAAGAGTGTTGGCATGACCCTTAATAGCATCTAATAATCTGAATTAAACATGGGCACCCTGCTCTACTGATCGAGCCCCGATGCACTGCAGTCGCTATTTTGTTAAACACAGCACTCGCGTGACAAAGCCAATTTAGAAAATAACGCGAGAGAGGAATAAAAAAAAAATACTACAAACATTTGTCAGAGCAGAAATATATGAAAACAACAACAAAAACATTGAATTCACAGAAACATAATTGGTGCCAGAATATGAAAATTCTGTAGCAAACAGCCAAATGTTCTTGCAAATGAGAGTAATTAGCATATTTTCATTTTGTGACACCAACAGACTGCGCGCTGGGGGAAGAGCTGGCTGTAGAGACAGGGAGAGCGGCTTAATATCTCACATGCAGCGGGTTTGCTGAAAGGAAGTGCCAGGCGCAGACGCAGCTGGCACTTCCTTAGCGCCATGATGGTGGCCCAAACAGCAGCCCCCGGAGCACCAAGCTACATGAGACAGGTCTCCGGGAAAAGCTCCAGGGACCCACCCACCCCACCAAGGGGAGACGCATGATTAAAACGGTAAATATCATTTACCACACATGCGAGACAACGCATGCGATTACAACGCGCTCGTTACAAAGACTGCGTTGCTACATCACATACCATTACAACACATGTCGGAACAACGACTCGCGTTAGGGGGCAGAACGAGTTGGATTTAAAATTCAACACCTTCCCTACTGTTGCACAGACTTGAGTTGGAATAGTAAATTATACTATTACAACATCCAGCGCCCTCTACAGCAAGTCGTTGTTCCGACTTGGGTTGTAAAGGTTTGCAATGTAACAACGCAGTTGTTGTAATGGCATGCGTTGTAAATGCAGGCAGACTAATGTGCCATATTCGATTAAAACTAAACACAGTTTTGACATTCCCCCATCACCGCTTAAAACTGTGCTCTTGGAACAGTAAAGTGGGGGAGACAGACTTCATCACTCTCCTTCAAAACCTCGACACCCTCTTCCTTCAAGAAACCTGGGTCGAGAACCCAACACCAATCATAGGCTTCAAGGAGTACCAACAGGAAGCAATAAAACAAATCGAAAGAGGGCGGAGCCGCAGGTGGACTCTCAATATTTATAGCAGCCCACCTCTGGTGACAATAAGACCAAGTAGACCTCGGCCTAGGCTGGGCACATTGTATTAAACTTTCACTGCATCCGGATTCAAGATCACAACGCAACGCCAGTGATGCAAACCTACTAATCTGCAGCATCTACATTCATCCCAGTCAGAAGAGCAACAATTTTAAAATCACTGCAAAATATGTTTCCCTAACATAAAATCAAATTTTCAGGAATTTTTAACATACATTTATTATGAATAGACATTTACCAGCCCAATCAACAACACCATGTGAGAGCTATGATGCCATTACAACCAGTAATAGCAAACTATCAGAAAACTGATCGACGCGGGAAAACATGCCTGTGCTCTTTCAATGGCCGCTTCCTGCAAGATCAACCAGCCGCTTTCACTAGAACTTCAAACAAAACCAATTCTATCTTGGACTACACATTTGTTTATGCAGATATGTGACAAGATCTCGAGTTATTGCATAACACCCAGAGTAGAGAGTGACCACTTTCCTCAGCACGTCGAGCTCCTAATCCATCCTTCAAGAGCTCCCCAAATCTACGATTTGATGGTCCAACCTTGTGCCTACAACCTAAAATGCCTAGATTGGAATGGAAAGATGGCTGCCACAATAATGAACTACATAATCACGTTCACTTCTCAAACATCTGCCACCCAACAGGTGCAGTGGACTCACTGGGAGTCTCTGATTGCGGCACTCGCCACCTTCTGGTCATCCAATCGTCTGCAGCCTCTCAACACACCCACTAAAGGGGCACCCTGGTTCTCCTTAGTGAGTAAGAGAAAAAAAAGAGAACTAAACACGGATATTAGGCAGTTGCGGAAAAAGGATCCAAAGCACAACCACTCCCGCATGGACCAAATTGCAGCTCTGAGGCACACTTATGAAAAGGCAATTTGGACAGCCAAAAAAACAGATCAAGCAAATAAATGGTTAAAATTGCTGCACACAAGCAAAACAAAAAATAGTAAACAGTTCTGGGCAGAAATCAAGTTACTCCCAAACTGCAAATTTTGCCATCACAATGCCGGCATTTCAGAATTAGACTGGTTAACTTAATTCAAAGCGGCCCGCTCAAGACATGTAGTAAACTGCATAATCCAGAAAGGCATAAACACTCTGGGATTCATGCCCATGAAGAAGCGGCCAAAGGGGAAATGGCTGAAAGAAATGCAAGTCAGGCAATCCTTGAGGAAGCAGAAATCAGATTGAGCACCTGGACCAAATGGTCTCCCAAACACCCTATTTAATCAAGATCAAACTTTCTGGGCTTCGTACCATATGCCTTCATTTAATCTGGCATTCACCATAAACACAATTCCTGCATTGTAGTGAGGAAGTGTCCTCCATCCACTCCATCCAATCTTCAAGTCTGGTTCACAGACACACCCAGTGAACCACAGACTGATTTCCCTGATCGATGTCGGAGCCAAACTCTACGCCGCCAAACTATTATTAAAATTGAAAGCGTGGGTATCAGCCGAAAACATCATCCCAGCCATACAAACGGGATTTAGGGCCAGCATGAACACAGCCACCAATTTTCTTGTCCTCAGTCTTCTCATTGAAAAGGCAAATCACAAAGACTCCAATTTATACACCTTCTTTGTCAATTTAAAAGCAGCATTCAACATAGTCCCAAGCGACCTTCTTTGGGAAAAGATTGCCAGATGGAGCACACCTCTGAAACTGCTCGAGGCCGTAATTAATCTGCACACAGATACCTGGGTACGAGTCAAAATAGGTAGAGGTGATAGAACAACTAGAAAGATTCTCACACTCATCAGCCTAAAACAAGGATATGTCCTCGCCCCTTGTCTTTTCAACATATATACAGCAGAAGTATAGTGCTCGACTACCAGAAGCAACAAGGGACCCACCAAAACGTGCCAAGAGACCATTGCTCAGCCTACAATACGCAGACAACATCGTCTTATGTAGACAGACCCCAATCGGCCTCCAGCGCCTTATAACTACTCTTCTCAAATTCACTGAAACATCAGGTTTGAGGCTAAATTATAGTAAAACAAAAGTAATCTGTTTCTCATCAAAAATGAGGAAGCATAATGTAAAATTCAAATGGAAAGCAGCATGGAACAGCCTTGATCTGGTCACCACCTACAAATACCTTGGGGTGGAAATGGACTCAAAATTAAACTTTAAAAATCTCTTAGCACAAAGAGGGGGTTTAGCCAACAAGCTATATTTCGCTTTCAACCTACCCTAAAAAAAATATGGGGCGCTCGTCTCAGTCATATCTATTACAAATTATCAGGGCGAAGTTTCTACCCTCGCTGACCTATGGTTTGGAACTCCTAAAGTGTAAGGACGCAACCACCCTAAACCAATTACAGTGCTCTCTGTTCAAACGCATCCTTCATATACCACAATACGTTCCTCAAGCACAAGTGTGCCTGGAATTCAGGCTTTTCCATCGACTCCCGGTAAGAACGGCCACCTTAACCAAATTGTGCTGGAAGATGATATCTGCACCACCCGAGTCACTAGCTGCCTTGTGCTGGTCCGAAATGGAGAGTCATCACACTCATAAAAAAGACTAGCCAACAGTGCTCTAACAAGTATTAACAACCCTCTCCAAATTCTAAGAGTCAGCCTCACAGCGTTTACAAAAATCACCAACAAAGTGACCAAGCGAAAATCGTGGATGCTCGATCAAGGCAGAAATGGCCGGGACATGGTTGGACAGTCTTTCAAACCTACACCAACTGGGTCCCCAACCATACCTCACATGCCACATTTCTCAAACCATCCAACATTCTTTTCTACTACTCCACATGGGACTTTCCCTTCAAAAGATCAGGTCTCATCTTGGAAACAAACATAGCCGGACCCAGCACAACAGCAGCTATGCTATATAAGAAACAGTCACCCTAAGGAATGATACCACTGACCGAGTAACCGGAGCCCACGATCCAGATTGGCGGTCAAGCTCCATCACAAGCTATCAGGTAGCCCTTATTCCATCAGGGGCCCCTGACCCTTAAACCTTTGCCTGGACTAATCCACCTCTGATCGTCATGAAAACTTTCAGGTCTGCCCACCTGCAGCTCACACAAATACATCGGCACACAGTTGGTGTTTACGGCTATCGAACGTTCTTACGGACTAACAGTTTTAAACTTTATGTCATCTCATCTTTACGGCATGATGTTTTAACAATGAGTTATTTTAATTCACTATGCTCCCAGCAATTCTTTTAATCCCCTTTGTATGGCTTTCATATTGCAATGATCTTTCTGATATAATTTGAGATGTCATCAGTGATATCATCAGTGATGTCACTGACCATGTCATGAGTGATGTAATATATGAGGTCATAAGCAGTGCATTGCGGGGACGCGAGTTATAGTTAGCTCAGCTAACTATAACTGCTGATTTTCTCTGGTTTTGCATGAGTGAAATGTCAGTCTAACTATAACATCCCTGTAACCTTTGATTTTTTCTGTGAATTTCTAAGTTTAAAAAAATATATATTTCCTATGTATAACGTCCCTGTAACCTTTGATTTTTTTCAGTTACTAAGGTTTTTTAAAATTCTTTTTCTTAATTGTAATGTCCATTTTTTTTAAGTGAACCTCTAAGATTTTCGTATTTTCTTTCTATAACTGGATATTGTGTATTATATTTATATTATATACCACTCATTTTATTATTTTGAATGTGTTTATTAGAAAGTACATTAACAACTGGTTTTATTTTTAACAGTTTTGTGAGTCGGCACAGCATTTTTGCATTTACTGTGGAGAATGTGTGATCAGTAAATGTATTTCACGTTCTGAAAAATACACTTAAAGATATTTTTTAAATAAAGTTTTAGTCTAAATATTTTGTAAAATATTGTTGTTTTAACATTTCTTTCTGTAATCAATTTAGGAGAAAACCACCTTTACAAAAAAAATTATATTAGCAATTACCGACGTCATCGCAACAATGTCATTAACTGTGATGATCGCGCCTTTTCCATAAAGTCTAAAGCACATATATACACACATATTACAGTATGTTACACACTAGGGGTTTCTTATAGCATTCTCTAAAGTCATGTTTTTCGAGAGAGTTTCTTTAAAAACCATCTCTAAAACATATTTTCTGTTTTCGCAGTGATGCCAGAGACCGCAATGATGTTGGTAAGCGCAATCCGTGCGGACAAGTCACGAAAACGGAAAACAAAAGCAGACATTCATTGGCCACCAACACATCCAAACCTAATATGTAAAAAAATCCATTCTGAACATTGCTCCTCACATTTTTCTATATACTTCTTTTAAAGCAAGTTTAAACTCATATTTTTCTACTAAGTAAAAACCATCTTTTAGACCTATTTTTTATTTTCCCAGGTATTTGGGACGTCGCAATGACGTTATTAACTGCGATGATCGCACCTTTCCCATAAAGTGTAAAACACATATATCCACACATATTACAGTATTTTACACACTAGGGGTTTCGTACACTATTCACTAAAGTTGTGTTTTTCTATAAAAACCATCTCTAAAACCTATTTTATAATTTCACAGTGATGCCGGAGATCGCAATGTCATCGGTAATTCAATTGCCACCAACACATCCGATAATAATAAGTAAAAAAATCCATTCTGAACATTGCGCTACCCATATTACTATATACATACTACTTTCAAAACATGTTTCAACTTATATTTTTTCAAGTTTCTTTAAAAACCATCTTTCAGACCTGTTTTATTCGGGACGTTGCGATGACATTGTTAACTGCGACGATCACGCCTTTTGCTTATTGTGAAAATACATATATACACACATATTACATTAATTTTACACACTAGGGGTTTATTACTGCACATTTCAAGCTCATGTTTTTCTAGTGTATTCCTAGAAAAAACATCTCTAAAACCTATTTTCTGCTTTCGAGGTGAGGCTGGAATTCACGAGGACATTGGTCATCACAATCCTGTGGCTACGTTGCGAAGGTAGCAAGCAAAAGCAGGAATTCAATAGCCACCAACACATAAAAAAATTATAACTATATAATTAATTCTATCCATCACAGTATATAAATCACTATATAAATAACTCTATAGAAACATTTATGAATATCTCAATATCTCTATAACAATGTGTATGATTGATTCCCTGCTAAATATTTTTAAATGTCCACGAATATTCGTGACATCGTCGATGGTCGCAACGTCCCGCAATGGTACACGGGGGCATCACAGGCAGTTGCTTTGTCGCAAATATTGCACGCGTTTTAAAAAATCAATTTTGAACACATAACTTGTGCCACTAACACTCCCATTTCTCAAACATGGGATCAGAGTACCTCTACTCTGACCCCCTTATGTGGGCTTTCACACAAATTTTCAGGCCCGGGAACCATTCCCGATAGATAAAATGGCAACTGCACCTTTCTGTTCAGGTGGTCCCCAGACAATCAGAGCATTCCCGTTGGCACGTGCATTCACGATTCATCGCGAAACCTTTGCGAAATATCCACAGCCAGAGATATCACTATAATTTTCAGCTTACATTTTGCAAAAACTACTGAACAGATTTACACCAAATAGACAAAAAGGCACTTCCCTGAACCAACATCTACCTCCCTGCCAAATTTGGTGTAAGTCCGTTCAGCAGTTCGGGCTATAGGTGTGGCTAAAGGTTCCATATGGGAATTAACATTATAAATGCACCCTTATTTTGCACCTCCAATTCTCAATCCCCATTGCACGGATCACCCCCACACTTTCAATGACAACCAGAACCTACCTTGACACTTTTTTAGGGAAATTTCATGACGGTTGGTCAAACGACGCCAAAGTTAGAGGCAAGTCAAAAAATGCTTTTCCTATGGAAACATGGCCTTAACTATACCTACCTACTGGCGACTGACAATAGGTAACATATATATATATATATATATATATATATTCACAGAAAAAACCATAGGTTATAGTGGA